>NC_092231.1:38876285-39081285 GCF_036320965.1 Panulirus ornatus | reverse complement strand
AACAATTTACTAACCATCAGACAGAAGTTCCTTGCCAAAGGATCTACCAGCTAATGAGTTTAACTAGCCAGTGCAATTAAATCTTGAGCTTCTGGTTTGAATCCAACTTGCATTGATTTCAAACACCTTAATTGCTGCTGGCCAGCACATATCTGCCTATGACTGGTGGAATCTGAATGTTCCTTTCGAATACCATCTCCAGAGTAGCTAGTGAATAAAGGGACTAGTACGGGCACCGGGACTATAGTAATTCACGTGCATATAGTATACATCAAGAGCTATATACCAGCTATCTGGCTACACAGTGAAAAACAAAATCAAAGCACTATCTTGTCGGGGGGCAACAGTGTATTGCTTATTAAGGATCGTCCAGAAATTAACAAATGGTTCAGTCAGTGCCGGTGATGCAGGGTATTTCCACCCTAAAAGCCGGCTTTAGCGAACTGCATATTGTAATACCGCAGTACTTACTGATAACTAGTCAGCTGCATTGTTCCAGCGGTTGAAAAATAGGAGGTCTCTGTAAGCTCCATGATATGTTTCATATGCTCACCTGCAAGCACCGATCAACAAGTGAATCATGTTATCTACCACTCGCATAGCTACTCTTACAGCGCCTTTCCTCAGTAGCTTCCACTATCTTCGTCGTAGATTGTCGCTATCATTCCTCTACGCCATAGCTATCTCCACCGTAATAAGAAACGAAAAATGATACAAACTTAATCATCTATATCTGATTGCATAGCTATTCAACCCCCCCCCCCCCCCCCACACACACACACACACACACACACTTTCCAAAAATAATTCTTAGACCGCAATCTCTAGCAATTCTAAACTACCAGATAACATGCAAATCCCGTCCCAGTACCCATAACTCCCTACTGTCCTCAATACTCATAACCATCTTCTCCCGTGGGACCTCTTCCTCACAACCCCAAGCATTAGCTGAAGTATCATACTGTCTTAGAACCTCAGCTGAAGGCAACCTAGCACACCAGCCCATACCGACAAGCCTCTCCGAGATCATCACGGTGCCCCGCGCATCACCTTCCTTAACCCAAAACTATACTGCTCCCACTATGGCTGAGTCGAGCTGACTTAAGGGAGAGAGTTTTCCCTACACTCGCCATTTCTTAGTTCTGGTCGCTGTTGAGGATCCGTAACCCACTACCATCAGTAACATCACTCAGGTCACCACTATCGTCATCACCATCAAGCATCATTATCACGAGACGACCGGCGTCATTATCACCGTCATCACCACATCGTCATCATGATCAAAACTCTACCATCACCATCAGTGCAGCCTGCTGTCACCACAACCTCCTTGTCGTCATCACTTGAATCTTTGACGACCCTAGCACTACTATCACCACCACCACAACTACTACCACCACCATCACTACTACAGCAACTATCACCACTACCACCACCACTGAAACGAAAATGACCCTTACCACAACAATCATTACCTCCGGTAATAGCACCCTCACCCAACCACAACAGGGCCTTTATCAGCGCCAACACAACCATCACAATCAACACGTCTGCTACAACCTACGCACACACACACACACACACACACACACACACACACTCCGCTAGCATAACCAGGTCCAACTGTGCCCTGGGGTGATGTCATGACCCTCCGCATCTCACTGATCTCTTGCCAGTGATATTTCACAGCCTTTACGTGGGTAACGTCGCCCCTCCCCATCACTGCTGGGGCCTTGAGGTGCCCCAGGGGTGAGGGTAAACCAAGGAAGGGTGGCGTGGGGTGGGGGAGGGGTGATCGGGGGTGAGGGGGGTTTGGGGAGGAGGTTAATGTGGTGCGTGGGTGGTCTTCGTATACCTGAACAGGGCAGGTGGCGGAGGAGGAGTTTAGGGTTAACGAAGGTGATAGGCGGGCGCCGAGCCGTAGCATCTCCAAGATGCTTGTCTGGCACAGGTGCAGATACGATGCTGGTGTAACTGATCGTTGGGAATATGAGGTGAGGTTAAGTCTAAATATGGTTGCTGATGAGCTGAGGTAGTCTGAATATGGTTGCTGCTGAACTGAGGTTGTGTGAATATGGCTGCTGATGAGATGAGGTTAAGTCTAAGTATAATTGCTGATGAGCTGAGGAGGTTAAGACTCAGTGTGGTTGCTGATGAGCTAAAGTTGTCTGAATATGGTTGCTGATGAACTGATGTTGTGTGAATATGGTTGTTGACGAGATGAGGTTAAGTCTGAGTATAGTTGCTGATGAGCTGAGGAGGTTAAGACTCAGTGTGGTTGCTGATGAACTGAGGTTAAGTCTAAATATGGTTGCTGATGAGCTGAGGTTGTGTAAATATGGTTGCTGATGAGATGAGGTTAAGTCAGAATATGGCTGCTGATGAAGTGAGGTTAAGTCTGAATGTGGTTGGATGAGCTGAGGTTACGTCTGAATATGGATGCTTATGAGCTGAGGTTAAGTCTGAATATGGATGCTTATGGGCTGATATTAAGTCTAAATATGGTCGCTGATGAGGTGAGGTTAAGTGTGAATATAGTTGCTGATGAGGTGAGGTTAAGCCTGAGTATGGTTGACGGTGGTAGCAACAGTATCTAAGGATAAATCATGTTTATTGAAGAGACGATAGTTGGGCCCTATCCATGGTGATGTAAGAATTACGTAGGAATTAAAAGAGTATGTTGAAAGGTAGGCGGTAGGCGCCACACGACGGAGTAGTAGTTCAGTGTGAGGACAACGATGATATGGAGATAATCCTCTGGACCGTGGTCCCTCCTGGTGGTAGAAAGTAGTTAATACGCTCGTCATGCTCGTGGCGTATCATTCCAGACAAGCAGGGTGGTAAAGTTAACATGTTGTTGCTACTAAAGAAGGTATTATATGAACCGTTTTCTGAGGAGGATTGCCGCTCCAGAACTGTAGAACAGCTGTCGTGGGTTATATACACAGATTTTTTATCAAAAATGGTAACGACCGTTGTTGGTAGTTACGTGTTGATGGTTCTGTGGAATGTAGCAGTTAGCGGCTGTCAGAGATGATGGAGTGGATGTCGAGAAGGCCCAGTGACGGCGATAGAAGAGTGGTGGACGTGCCAGACGGGAACAATGATGGGATGATAACGACCACAGCGTAGTGTGGATGGCGTGTGAGTGTGGTGGAGGCTAGGACCCATTCTCCTTTGACTGAGGCAATATTGAAGGTTAGCAATGGGAGGAGAATCAATAAGCCAAAAGTTATTTCAGTGCCCACTGCTTGATTTACGTAGACTATACCTTTAATGGGCAGTGATTATCTTGATAACTGTAGCTTTAATTTAGACAGCAGTGTGATAAACGTAAGGAAGATGTAATTCCAGATATCCTAATGACTGTCGCACGGTATTTCACAAGACTACAAACGCTTGTGTAATGCTTATATCATGTTGGTGAATCGAGACGTGAAGTTGCTAGTTTATAGAGCTGGAAGCGTGGTTGGTATGATTTTGGTGACGCATTGTAATTATCCAACAAATTCGATGTTCATATCTGTCTTTTTTTTTTACAATAGCGTAGCTAGAGGAAAAAAAAGGTAGGTAGGACACGGGAATGGTCAGTTTGAAATGGAGACGACTAAATTGTGTTCAGGCATATTGTGTACGTTTTTGATGCATGTCAGTGATTATCGCGATTATCTGCAATCGTGTTTTTGGAGTCATATTTATATACCCCACGCTAGCTAGACTCGAGTTATATATGTATTCGTGTTGTGTTTTCATTGTGTACATCGATGGATGGCTGGAGCCTTCTTGAGTGCTTTGAGCAACAAAAACAACATAACCTATATTGGGAAAATATGATCGACTCCTTAGCACAGATATGAAGTAGACCAAAAGAATTTTGATAAGGAGTCAGACGCTTACAGGAAAATCCTAGTGGTAACATCAAATATCTGAAAGCCATCACTAACAAAATTGATGATGATGAAGGTATGGCAACAGAATTCATGAACACACAAAAAACGATGTTCAAGATTATGCCTGAAAAGAAAACAGAAACTATAACGAAGATCATGAAAAAGAATTTTCCGACGGGCTGACTTGAAATAGAGAAAGAACCATTTCACACCAAACCACAGACCTGCCGGAACTTCGAACAGCCATCCAGATAAACAAGAACTCAACCCAGGGAGAAACTACTATAGATAAGAGGCAAATCAGCATACTACCTTCAGGACTTCAGCACCTTATCAGCATCTGCTATGCTATGCTAAACACGGGACATATTCTCAGAGAGTTTAAAGTGGCCAGAGTAACAATGGCAACAAAACCAACAAAGCCAGAAACAGACCCAACGAACTACCGCCATCCACAGTATTCTTCGTGGAAGTCCCAGGAAAACTGTTTGAAAGAATTATGAACCATGGGTGCTCTCTCTCTCTCTCTCTCTCTCTCTCTCTCTCTCTCTCTCTCTCTCTCTCTCTCTCTCTCTCTCTCTCTCTCTCTCTCTCTCTCTCTCTCTGGAGTGAAGAGACCCCTGGGACAAAGGTTCAGTGCGGAGGAATCGCTCACCCATGGAATTACACATGGGATGCAACCAGCCTTCTGTTTCATTTAGAACACATTAATATTTATTGGCTACGGGTTTTTGCAGCGTAGTAGTTTTATTGGCGGTCTTTCAGTCAAAAAAGCAGATTTGCAAACTATCTGTTGGTCTCTTTGTTTAAATGCTTGCTCTACTGGTCTCTGTCTTTGTGAGTGTTTGCTTTCACTTGGTTTGCAGTTGTGCTTGTGTTGATATGAAACAACGGCACACAGTGACTCATACACACAGAGGGGAAAACACGCATATATACATAGGCATAGAAGCACACACTACGCCACACAACAGGGGCTACAGGGGAGAAAAAGGTCCCTCTTGGTCACTCTTACACCACCTGTAAACAGGCGTTCGGTACACTAGTCCCGCCAACTCTCCCAAATCATAACTTAGAATCAACCGACAGTTTGGGATAGAAACGTGCGCACCATCATACCACCACCGTCACCTCTTGATACGAGAGAGATCTCTTTCCCAAGTTGCAGTTTGAGACCAGTATCACAATGAGTCAGCCCTAGCTTGTACAGACAATCAAACCCCTTACCAACCACTGAAAACATTTCAAAAGGCTCAATATACATCGATGTTTGAAGTCCTTTCTCCTTGTTCGGCATCACTCTTCTAACTGAGAGCTCTTTTCCTGTATCTTAAGCATTTGATTGTATGTTATTATCATTCTGTGCTATCGTTATCATTATCATTATTATTGTTGGTATTATTATTATTATCATTATTATTATTGTTATTATCATTAGTATTGTTACTATCATTATTATCATTATTATTATTATTTTATTATTATTACTATCATTATTATCATTACTATTATTATCATTATTACTATTATTATAATTATTATTATTATTATTATTATTATTATTATTAATATTATTATTATTATTATTATTATTATTATTATTATTATTATTATTATTATTATTATTATTATTACTATTATTATTATTATCATTATTATTATTATTATTATTATTATTATTATTATTATCATTATTATTATTATTATTATCATTATTATTATTATTATCATTATCATTATTATTATTATTCTTATTATTATTATTATTATTATTATTATTATTATTATTATTATTATTATTATTATCATTATTATCATTATCATTATCATTATTATCATTATTAGTATCATTACTAATATTATTTATATCATTATCATTACTATTACTATCATTATTATTATCATCATTATCATTATTATCATTATCACTATTATTATTATCGTCGTTATTATTATCATTTTTATCAGTAGTAGCAGTAGTATTAGTGGTAGTAGTAGTGGTGGCGGTGGTTGTAGTAATAGTAGAAGTAGTACTAGTAGCAGCATCATCATGATCATCGTTATTCATACTTGTTTGCCACTTCCCACGTAACGTCAGGGCCAGACGAAAAATGGCCTTATTTGCTCATGCCTACTCTCTAACTCTCATGTATAATGCAACGCCACCAGAGCAGCCAGGCCCCATAGACCGTTTCGTATTTTTTCTGCCCAAATCATATGCCTTGATTCAACTCACTGACACGAAGTCAACCACTCCACCAATTCGTTCTGATTTGCTGTATCCAGTGCACACCTCTCACCCTCCTGAATATTAAGACCTCAGTTACTCCATCCATTTGTATCTCTCTGGGTCTCCCCCTCCCCCTACACTTCTGATACGTTAATCCTCTATTCAACTTACTACCAAACATCTCCCTTACACATTCTATGCACGATCAGCCTCCCTTACTTCACCTGATGTCTTCGGGCATTCTATTTACATTTCCACCTTTTTCCGTTCCTTTGCCCTTAGGACCCAAGACTCGCACCCATACAACACCGTCGGGGTGGCTTTACCATCAAACATACCCTTCATTCCCTTCATAGACAATAGCCTCGTCTTCCAGTGTGCTAGTGAGTGACTGGTTAGAATATTCTGCGTATATATAGCTCAAGATGAGGTGCCTGAGTATAGGTGGCTGAGTATTGGCGGAATGCTTGAAAGTATGAGCTACAGAGGTATAAGTTTGATGAGTGTAAATATAGTGGGAGAGTGGTGACTGAGAAGATGGTGGCATGCTTGTACAGGGCATCAGAATAGTGAGGAACAGTGTAGCTCCAAGAATAATACAGAATGTGTAGATCATGCATTTGCTTTGAAAAATATGTGTGAAAAATTCTTTGAGAAAGAAAGGATTTTCATGTGATTATTATGGATCTGGCAGAAAGCGTATGATTGGGTCAATAGAAACCTTTTGCAGAAGTTAAGAATATATGGTGTAGGAGGAAGGTTATTAGAAGCAGTGAAAGAGTAAAGCTTGTGGGCAAGTAGGAAGGATGGAGTAAAAGATGCTCTGAGTAATCGGGTCCTGAACAACATGCAAGAGAGTGTAAAGCATGAATGAGAGAGAGCGAACAGAATGATGTGGTATAGAGAGGGCGACATATTGTCAATAGGCTTAACCAGAGCATATGAAAAGGACAGGATAAACCACAGAGAGGTCTGCAGTGTTTGGCTGTGGACGAGGAGGCTCGGATTCGGTTTATCATCAGTGATAGGTAAAGAATGGATGGTTCTGAGAGTACCTCGCTGAACAGGAAACTGAGGAAAAGTATGATAAGAAAATATATATATACATATATATACGTAAAACCATAAAGATGAACTTTATCATTTCCTTACCGAATTTGGCAGAGGTTTTAAAAACAAACAAGGCATCTAATTCAGAACTGTAGACATCGAAGTTACGCATTCATCCAAACCTCACATTGGATTTAACATTGAAAAGAGAAATAGATAAAGATTATTTCAACTGCTAGGCCTGTTGTCTAGCGACAGAATGACTGCACTGCCATCATTTAGCACTGAGGTTTATGACAATGTTGAGCGCTGCTTTGGGGATTATAGGACTGCATCCCAGCGTCACTCCTAATGGAACCTATAATGGACAGGGGAATAATCGTACAAACTTAATGGTGAGTTCCATTAGCTGGTGGTTTTTATGTGAGCGTTCTTTTGAGGGTATTACTTGTAAAGGGTGTTAGTCCTCAGCTATTGGGACTTGTGCATCTATTGTGGCTGCTGTTGTCGATGTTGTAGTTATACGTCTTGACGTTATTTGTGGTTCAAAGTCTTATCAATAACTTCATCAGTAAGACAATAGAAAATGAGAAAATCAAGGAATAAAACAGACTTTCCTTTTTCTTTCTTTAATACACATAAACACTTTAAAAGGATGTGTCATTTTGATAAGTTGCACGTCATCAACTTTTGATCAGGGTTGCTAATTTAAGTCTATTGGTAGGACCAGAGCAACTTATTATGTCGTGTTACAGTTTTGGGGCAGAGGGTCTACTTGGTTCAGAGTCAATGGTCCGTGTCGGGGATAAGTCTATTGCTAGTTCTACTTGTCCACCATTTTACAGTGAACCCATGTCCTAGAGCTGTGAATACAGAGAAACTGAGTTCTGTTATGTTGCTGACCCTGACCCTGCCTGAAGGAAAATAGGTCGGTAGATAGATAGAGATAGATAGATCAGGTAGATGGTTAGATAGATATATAGATAGACAGGTAGATAGAAGATAGATAGATAGATAGATAGAGAGAGAGAGAGATAGATTGATAGATAGGCAGATATGTAAAGATAGATAGACTAGATAGTTAAATCCAAATTAACAGGGGAAACATCTTTCATCTTCGGTAAAGAAAAAAAAAATCGCTGGATCAATATCTGTTATTTTCCTGTTAGTAGTTACAGTTCCAAGTGGGTGTGATCACTCTCCTTTAGCACGATGAGTAAACATCCCTTGGTCGTTGTTTAAGGCGGGGGTGTGTGACCAGCAGTGCCGGGGCTGTGAATAACGATCCGTTATACTGTGATGAACACTGCTGGGTGTGACGCCGAGACCTCACACTAGGGATAGGATCGAGGTCCTCCAACCACCTTTGCTCCTCTAGTGGGAGATTTAAGAGGAGGATGATAAATGAAAAGGAGTTATGAGGAATGATATACCTGTTTCTCCATTGTATTCTCTCTCTATTTCCCATAATCCGTGTGTTTATATATGAGTGCTCTGGCTGGCTGAAGGTGTGAGATGCCAAAGGGAGCGGTTTTTGGACTCATGTGTTTTATCATGCTTCGTCAGTGATCCAGAAACGAGCCTCAAATTTCAGATCTCAGAATCTATGGACAATGCAAAGAATAGGAGTAGGTGTACAAGGAGGCTCAAAAAGATATTGCTAGTCTTATGAGGTACGACTGAACACGGAATTATGAAACTGGAAGGTAGGCCCTTAAATTTTCATATGATTGCTTCACTTCTTACATTTTTTTTTTAAAAACTTTGTGATTGCAGGTTTGAATTACGGGTGATGGAATGAATTTGGATGAACGTAGGACAGATTCATCATTCATGAAAGTCCTCAGAACTACAACAGTTGTTTAAGGGAAGGTTCTCTCACAAAGATCCTCCCTCCATCAAGGCTTACAGTCATCGGATTCTAAGCTTTGATGGTAAATATAAATGCTGAAAAAAAAAGAATAGCCAAACTTTCTTCAGTTTAGTAGCTAAGGACTTAAAGCCCACTGAGCGAGAATGTCAGGTGTTATACTACTAGACTTCCAAATCTGAGATGCGTGTTATGCAATTTGGAGAGACGAATATTTGAGATAAATATGAAATGCTCAGAAATCCGCTGTTCGGAGCAAAAGAAGAAAAAGATTTTTAAGCTATAAGTAGTGATTTGAAGGAAAGGGGAAACAGATTCTAGCAGAACGCAATGACGAGAACAGTTTGGCCACAATCCTAAACGTGCTAGTAAGACCACATCTTGAGTATGCATTTCAGTTCTGGTTTCTGCGCTAAATAAAGGCCAAAGAAAAATTTGAGAAAGTACAAACAACGGCTACAAAAGTAATTCCAGCTCTCAAAGACTTATCGTATGCGAGAAAAATAATGAATTAAATCTCTTATGAAAAGATTAGACTACGTTGGGACTGAATACAAGTTATTCGAATTCCGAATAAGTTTAGCAGTGTCAGTCACGAAAACAAATCAGAAAAAGAAATCAATACTGTTACTGGAGCAAATAGAATGAATCTTAAAGGTTAAAGAAATGCTATCCTAACGTAGAAAAAAAAGTTCCTTTCGCAATGAAAATGTCGAACATTGGGATAAAGTACTACCAGACGTGTTCAATGAAAAAGATTACAAATATCTTACCTAACTGAACGAATAACGTATTAGTTAAGGCTCTCACAACATGAAAAGACAGTGATAAAACTGTACACAGCAACACATTTGCATTCCTAAGTTAAGAAAACACCTCCTATCTCCATAGACTCATTACCTGCGAATAGATTAGCATAGATTAGCATAGACAGTAGAAAACGCTATTTCCTTTTTCATTTCCATCCTGTTAAGTCTCAAGGTCGTTTCATTTCCACAGTGGACTGAGTTTCTTCTATTCATCAACACAGTGGCCTTTTTTCTAATTTGCCAGAGGGAATTGTGTGTATGTGTGTGTCTATTTATGTGTTTGTGTGTGTGTGTGCGTGTGTGTGTACGTATGTGTGTGTAGGGGGGGTGTAAGGAATGGTGAGAGAGCCTTCTCATTTCTTTATCCGAACCTCATCAATCTTGAGCACAGCTGTAGCTGGTAGTAAGATACATTATTTAGTAGACCAACTCGCCATAGGAGGACCAGATCTTTTACTTTATATATCTTTTTCTTTTGTTTTGATGTTTATTCCTATGCAAATTGTTTTTATGTTGTGGCTCCATCTGTGTCGCTGTTCCATTTTGTTAACCATTTTATGTATTTGTATGTGTGCTTTTGTCTCTCTCTCTCTCTCTGAGTCTTTTCGTCTCTTGTTATGTTTCATCCTCTCGTTTATCCATGCGTTACCGGACTGTGTTATTCAGCGCTGCGAGAGCTGGGCGTTCTGTATTTTCTTTTCTGTTTTGTATAATATTTTTTTTTCAGTTTCCGTCTATATATTGCAATAACTCTCTCTCTCTCTCTCTCTCTCTCTCTCTCTCTCTCTCTCTCTCTCTCTCTCTCTCTCTGGTTACGAAGAAAGGGGTAGGAAGCCACCAACCCAGGGAGGTGATAATCGTCCGGTTATCGAGAGGACTAATGACGCTGTGCAATGAGCTTGCACTTCATTGGCTGTCAAGTTTTAATCCTTGTAATAGGTTTGTTGTCTCTCCTCTCTGCCTCACCCACACGTGGGCTCCTAGTATTTGGTCCACAAAATGCACAAAATCTCTCCATCTCACATACAACTTCTGGCAAGAAGTAGCTTGGTAATTCTAGAAATTCCTACGGTGAGCACTCCGCGCTAGCCTGGCCTTTAGCCAAGATCTCCTCGTAAATAAGTCAGTAATAGTCTCTGTTCCCAAGCAATCTATTTTTCATTACCCTTTGTTAACTACTAGAGGAGTTAACTCATCTTCAGCATTTATCAGTTAAGAGTTTGGCTTGACCCCAACCCACTCCAAATACCTGTATCAACAGATCCTTTCACAGATTAAAAGAAAGTAAGAGCTGAAACAAGCGGCAGTTAGCCAAAATCTTTATTTTCCTTATAGTGTCAAATTTGTGTATACTATAAATTTCTAGAGGATCACGTTCCAAGTAATAATCATCCCCGGGCAGAAGGAGCGCTGGTAAAGTTATTCTCTGGAAAAAAGAAAAAAAAGTGGCCAGAGCTCAGCTTGTGAGTCCTCCTCTCTTTTGCGCCAGCCTCTCAAATTCAGCCGTCCTCTCAGCGAAGGTTATTATGGTAGTCCTACCAGTTTGTCCTTATATAGTATAGCTGTTACCACGACGTCTCGTCTGTTGTGTCGCGTCTGCTGGAGAATCCCCCTTGGCGTTGACCATCCCCGAGTCCTGCGATCATTGTCCAAGCTTGCTCCTCCATCTTGTTGAGGAGGCGCAAGTGTGACAGTAGACACGTCTCTCTGGAAGATAGTATGTATTCAGAAAGTGACATAAGTTCTTACTGTCCAGTAGCTCAGAATTTCTTCTTAAGGCTATGGGCTTCCCTGCTCCTTTGGCATTCAGAGCTTGAAGGGAAATATCCATCGTCATTTGGGAGCCAAGTTTCGTGCCCACTATTCCAGTATGACTTACCTCGTTAAAGCAATTATCCGCCTAGTAATATGATTGTTTCGGATGGTAGTTATAGTTGCCCGGTGAATGTCGAATATCCTTTTTATCAGAGAGTTAAATTGCCGCATTTGGACCTAGGTGGATATTTCCAACGGGTGTTGGGTCACCGTGTGTAGTATCATTGTTCCTTTTGATCGTGTACTCATCCCTATCTGAAAATGCCCCAAGTCGCGCAGTCAGAGGGTCATTTAAAGTAATGGTTCACTGCAGCGACCCCAGCAAGCTACCCTGTGGTACAACGGCTTCTACCTGGTACTTCACAGACTTCTTCCCTTTGACTCAAACTTGCGGGAGTAGAGAGAACATCCACTTCAGGAACCACGACAGATTAGTGAGAGTCCTCTAGTGCAAAAGCCAGTTCAGTGTCACATTTATATTTGAATTGTTTGCGCATCTACTTTTGGGGTTACTCTAGACTTTCCCCATGGACTTATAGGAATATCTTGATCACGCGCAAAAAAAAAAAAAAAAAAATAAAATTGTGATCCTTTCCAATATATATATATATATATATATATATATATATATGTATATATATATATATATATATATATATATATATATATATATATATATATATATATATATATATATATATATATATATATATATATGTATATATATATATATATATATATATATATATATATATATATATATATATATATATATATATATATATATATATATATATGCCATTTTATTCCTATGTAAGTAAATACACTCCCCCACACACATACACATACACAAAGACAGCCTAAACCAAGTACCCATTTAACGATCAGACTCAAAGGATGCATGAACACTTAGGGTGGATGTGGGTTACTTTTGCACCGAGGTTTCGAGCCAATGCCGGCCAAAGTTGACTCTGAGTCATTAATGCTCACCAGTACACCACAGAGGCAGGCCTCTTGTCTCTGAGGATACAGGGTTGAAACACAGAGTTTAAAGGGGCAGCAAACTGTCTGCACATCTACGAAGAAGTCTAAATAAGACATTATCCGGTCGAAAAGCTCTTTTCCAACATAACAACTTTAAGACTTACATCATGTCTTCCTCTCTCATACTGATAGTAAGTAGTGTTTGCTTGACTTGTGTTGCAAGTTTGATACAAGTTAGCTGGGGAGAGGATATCAAATTTTCCCAGCAAAGTTCAATGCAAGAAGCTATGCTTTTTCTTGATTAGATGGTTGAAACCATGCCTCCTTATTTGATTCAAGGAGGAATTAAAACAGTCCGGTGAGCACCCCTGGAGAACCTTGATAAGAGACCATCAAAGTCTCGATCCTTGATAAGAGACCACCAGAACCTCAAACCTTGATAAGAGACCATCAAAGTCTCGATCCTTGATAAGAGACCACCAGAGTCTCAAACCTTGATAAGAGACCATCAAAGTCTCGATCCTTGTTAAGAGGCTGTCAAAGTCTCGATCCTTGATAAGAGACCATCAAATTCTCGATCCTTGATAAGAGACCATCAGAGTCTCAGGCCTTGATAGGAGACCATCAGAGTCTCAAAGCTTGATCAGAGACCATCAGAATCTCGAGCCTACTTTAACAGACCTCAGCTTTCTCCTGTTATTGGCTTCCTACCAGCAGATGGCCCAGTACTTAATTTCTACTCTCTCTCCCTCCCTTTACCCGCAAGTCAGCATATGAAGGTATTTCTCTAAGCAAGGTGGGGTTTCATCCTCCTGTATTGTCCTTCAGGCTCTGTACTTGGCACCTCGAGCTTATCGACGTTGGTAGCCAATCCTAAGATGGGGTCGGTCTGGTTTTCGTGACGTACGTCCATTTGCTGATATCCCTCTGTTTTATAGCCAGGGCTCGGCCAATGAGGGATGCAGTTCATCCATTCAGGCCCCCGTCCAGAGCACTCTCCCTGCCTAACCCGCTCACCTTCATCCCATAGCAGCAAGGATCGGATGGATCCGCCTTTGTGATCCGCTTAAATGTCCAGTGAAGTGAGAATCGCTACGTGATCACCACGTGGTCACCACTTAGTCCACTGGTGACTATGTGGCTTTGGTGAATCTATCACCACATGATTAAAGGTAGGGACAACATGTGGACGGGAAAGTTCACTTGGTTTCGGAGAGAAAAAAAAAATGTTTGGGAAGTCACGAAAGCTTTTAAGTTAAGATCCCGTACCAACATCAAAGGGTCGCGGTCGTGGTACAGTAGAATTCTATTGAGGTTACCTGTAGGATAGCCAGTGCCTGCTCTTCGCTGGCATTAGACGTGCAATACGTGCGAAGTATGATAAATCTATTTTCATTTTATAGTAGCCTAAAAGGAATATTCCCAGGCGTTCTATCTTCTGCATTAGGACGGCAGTTCAGACACAACCTGAAGCAAGCATCATTCTCTTTAACTTGACGATCTCTCCTCTTTGTTTGGAACCTTGAAGTACAAGTGACAATATCATCATAAGCGGAGTTAATCCATCATTCCAGAATATTCTTAGCACTAATACAGTATATGGACGGAGAGAAATAACAAAAACTAAGGGTTACTTCACCGATATTTGCAATTAAGCCTAGAGGGTTATGTAACAAGATGCTAAAGGATCTATTTTCATGATGTTGATATAAAGTCGAGAGAAGGATTCACCTTGGTAGAGGTTCTAGGTGTAGCATTGGTGTTATGATCTGGTAGAGGTTCTGGGTGTAGCATTGGTGTTACGATCTGACTTAGGTACGTGGTTGCTGCTATTGATCCTAAGATTAACAATAAGGTTTTGTAAACCCTTCAGGAGTTCAGTTCGGTGGTTGTTCACTATTACATGGCAGTTCCGAAGTATTAGAGTTCGGTTTATGATCTAGAAGCTAGTATCTTGTTTGTAGCTATTACTCCTCGTTACTTGCACGCCATTTCTTCGTCTGACAGACCCAATATTGATTCCCAGATCTTCAGCGCTGCGAGGGCTTTTGGAATGCTTGGACTAAGTGGCTTTTCCTCTTTTAAGATAGTCGGTGTTTCGAAGCGGGTGGTGTCTGGATACTGCTGATGCTACTTCTCTAACTCTCTCTCTCTCTCTCTCTCTCTCTCTCTCTCTCTCTCTCTCTCTCTCTCTCTCTCTCTCTCTCTCTCTCTCTGCCTATCTATCTATCTATCTCTCATATTTATATATATATATATATATATATATATATATATATATATATATATATATATATATATATATATATATATATATATATATATATATATATATATGTATGTATATATGTATATATATAATTCAGGATGGAAAACAGACCTTCCTGGTGTTTGTGATGGGAATAATTCTTCACTCTGAGTGTGCTGCACCTTAGTACTTTTCGCCACAGCACGGGAAAATAACATAGATATTTCCAAATTTCGAGCATGATACATTAAATCAACCTACGTAGTTAAGTTTCCTTTTAAAGTCAAATCAGATAAAAACGCTTTTAGGGATGTAGAAAAGATCGTAATAGTTCAAGTAAGATGAAATAAGTCAGGATTATTACTATCTAGGACATATTTGGCTGGATAGGCCCAACAGTTTTATCACAGAGGGTTTAGATCACTGAAGACAACCCTTGCTACAAGGAATTCCAGAAATATTCATTAAGAATAATGATTAGACACTAAAGATTCAGACACTCTAGATATATAGTAGAAATGCTAAAGCTTGTACTAAAGCTAAGGGAACGGCTCCAGTCCACTGGCAATCTAGCTTCTAACACTGGCAGGAAATTAGGCGATCAGAATATTCCCCTTTGAGGGTAGAGTATTAAATCCTTCTTCAAGCTGTAAATAGGTCAAACAGAAGCTCAAAAAATCATCCTGGACTTTACACTTAATATTGAGAAAAGATTGATGAATTCTTTGACGGTAAGTGAAAACAGAGAGGGTGTGAACTACCTTAGTATTCGATTTACAAAGTAAGTACCGTATATCATAAAAAAAATCGAGATAAGAATATAGTATCTGTGGAGAAGAAGTGTTCTTCGATTTTGGAAATGTCTGTTGGGTGGCTGGTAGGGTCGACGTGAAAGCAAATGAAAATCTTTTTATGAACTTTTGAAGGCAGTAAATTGAATGCGTCCCACTGCATAAAACAAAATGGAATCCCTGAGTCACCTTTGATGAATGATAGTCGTAATCTGGAGCTCAGTGTTAGAAAGATAAATGCCCCCTGACGCTTAAATGATAAAGAACAGAGACTCTAAAAGAAGCCCCACATTAAGGATGATCATCTAAGAAGGTAATGGAATACAATATGTAAATCAGGGGGGCGAAGCTAGGGAAAGAGTATTAAAGCAAACTTAAAAAGTAACATAAAAGAATCTTACAAATACTTCAGAAAATGTAATATGTCTTAGACAATGTATAAGACTCTTATGAAAATGGGTGCACATTTACAACCACAAGGCCGAAGACACTAGGGAATAAAGCTTCGAACTCAGAGCATACGAAAGAATACATCACAGATGTGTCACAACCGTAATGCTCTTCCCTCGGACACAAAGAGGTAAATGATGATTCGGAAATAGATTAAAAGGCGAGATCATAAACCATCAACAAAGGCTAATTCTGAATAAGTCAGGAAGACTTTATAACTTATGATCTTGTTACAGGAAGATGGTGTAGATTTTATGCCATTAAACCTAGGAACTAGATTATCATCTGTAGGGAAAATAGTATACATGAGGAGTAGTGAAAGGTAACATAAGTTACACCATTATCTCGAAGAGGTCACGAGAATTCTTCACTGGATTAGAGTCCAATTAGTTCTTTCTCAGTAACTGGAGGAAAAATGATTATGGAAAACATCATTCGATATAAGGTTACATTTTCTGATTGATTTTTTCGAAGAAGTCATCATTAATAAACCCAAGTCCTTCTTGGTCTTCCCTTCTTCCTTGTTCCTTCCACTTCTGCCACATAGATCGTGTGTGTGTGATCCTTGTCGCTCATCCTTCCCGTGGGTCCACACCATTTCAGCACACACCTGGTCACACACACACACACACGCCCTTCACTCAAACTCATCTTTACTTGGACCCGTTTCATTCTCCTCCCCTCCTAATTGCCCACATAACTTACCCTCCCGATGAAAACTACTTATGGTATCTTCATTTCTAATGATAATTACAAAAAACAGCATTTATGGTGATGATTATGATGTAATTGATGACACTGTTAATAATATAAGAATTACTGTATAGCCATAAAACGAATAATGCTCATTGGCAGTTTTACTAAAATGAAAAACGTATTATCATGGAGAGAAGACGAAAATTGGCCCCAGTGAGAGCTATACCTGGCTATGTGATTGAATTTCAGGCCTTTTTTATGCAGGATATAGGGAGAGGAGAGAGAGAGAGAGAGAGATTGGTATCGGTGCAAGCATTTGGTGAGAGAAGGCTCGAGTAAAGGAGGGATATAAAAACAGGAGATGAAGGTATAATGAGTGGCAAGAAGGGGGAAGCAGAACAGAGACTAAGGGGATGAGAGCGTCGGATATTATAAGGAAATCACACCGACGTTTTCTGACGATCACTTGGGTTATAGCAGGCAGGGCGTTGGATGCAGTTGAAAACGAGGTAGGTAAGTGAGAATAGTGAGTATATGAGGACAAAGGATTGGAAAGGAGAGGGTGAGGGTGGAAAGGAAGAGGCTAGAAGATAGATGGAGAAAATGGGCTGGGGAAATGGGGAAGTTATAGATAGGTTAGGGGTGTGCGAGTGTGGAGGTGATAAGGATGTAGGGGCCAAGATAAAAGGGTAGTAGGGAAGCGGAGGGAGCTAAGGGATTATGGTAGAGTAAAGATGGCAGTGAGGATTGAGAAAGAACTGGGGTGAGGATTGTGATTAGATGGCCAGAGCTGAGGAGAGGGAATGAAAGTGAGGATAGCACTTAAGAGACTAGACAGAGGGGATGACCGGAGAGTGAGGATAATAATGAGAAACCTAGAGCTCAGGTCATTCGTGTGGTAGCAGTATGGAGTTCAGAGAGGGATGGAGTGGAAGGAAGGATAGTGAGGATAGTTATAAAGGACGTACAGATAGTAATGGTTTGCTTATAGCAACTTTAAGCCGCCGTGTCGCTGGAATCAGTCTCACGTATCATATAATATCATTTCCAGCTCTTAGATACAAAACAGTTTCGCGGGACTTAAAAGAAAAATAATAATCACCATTATAACGAAATATATTTCCACCTGAACATGCAAATGAGATATCAATATGCACATATTTTAAGAAAATTCAAATAAATATCGTATTTCCTTTAAAAAGAACCACCCCCCCTTAAAGACCCATTTCCAGAATTCTGCATATATCGGATATTTTCCCTTTCCTCTGATTTTAAAAACTTGGGTAAACTTAAGGAAAAATAAATGGCAACTGTGAGAGGGGGAAAAAAAGAAAAAAGAGTGGGAATTCTTGCGAGCGTCGCCCGCCCTTCTTGAAGTGAAGATAACAATGGCCGTCCACACGCCTGCTCTAGCTGTCTGTCTAGCGGACAGGGAGGAGTGGAAGCCAAGTGTTGGGGGAGGAGGGAGAGAGAGAGAGAGAGAGAGAGAGAGAGAGAGAGAGAGAGAGAGGGTGCACATAAACTGGATTGGATGCCTAAGCGTCCTTTCTCACTTGGCATATAAATATTGGCCCCAGACCCTCACTTCACCTCATAAAACCTCCTGATTCCCTCACTCACCTCTTTAGCTTCAGGATTCCCTCTCTTGCCCTTAACAAAGCTTCATGAATAGATGACTTCCTTGTCGTAGGCTAGAACATATCACATGATACCTTCCATTAGCCAGGATTCGAACCCAGGACCTTTTGCGTGGTAGACGGGAACGCTACCTGCTCGCTATGATCACCCCTAATAGGGAAATAATTATTCGATTACAAGTAATCGAATACCCTTCGTCTAGCATCCATGAGCACCGGGGTCCACACCGGTCAAATCCCATCAGGCCTTTAATGGTCCCGTGTCGTCTCAGCTATCATAAGAAAACACACACACACAAACACACACACACACACACACACACACACACACACACACACACACACACACACACACAAACATCCACAGCTTTCGGCCCTCATCTTCAAAAGGTCTAGATGATCCGTTGTCTTGTTTAACGTCGGCAGGATTAGCCCATAATTTGAAGTAATAAGGCTCTTTCATCCAACTCCGACCTTTACTTTGATCACAGTTTGAGCTCATAAAGACGACCCGTCTCAGGAGTCGCTGAGATAAGAATATTCGCTTCGTCTCCCTCAGAGTAGCTGTTGAAACGCTAAATTTTATTGGATATAAAATCGATAGTTCTCCCACAAAGAAAAAGTGGATTATATACGAAAGTTTTCATCTCATATCAGGTCATCTAGAAATTTATTTTATGTCTTTAATAGATGAATGAAACAAATTAACATATTTGTATGTAATTTGTATATCAATATGTATATGTGTAAATGCCTACTTGTGTATTTGATGATATATGTACATTTTGTTAAGAATTTTAACATGTGCATTAGGTATAAACGTATTAGAAGGTATGTACATAGCTGTCACTCATCATATGTGTGTTTGTCTGAGAATTATACATATATACATGTGTGTGTGTGTGTGTGTGTGTGGTGTGTGTGTGTGTGTGTGTAGAGTCAGCCTACACACAGTTGCGTTGGGATAATGATTGCCTCGTTCCTGCTGTCTGGATGGCTCCCTGTTCAAGTCATTGGACGATCACTATCACCACCATCACTATCACTATCATCATCACTACCATCATCTCTACCACGACCACTATCATCACCATCACTATCACTATCATCATCACTACCATCATCTCTACCACGACCACTATCATCACCATCACTATCACTATCATCAGTACCATCATTTCTACCACGACCACTATCATCACCATCACTATCACTATCATCATCACTACCATCATCTCTACCACGATCATTATCATCACCATCACTATCACTATCATCATCACTACCATCATCTCTACCACGATCATTATCATCACCATCACTATCACTATCATCATCACTACCATCACTACCACTCACTATCATCTCATACATCACACTCCTACCATCACCTACCACGACCACATCATTACACACTATCACTACATCATCACTACCATCACCTTACACGTACATCATCTCCATCACCACTACAACACTACCATCACGCACCACACACTATCATCCATCACCATCCATCATACCATATCCTACCACGATCACTATCTCACACACTATCACATCACTCACCACGATCATTTCATACCATACCAACTTCCACCACACACAAACACCATTAACACCACCACATACGCTACCACACACCATCATCAATACCACCAAAAAAAAGAAAAGGAAAAATTCTCACCCTCACCACCCATTACTACCCTGCTACTATCACCTGTCACCACCAATATCGCCACCACCACCACTATCTCCACCACCACCATCACTACCAGCACCTCAGCGACAATTTCCACCACCACTATCTCCATCACCACCACCACTATCTTCACCACCATCATCACCACCACCCCCTACTACAATTACCACCACCACTATCTCCACCACCACCATCACTACCAGCACCTCAGCGACAATTTCCACCACCACTATCTCCATCACCACCACCACCACCACTATCTTCACCACCATCATCACCACCACTCCTACGACAGTTACCACCAGCACTATCTCCAACACCATTATCACCACCACCCCCTACTACAATTACCACCACCACTATCTCCACCACCATCATCACAACCACCCCCTACTACAATTACCACCATCACTATCTCCACCACCATCATCACAACCACCCCCTACTACAATTACCACCACCACTATCTCCAACACCATCATCACCACCACCCCCTACTACAATTACCACCACCACTATCTCCACCACCATCATCACTACCACCCCCTACTACAATTACCACCAGCACTATCTCCACCACCATCATCACTACCACCCCCTACTACAATTACCACCACCACTATCTCCAACACCATCATCACTACTGCCACCACACATCTCTATGATTCCCAAGGAAGACCTGAGTAATATTCCCAAGCGTAGCTGACAAGTAGGCCCAAACTTTCTCCAAGAAACGTAATTAGCCCTTAATGATTCTTCCCATCCCACCCCCCCCTCCCCTTTCCCTTTCTCTCCTTCCTCCCACCCATCCAAGTACGCATCTCCCTCCCTGTAGATGAAGCCTCTCTTCCATCTTCATCTTAGTGACGCTTGGGTTGAGAGAGAGAGAGAGAGAGAGATTTGAGATGGAGTGAAGAGCCGTATAGGAGACAGGAGGTAACCTTGCCCTACGGGTTTCCTGTGTTATAGAAAGGCGTCGTGAGTTGATCATGGTATCTTGACACAGTGATGGTCACTTGATGCGGTGATGGTCACTTGATGCAGTGATGGTCATTTGATGCAGTGATGGTCATTTGATGCAGTGATGGACACTTTGTATAGTGATGGGCACTTTATGCAGTGATGGACACTATACAGTTATAGACACTTTATACAGTGATGGACACTTTATACCAGTGAGAAGAGAGAATGAGGTGACAGGGCCTCCCAAATTAGTTATATTAGCTAACGATGTCTTAGGTGGTGATGGCCTCGGTTAGCTAGTCACAGCTGAGAGAGGAGGACTTTAAGCAAAGGGTCGACTTTGGCGAGGGTGCGGAGGGAGACAGGGAGTGTAGTATGGCAAGGAGAGGTACAGAATGTGGTGGGAGTGTGGAAGGAGACATGGAATGTAGTATGACAAGGGGAGGTACAGAGTGTGGTGGGAGTGTGGAAGGAGACATGAAATGTAGTATAGCAAGGGGAGATACAGAGTGTGGTGGGAGTGTGGGAAAGTTTATCGAGGGAGGACGAGAGAGAGAAGAGGGTGGGGGCGGTTAACACGGTTAGGTACAGGTAAAAAGCAAAGGAGGAGAGAGAGGTGAAGGGCAAATGGAATGAGATTAGAAGGTCCATAACAGACAGAGTGTATGGAAAAGCAAGGGTAAAGGTTAGGGGAGAGAGAGAGGGACAGTTTGAGTGTAATGAAAGCCAAAAGGTAGAGGAAAGATTAGAACGGGAGAGAGAGTGAGAAGAAAAGAAGAATGAGGAAGCAAGATGGGAAGGATGAGGAGGTTCCACATGGGACATGAGTCATTAAGGGATGAATCAGATGTCTCTTAGGGAAAATAAGTCTTGCTCTTCAGATGTTTATCTCATATCCGGGGTGACGTGTCTCACCCTCCATTCGGTGGCAATCTGATTGTGTCTCATTCTTTCAGTTGAAGTTTCCTTTTACACTTGCTTTCCTCTGTTCTGTATACTTTTATCAATCCATTATTCTTAAACTTGTTCTTCTTTTCCCACATTAGCGTGGTAGTACCGGGAACAGGTGAACAAAAGGCCTCATTCGCCCATATGCATATTATGACAGACGTCATATATTTTTTTTTTTTTTTTTTTTTTTTTTTATACTTTGTCGCTGTCTCCCGCGTTTGCGAGGTAGCGCAAGGAAACAGACGAAAGAAATGCCCCCCCCCCCCCATACACATGTACATACACACGTCCACACACGCAAATATACATACCTACACAGCTTTCCATGGTTTACCCCAGACGCTTCACATGCCTTGCTTCAATCCACTGACAGCACGTCAACCCCTGTATACCACATGACTCCAATTCACTCTATTTCTTGCCCTCCTTTCACCCTCCTGCATGTTCAGGCCCCGATCACACAAAATCTTTTTCACTCCATCTTTCCACCTCCAATTTGGTCTCCCTCTTCTCCTCGTTCCCTCCACCTCCGACACATATATCCTCTTGGTCAATCTCTCCTCACTCATTCTCTCCATGTGCCCAAACCATTTCAAAACACCCTCTTCTGCTCTCTCAACCACGCTCTTTTTATTTCCACACATCTCTCTTACCCTTACGTTACTTACTCGCTCAAACCACCTCACACCACACATTGTCCTCAAACATCTCATTTCCAGCACATCCATCCTCCTGCGCACATCTCTATCCATAGCCCACGCCTCGCAACCATACAGCATTGTTGGTACCACTATTCCCTCAAACATACCCATTTTTGCTTTCCGAGATAATGTTCTCGACTTCCACACATTTTTCAAGGCTCCCAAAATTTTCGCCCCCTCCCCCACCCTATGATCCACTTCCGCTTCCATGGTTCCATCCGCTGACAGATCCACTCCCAGATATCTAAAACACTTCACTTCCTCCAGTTTTTCTCCATTCAAACTCACCTCCCAATTGACTTGACCCTCACCCCTACTGTACCTAATAACCTTGCTCTTATTCACATTTACTCTCAACTTTCTTCTTCCACACACTTTACCAAACTCAGTCACCAGCTTCTGCAGTTTCTCACATGAATCAGCCACCAGCGCTGTATCATCAGCGAACAACAATTGACTCACTTCCCAAGCTCTCTCATCCCCAACAGACTTCATACTTGCCCCTCTTTCCAGGACTCTTGCATTTACCTCCTTTACAACCCCATCCATAAACAAATTAAACAACCATGGAGACATCACACACCCCTGCCGCAAACCTACATTCACTGAGAACCAATCACTTTCCTCTCTTCCTACACGTACACATGCCTTACATCCTCGATAAAAACTTTTCACTGCTTCTAACAACTTGCCTCCCACACCATATATTCTTAATACCTTCCACAGAGCATCTCTATCAACTCTATCATATGCCTTCTCCAGATCCATAAATGCTACGTCATATATTATGTATCCATTATACACTTCTGTTAAACGTTCATTGCGCATTGCCTTCCCAATTCAACCATACAGCTTTCATAATCTCTCTCTCTCTCTCTCTCTCTCTCTCTCTCTCTCTCTCTCTCTCTCTCTCTCTCTCTCTCTCTCTCTCTCTCTCTCTCTCTCTCTCTCTCTCTCTCTCTCTCTCTCTCTCTCTCTCTCTCTCTCTCTCTCTCTCTCTCTCTCTCTCTCTCTCTCTCTCTCTCTCTCTCTCTCTCTCTCTCTCTCTCTCTCTCTCTCTCTCTCTCTCTCTCTCTCTCTCTCTCTCTCTCTCTCTCTCTCTGTAGTCATCATCATCACCATGCTTCAGTCAGGGACTTGTCCCGCTGTCCCGTTCTACTCCTCTCCCTACCATCATCATTTCTCCCATTTCCACTCTTCCTGCTGAAGCTCTCGCTTCTCCCCACTATGCACACCGTCTCCCTCCTCACCCCTCCTCCCTGCCGCTGGCCCTCCCCGCTGTTCCAGCTGCCACTCACTCACCCCCAACGTCTCCTTATCTATTCCTCCACAACTGCCTTCCTCTTGTGGACCTTGTCTTCACTCCCAGCACATTAACCACCCTCTCTTTCCTCCCTCCCTTCTGGACACTTCACCCTCATTCTATCCCATTTCCTTCCTTTATCCCCTAACTCCTCTTCCACCCTACCTTTGACCACTCCCTCCGTCCTCTGTTTTATTACCCAGCCTCTATCTCTACAGAGTAAGGACTTAAGATGCCATTACTTGTCCACTCTGCAGATAACCTCGGACCTCGAACTCTTATCTGTCCTTCCCTCTTACTCCCATACATCATGTACTTTTCTTTCAAGTCAATGCTCTCTCTCTCTCTCTCTCTCTCTCTCTCTCTCTCTCTCTCTCTCTCTCTCTCTCTCTCTCTCTCTCTCTCTCTCTCTCTCTCTCTCTCTCTCTCTCTCTCTCTCTCTCTCTCTCTCTCTCTCTCTCTCTCTCTCTCTCTCTCTCAACCATACACTTCACGTCTATATCATGTCTTATATCCTTCCAAGACTCGACACTTTCAGCAACAATGCCCCCTTTTCCATGACCACATGTTCCTCGACTTTTCTCTCTCCCTTACCAATCGTTTATTCTGGCTTTCTTCAAGTCTCTCCATCGCAGATTCTTAAGAGCTGTCTTATCATTAATGTTACATCTTGTTTTTTCATTATCTCATTAATATCAAATTTGGTTAACTCGTTAAGACGTACCTTTGTCTAATTCTCATTTTCATAACACTTTCCTTGTCTTATGAGAAGGTTCTTTTCGAGCGATAAAGAAAAGAAAAGATGGAAAGGAAAATAATAATCAGAATGAGTTCTTGGGAATGGAGAGGAAGGGGCAGGACTGGGTAAAACAGGTCTGACCAACAATCCTGCCATGGAGGGTTGTAATTTTACGATGGTTCCGGCATCACATCAGCTCTCGGAACTCACCTCACAAAGAAGCAAACTTCTTAACTTTCTTTCAGTCCTTACTCTTGTGTTGTTCTGTTAAACATTTTCCCGTTTGTTCGCCCTTTTCTCTTATTCTTTCGTTCCCTCTGCTTATGATAATTCACTTTTAGCTATTTCCTTCCCAGTTTTATGGTTTTCCTTTTTATCATTCACTTTGTTTCCGCGAACAGTCACATACCCTTTACTATTTTCTAACATTTACATATGATTCTTTTCGTATTCCTTCTTTAATCATCTTCATTGTGTCTATGTCTTTCATGTTCTTGTTGATTTTCAATGTTTATCATCATAGAGAACGCAAGGAGCAAATGAATTAGTAGCGGAAGGTCTAATTAACGGCAAAGACGTTATCTGCTGAAGGATTAAGAGATCTTTTTACCCTTCGTCAGAAAGACGGTATTCTACCGGCTAGAAATTGTCCTCTCATTGCCTCACGAATACATTTCATTGTTTTGGCATTGATGACGACTCTTCACCTTCTTCCAGCGTACGGCATCACTGTTTATGAGAATGAGTTCTCTTATTTCGTTGTGAAATCGTTTCCTATTTCGTTACTGAATCACTATTTACATCAGATAGTTAGATGTAGATAAACATCATCAAATTTCCTGAAGATTTCAAGAAACACATAACATCACAGAGCCTTTGCTTCTATGAAGACAATATACTCTTATGCCTCAAACTCTTTGCTTATTTCATGGTCCCTACACTGACCTTTCCCTCCTCCAGACTCCTCAACTTTCTTGGTCATGTTTATAATTCAGAGCCCAGAACTCTACAGCATACTCACGATACGGTCCTACTAGCGAGTCATAGGGAGCCAAAGTTAGTATTTAATGCCATAAAAATTTGTTGCATCGAATTCTAGCATCCCGTTTGTTTATGAGTGACAGCTATGCATTGTATAGTATATTGGAGATCATTTCTGACAAGAAATCTGGTGATATTTTCTCCCTGAACCTATGCTAGTGTATATATGCATACGATGAACAGTATCTTATCTGTTAGTCCAAGGTATTGAGTCATTGCCGTTCTTGCATTTCAAATTAATTCACGTGTATATGCAGCGTTCTATTCTCCATCCCACTTGTTCAAAAGGAATAGGAGTCCTTCCTATCACTTGGTATTCGTCGTCCCTTGTTCGTCGTCATCTCTCGTTTGTCGTTCGTTCTCTGTCGTCGACAGTTCGATAAAAAGAATTTCACATTTCAATCTCCTTATCCGAAACTAGAAGGCCTATTTGAACCAAAATTGACGAGGGTAATCCTTCGAGCTTCCATTTCCCGTATTGTGTTCGGTGACCCAGACAGACCACTAGCCAAGGTGATCGCTGCTTTTGATAGAGCCAGATGAGCTATGTAGGTTCTTGTGATCCTCTAGTTTCCATAATTTGAAATATAGGGTCTCTTATAGTAATACCAATTCCTTTTATTATCTATGTACACTATATATGATATGTATAGATGCGCTAGAATCAATTAGAGTGATGTGAATGGACTGAACCAGCACATATGTGGATAGGGAGCTGTGGTTTAAGTGCATTACACATAACAGGTAGAGAATGGATGTGCGCAGATTAGGCCTTTTCTTCGTCTGGTCCTGGTGATGCCTTGCTAGCGCAGGATAAAGCGAATAAGTAAGGAAGCAGGAAGGAATTCATAAGAAGAATATGCGTATGGATATAACCTTAAAGTATTTCATCACTAACCCTTAAGCATTTGGTAATCTGAGCTTTTTAATTAATAAGAATTATGCCATGGATTTAACCTTAATTACTCTTAAGCATTCGGTAATCAAATCTTCTTCATTACTCATCCCCAGATCTTTAACGGAGCTCCTGTGGGTTCAAAGCTGTGCTCCAATCTGTAGGAAGGATGTGGTGGATTCCCTTTGGGTGAGAATATCTTTGACGAGATTGCACTCGTCTGACTTGGCTGTAGCCAGAGGGAGAGCAAACAAGGATAGAGGATGGCGGGAAGAGAGCAGTATCTGCAAGTCAATAAGTTCTTTTAAAGCTGTTGAGTTATCTTGCTCTATTCTTTCAGTGATCCTTCCCTTCTCTCTTCTATTGAGTGGACCTCTGAGGATATATTATGTCTAATGAATCCCCTCGTATCTCATACACGCCAGCCTTTATATTTCTATCTACATCTCTACAGACTTTATCTACTTTCTGTTCTCATTTAGTTTATTCTCCTTTCCTCTTCATTATTCTTTTCATCTACCTTTTTATTCTAAGCATTTACCAGTCACCTCCTCCTTCCAGTATACTCCTTTCAACATCATGTGGTTACTTTACCATTTAGGATCTTTCAGTTGTTCTATCCTTCGCTGTCCAATCTCCATCTCACTCCCTCCTACCCTAGTTGTTCCTCAATCTTCGTCAGTCCCCTTCCTCCTCTACCACATCCATTCCGTCTGCTTTCCAGCCATCCTCCTCCCCGATCCATCTCCGGACTCAGCTAACTCCTGTTAAAGTTTTAACCGGATCGACCATCTTGTGCTCAATCACTCCTCGTGGCTTTGATTTGATAAGACCCTTCAGCCTCATTGATCCATTTCTACCTTTTCCTTTCCTATAACCCCACGTCCCTTTTGACCTATTCTTTTTCATGCCCTCTTCTTCGTTTATACCCTTTCACTTTCATCAGTAACTGGCTATGTACAAAGTTATGCGAAGTGAGAGTGAGTTTGAGGTGTTAGCAGTACCCTGAACACTTGACGAAGGTGTTGCAGATCTTTCATTTGGTGGATGTGTAGGTTGACGTTGACGGCCCTGGCATCTGATCGGCCAAAACCCCAACCAAACAACTAACCAACTATGCATCCAACAAGCCAACCAACCAACCAACCATCCAACCAACTAATCATCCAACAAGCCAATTAACCAACCAACCAACTAAGCATCCAACCAGCCAACCAACCAACCACACAATCATCTAATCATCCAACAAGCCAATCAACCAATCAACCGACTAAGCATCCAACCAGCCAACCAACCAACCACCCAGTCAATTAAACATCCAACAAGCCAATCAACCAATCAACCAACTAAGCAGCCAATCAGCCAGCCATCCAACAAACCAACCAACCAACTAACCACCTTCAATCTATCTACCTGCGCTGGACCGCCGTCTTCCGAAAGCCCCTGCAGAAATTGCTGCTCTTCCTTCATCAGAGCAACAAAGCCCAGTGCCCTGCCTGGGACACACGCGCACCTCTCACTCTCCTCATATTTCGCTCTTCTCTCTTCTTACTTCGCGCGGGTCTTAGTCCCCTTCATTTAAATTCAAATATAATCTCATTTCTTATTCTCACTTGTCTCTTGCCTTACCGTTCTTTTATTCTAGGATATGCTCATCTCGTACGATCTTCCCGTGCTTTACTCTGGTATTCTTTCACTTCTGACTTGCCTCACTTCACTATGATACGCCCTCACTCCTCTTTGTGCTCACGCCTCTCGCCCCACATAAAGTCATGTTCGCGTCCAAGTTATGCGTCCTCATATATCAAAGGACTTTTTACGTGGTCCCTTGAATTCTAAAGTCAACGCACTTGTGACTCAAACCTGCTTTTCCTTCTCTATCTACCACTCCACACGCAGTCTCCACCAGGCGTTTCAAATCTCGATTTCTGCCGCCCACTTCTCACTCCACCTCAGCGTTCAGCACCAGCCTTCATCTCCAAGCACAACACTAAGTACTTGCCTCTCCCTCCAGTCAAATCTCCAGTACCCAATGGTCTCTACTCTTACCCCCAGTACCCACTGGTCTCTACTCTAACCTCCAATACCCACTGTTCTCTAGTCTAACCTTCAGTACTCATTGGTCTCTACTCTAACCACCAGTACCCACAGGCCCTATACTCTAACCCCCAGTACCTAATGTTCCTTACTCTCATCTCCAGTACCTACTGTTCTCTGCTCTAACTTCCAGCATCCACTGGTTTCTATTCTAACCTCCAGTACTCATTGCTCCTCTGCTCTAACCTCCACCTTCCACCGAACTCTACGTCCACAACTTTCATCACCGTCTTCCACTTGCTGCATCCATCACCTTTTCCCCTCTCTCACCCTCCAGCACTCACCCAATCCCCCCCTTGCAGCCTAAACCTTCAACAGCCATATCCCTCTCTAGCCTCAACCTTCACCATTAAACTCCCACTTCAAACTCAAGCTTCAACACCCTCGTCCCTCTACAAGCTCACCCTTCACCAACCAATTCCCACTTGAGTTTCAACTTTGACCACCCACCTCCCTCAACAGCCTCCCCTGAACATTCTCAACATGTAGCCCTTAG
The DNA here is from genome assembly GCF_036320965.1 of Panulirus ornatus. Lineage (NCBI taxonomy): Eukaryota > Metazoa > Arthropoda > Malacostraca > Decapoda > Palinuridae > Panulirus > Panulirus ornatus. The sequence goes on along the minus strand of NC_092231.1, from coordinate 39,051,927 downwards.
TTTTCCCTCCACACCCTCTCTTCAACCCGCCAACTCTCCCGCAACCCCATCCTCACTTTTACTAACTCCCACTCTAGTCTAAAGCCTCAATAACCTTTCTCACTCTCCATCGTCAACCTCTGTTTCTCATCTGTTTCTACATCCCTTTCGCCATCTTCCCCCCTCACGATTCCTCTACTTCAAAGCATCCATCTCCTCTAATTTCAAGATCTTCCCTTCTGCCTCCATTTCAACCCAACTCCACTCTTTCCTCGTTCAACTCTACCTCTTCCCATCCTTTCTATCGTATAATCAGCCACCCATTTTACCCCAACACCTTTTCACCTCCTACATCCAAGCCTTCTACTCTCTCTTGCTCTAAGTTATCCCTCTATCCTCCCTATCCCCAACACACCTTCTATCCCTTCGTCCCTACTTACACTTTCCCCCCTCTCCCTTTTCTATCCTTCTCCTTTGTACCTCCCCACATCCCCTTTAACACCCGGACTTGTAATTACTAACATTATCCAATTTTCTGCCCTATTTCACCCCAATCGTTTCTTCTTTCTTCGCCTCTCACAGCTTCTCCCTGTTATCTTATCCCCCCGCCCAAAAAAAGAAAAAAAAAAACTTCCCAGCACGTGAGGCGAGCAGGAAATTTAGGCAGGAGATGGAGGGAAGTGAATACACGTGAGGGAAAAGTCTAAGCAAATAGGGTTAGGGAAAGGGATGAGGAATGAGTTAGAAATAAGAGGAAGGGAGGAGAAACTTTACAGAGAGAGAGAACTGAAAACAGTTGAGGAAATGTAAGAAGAAACAGAAGGAAATGTGATTACAATGATGATGATGTTGAAGGAAGAGAGAAGAAAAAAGTTGGAGAAAGTGAGTAACAAGAAAGAAGAATGGTACAAAATATACATCTAGGTTACATAACAAATAACAAAGTATGATGAATAAGTATATATATATATATATATATATATATATATATATATATATATATATATATATATATATATATATATATATATATATATATATATATATATATATATATATATATATATATATATTATAGTCTGTTTAACATTATATATGTGGGAGCAGAAGCTGAATAATGAGTATCAACAATAGGCATTAATCAGTTATTGTTATCTAAATATCATCAAATTCTTGTCAGTGACAGCTAAGATAACGCTTTCAACGGTATTTCTCTAAAGACGACTCTGTTTCACACTGAAGTCCAATCTGAAAGTAACCCTAATAATTCCAATGAGAAAAAGACAAAACAAAAACGAAATGATAGATTAAATTCTAACGTGACTGCATTCTCATCTCTCTCTCTCTCTCTCTCTCTCTCTCTCTCTCTCTCTCTCTCTCTCTCTCTCTCTCTCTCTCTCTCTCTCTCTCTCTCTCTCTCTCTCTCTCTAGGAATTCTTGGTATGTCATATCTATCTCAGTTGATATGTCTCTCCTTTTCCATCGTGTTTCTTTAGGTAATATCTTTAGTTCCTCGGCAGTTCTATCTATTCTGCTAGCCCAGCACCCAACCTTATGTGTCATCTTATATCACAGCCATAGCAAGGACCTCAAATATTTCGCGTATGACTCAAAGATGTTGAACATCTATGAAGATTAGGATCCAATTTAAGGGTAAAACTCGCCTAATCTATTGCACCGTTTGAAGACATCTCCAGTATTATCTTTTTTCTATATTATCTATCGTAAAAGTTCTATGGCATATCTCCGGCTACAAGACTAGAAAAAAACATTATATATTTTCAACTCGTACTATGCCCTTTGAAGGACCGTTTTCATCAAGTACAACGTGACCCATTTCTGGGGCCATCAGTCTTCTTTTATACATGTAGAAGCGACGTAAATTGACCTGACATTCCTTTGAAATTTATTATCAGAAAGTCCCAAGAAGATATTCATGTAGAACTTGTTTACAAGATGCGTCTCTCACAGGCTACAGGCATGATAGGATGGAAAAGGTGAAGTAGAAATAGTTGGCTCATATAAATATAAATATATATATATATATATATATATATATATATATATATATATATATATATATATATATATATATATATATATATATGTATATATATATATATATATATATATATATATATATATATATATATATATATATATATCCTTGGGGATAGGGAAGAAAGAATACTTCCCACGTATTCCCTGCGTGTCGTAGAAGGCGACTAAAAGGGGAGGGGGTGGGTGGCTGGAAATCCTCCCCTCTCTTTTTTTTTTTTCAATTTTCCAAAAGAAGGAACAGAGAAGGGGACCAGGTGAGGATATTCCCTCAAAGGCCCAGTCCTGTGTTCTTAATGCTACCTCACTAACGTGGGAAATGATAAACCATGATAACTGATGTAAATTATTTTCCACTGCCCCTCGAGAATCGAACCCCAGTCCATGGGGACGATTTGTGTATGGTTACGCTACTGAAAAGAATTTCACACATTTCGATTCCCATCTCTCCAAGATTTCCCATTATCATAAAACCTCATTGATATCTGTATGCTGTTACATACGCATATACTCAGATTACTCCATTCCTCCGCCATTTTATGCCATGAAAATACTTCTTCATATATTTCCTATCAGTTACTTGCTTAGTCTTATGCTATGGACTCTGGGAGTTCTGCCTTTACATCTCTCGAAGATCTGGTCACAGTCAACATCATCAACCTATTTCAGAAATTTCAGGGTGTTGATTAGGTCACCACTCACTCTTTTCTTCTCCAATTTGGGCAAATTTAAGGCCTCTTTCCCCATAACTCATTTCTCTTTATTCTAGTACTATTTTTGTTTCTATCCTCTGATCTTTGTTAAATCTTTGACGTGGTGACCAAAATTGAGAGTTATATATAGTTTTTGTTTTATATAAGGTGTGAGCAGCCTGCTGAATATTTCCTTATCAAAGAATCTAATTGGAAATATCAATATTTGCAAGCACACAGATGGTATCGTTACCTTACTGTTCTCCTAATTTCTGACTCTGGCATGATGTTCCACCTTTTTAATCAACCTCCAATGCGGTACAGTGTCAAAAACCGTCTGGCAATCCACATACACACAATCCACCTATCCTTCACTTTTGTCCAAGACAGAGCTCACTTTCTCGTAGGAATATGAAATACTAAAACTAAATCCAACGTAAAAAAGCGTTATACAAAAAACACGTTCTAAGTCTTTAAGAATAATTTTTGAACCTAGACAAAGAAATACAATTCATATGACCTTTATCATGCGTTTGCTGGCACATATTCTTTGTGCTTTTTTCAATAATTAACAATTCTACTTTCAATAACAGACAACCTGAATTACGGGAATATTAAATATAATTCTCCTTGAACACAAAGAAGACATGAGACGACGCTTTGTGTATGTGTGTGTGCGTGTGTGTGTGTGTGTGTGTGTGTGTGTGTGTGTGTGTGTGTGTGTGTGTGTGTGTGTGTGTGTCATAAAATCCGAGGCAGGAGGTTTACCAACCTTAGGCTGTAGTAATTAATGGTAACAATAATGACAGTGTGTGTTAGTAGCTGGAGCAGTGTCCTAATACATTACGCTTCGCTGCAGGGATCGTCATTAACTGTTAATTGCGAGGGTTAGACTCTCTCTCTCTCTCTCTCTCTCTCTCTCTCTCTCTCTCTCTCTCTCTCTCTCTCTCTCTCTCTCTCTCTCTCTCTCTCTCTCTCTCTCTCCCTTTCGATCCCAAAAGCCATTGTGTAACTGAGAGCTGATGAGCATGTTCTGTGGTTTGTGACGAGTTTGTACTCTCCTCTGCCAATTTTGGAAGAAATTATATTCCCTCTTCAGTGAGTTTTAATTTCCTACATAAGTACAAATAGGAAATGTTTCTTAAGCACCATTATGCTCCAGAGCTTGATACTATATGGGAATGACCACATTCTATTACAAAGTACGAAATTTTCTCATAATTTTGCACATTATAAACTGATAATTGATATTCCGCTTAGGACTTTGACTTAGTCTATTGTTTTACTGCTTGGGAGGGTATCCACTTCTTCATCTTATTATTAATGTTGTTAATATCACTGCTATTTATTTCATTATTATCATTAATATTGTTGTTATTATCATTATCATTATTATCATTATTGTTACTATCATTGTTGTTATTGTTGCTGTTGTTTTTGTTGCTGTTGTTGTTATTAATATTACTATTATTCTATACATGCTGGAGTAGTAAGTATAAGCTTAACCTGTTATCCTCTTTCTCAGAAAAAGAGCGGCGTGAAATGTGGCTTCAATTTCAGTCTTGTAAATCACGGAGATGACAGTTTAATTCTCTTCATTTACATATCTATCTAGAATTATACTAATTATGGAATGGGTACTTGGTGTTGTTTTGGCAGGGCAGTGTGCTTGCTTGTCCGCTTTTAACATTTCAGGCTCTTAAGCAAGTGTTTATGTCCCTTCAAGCAATACTACACGACTCCTTAAGTACAACTGCACGTTCCTTGAGAACGACAGTACGGCTCCTTGAGCACAACGGTACGACCCTTAGCCTTTGACCTGACCCTTCGGTAAACCTAAGGCTACGTCGTTGTACCCAAGAGTTGTATGGACATGCTTAGTGGTTGTATGTACTTACGTGTTTGAGATTCGTGCCGTCGGGCTGAAAGATCGAATCTTGGAGCTCAGAGATCGAATCCTTGTGGTCAGAGATCGAACCTTTGTGGACAAAGATCGAACCTATATGGTCAAGGACTGAACCCCTGCGCTCAATGATCGTACTCACCTATTTAAAGATGAAATCCCTGTACTCACCCGTTACTCGTGCTCAAAGATCGTCCTTTCAGACTAAAAGATCGTATTCTCACACTTGAAGATCGTATCCTCGTGTTCAGAGATCATACAAAAGCTTCATAGGAACTGATTAATCATTTTTTCGGGTGGCGTTTGATCTGGGATGCCCTTCTAACCCAAAATCCCACAGTGGTTAGCCGTATGTACTGCCTTTCATGGGTTGCGCAAGAAGGCATCCTGACGTAATCAGTCCACTGACCAAAGAGATAGTACTAAGCTCCAAACCACATTCCTGGTGAAATTTCTATAGCTGAAGACGATCTTCAGAAATCTCTGCTCAGAAAGCCTTAAGGATTCTAAGAAACACCTTGATCACTTGGTATTTGCTTATCAAGATTTCATACATTTTCTTGTTTGAGCTGTTGCTTTGGTTGGATCGTCAGAGGCTCATTAACAACACTAAGTCAGCTCTTGGTATATCTCAGAATTCGAGGTAACACATATTGTATGCGTAGGACTGACGAAACCGTCAGCAGGAGACATGAAGGGTGGTCTGTTAAGAGTTACTTTAAGTCAGAAAGATGCTTGAAGGTCCTGTATGATATGATGGCCCGTCTTCGAACCCGTAGAGGCAGATGGAAAAGCACTTCATCATTCAATAGATTCCAATTCTTTGTAAAGGATCACTTTTAAATTCACAAGGGTGATTACTGTGAATGATTATCGGGTCACACTTTCAGCCAAGAGAGAATCTGTCACACTTATATGCTGAAGGGGTAAAGGGAGTCCTGGTCCCTGTTCAGCAAGTTCCAGAATACAATCAATGATGGTTCAGTGAAGATTAGACTCACTGGAGGTATGGTCTGACCAGTGATATGGTCATCATGCAGTGGCATTTATGTTTCCATTCAAAACACTGACCTATCTAAGATGATACAGGCAAGAATAAGAACATTAAGATCATGATGCCAAACACTGAGAGAGCTTCTACTTACGTCTCACTGGACTATCAGTGCTTGGAAACAATCACAGCTCAAGACGAAAAACCTGTCCTTAATCACCACAGATGGTGAATTTGTCGAAAATCCGGTTTATCAAGAAGAAATAAAGGACTGTTAACAGGCTCTTATTTGAAAGAAGGATCGCTCCATGACAGACTTTGTCTATAGAGGTAAAATATGGAAGTTCAGAAGCATTACTTTTTGGCTACCTTTTGCAACAGTGTTGCTCATGTGGATAAAGAGGGTACTAAACAGGAGAACTCACATACGGAAAATTGCATAGATAACGTCTTGGTGTGGTCTCCCCACACAGATGGAACACCTTGCAATATGTAGCTATCTAGAGAGTCTGGCCTGCGACGGCGTGCATGGTCCTTGTGAAACCTTTCAAGTGTGAAACAAGCCACATTGAGTGTCTATAGAAAATGCTCATAGCTCAACTCCCGACAAAAGAATGTATGATCACTGCCAACTCAAGGACAATGAACTTGGTCGGATCTTTCGTATGGATTTGGAGTCACAACACGGACGTCATCCATTGACAGACCTGCTCTGGAAGAATGATTTGAACAAGATTAGGTGGGAAGAAGCCAGTAAGAAAGTTTTCCTATGTAGAAAAAAGCCTATTAACTATCTCCCTCTTCCTTGGCTACTCCAAAGTCTACTCGAGACTTTGTGCTGTGTATGGGCGTGCCAGACAGGACGACACCTGAAAAAATCTCTCCTCAGGAACACAGGAGAGAGAGAGAGAGAGAGAGAGAGAGAGAGAGAGAGAGAGAGAGAGAGAGAGAGAGAGAGAGAGAGAGAGAGAGAGAGAGAGAGAGAGAGAGAGAGAGAGAGAGAGAGAGAGAGAGAGAGAGAGAGAGAGAGAGAGAGAGAGAAGTATGCTCAGAAGTTGATGCAATCAAGAAGTTTTTGCAAGGAGTTACAGGTAACGATAAAAAGGAATGGACTGGTAGTTGTGTGGGCTATCAAGAAGTTTAACGAGTTTTTATATAGGAGACCATTTGTCTTGGGGTCGACCACATGCCCCTCTGGTGCATGACACGAGCCAAGGCGCCCCCTACATCCCAAGTATAGTGAGGCGAACTCTGGCATCCCAGGAGTATGGGAAAGAGTTAAGGCTTTCTTTTTTCCCAGGGAAGACCACAGTGGAAGCAGCTTTTGTAATTGCAATAAAAGACCCCAGTCCAGGCTTTGCTGGCTGTCCCTCATTTTCGACCAGAGTTGAAATTCGATAGATTATCTTCTTATGAGGACACGTTTGCACTACAGTGGATGTTAGCACAGACTTTAGCCTTCATAACAACAGATGATTTCTATGGGTTGTATGGGATAGCCACATAATGCTATATCATAAACAGTTCTGATTTTATTATTTTCGGTGATTAAGATCAGACCGTGTAGGAGTCTTGATATTCATATTTGACAATTTCCACTTTAATCGTAGTAATTCTTGAAAATGAGTAAAGGCTGCTCGGATGTAATGTCAGTTTGCCCAGTCACCACTATGTCATACATTTACATTATCAGTTCCCTGCTACCTGTTTATACGCTTTAAAAGCACGCCATCGTTGTCAACGAGGATGTAAGGCTTGTGTACGTGGAGGAAGAGAGGAAAGTGATTGGTTCTCAGTGAATGTTGGTTTGCGGCAGGGGTGTGTGATGTCTCCATGGTTGCTTAATTTGTTTATCGATGGGGTTGTTAGGGAGGTGACTGCAAGAGTTTTGGAAAGAGGGCCAAGAATGCAGTCTGTTGTCGATGAGAGAGCTTGGGAAGTGAGTTAGTTGTTGTTAGCTGATGATACAGCACTGGTGGCTGATTTGTGTGAGAAACTGCAGAAGCTGGTGACTGAGTTTGTTAAAGTGTGTGAAAGAAGAAAGCTGTGAGTAAATGTGAATAAGAGCAAGATTATTAAGTACAGTAGGTTTCAGGGACAAGTCAACTGGGAGGTAAGTTTGAATGGAGAAAAATTCGAGGAAGTGAAGTGTTTCAGATATCTAAGAGTGGATTTGGCAGCGGATGGAACCATGGAAGCGGAAGTGAATCATAGGGTGGGCGAGGGGGGCGAAATGTGTGTAAGTCGAGAACATTATCTCGGAAAGCAAAAATGGGTATGTTTGAAGGAATAGTGGTTCCAACAATGTTATATGGTTGCGAGGCATGGGCTATACTATGAGAGAGTTGGGCGAAAGAGGGTGGATATGCTGGAAATGGGATGTTTGAGGACAATATGTGGTGTGAGGTGGTTTGATCGAGTAAGTGATAATAGGGTGAGAGAGATGTGTGTTAGTAAAAAGCGTGTGGTTGAGAGAGCAGAAGTGGGTGTTTTGAAGTGGTTTGGTCACATGGAGAGAATGAGTGAGGAAAGATTGACCAAGAGGATAATTGTGTCAGAGGTGCAGGGAACGAGAAGTAGGAGACCAAATTAGAGGTGGAAAGATGGAGCGAAAAAGATTTTGAGTGATCGGGGCCTGAACATGCAGGAGGGTGAAAGGAGGGCAAGGAATAGAGTGAATTGGATCGATGTGGTATACCGGGGTTGACGTTCTGTCAGTGGATTGAATCAGGGCATGTGAAGCGTCTGGGGTAAACCATGGAAAGCTGTGTAGGTATGTATATTTGCGTGTGTGGACGCATGTATATACATGTGTATGGGGGTGGGTTGGGCCATTTCTTTCGTCTGTTTCCTTGCGCTACCTCGCAAACGCGGGAGACAGCGACAAAGCAAAAAAAAAAGAAAAAAAAATATATATATGGCCTTGATTAGGGCATTCAATTGTCAGTGCCTTCTCAATCACATAAAAAGACCAAGAAACAGAACTGGGTAACGAAGTAGTCAGACTGAGATAATGTAAACATAACTGCTACATGATACCTACATGCAGAAAACCATATCAGAAGTAGCAACACTGTAATGCAGGTACGTCAGTCTCTTATAGACGGGGTTCCCCTTTCTCATAAGAACAGATATCTATGACTCTGGGTACAGATTCTCTGGTCGTTTGAAGAGGAGATCTGCGTAGGGTAGGGACGAGTAAGAGGGGAAAGCTTAGGATGGGGAGAAGACCTGGGGAGGGATTCTGGAGCGGTGGGGAGATGGTGAGGGTGGTTAGCCAGAGCAACACAATGGGAGGCGAACCGAGTTCCTCAGATCTCTCCACAGTCTCATTATATAGACCCCAGGAAGCCTGAAGATCCCAGGCCACACAGTACCATCCCACATATGTCCTCTAAGTCCCAAAATCCTGGAGAGTCATTCTCGAAAAATGACCCTTACCTGTGATTGTCGCTCGTGGCATGGATCAGCAGACTGGGTGTTTATTCAAGGTACCACAAGAGAGGTAAACCCCACACAAAAGAAAATATCTTTTTCATTGTCTGTTTGTTAAAGATATATGTCGGCTAGGTTATGGCCATGCTTACTTGTTTCTTATCTCCTGACCTGGTTTCTTTTTCGCGGTGGATACCGTTATCGTCACGCAGATGGAGAATAACTAGATGGATACCACCCGGTTGCTTTATATGTATATATATATATATATATATATATATATATATATATATATATTCAAGGAGACGTGGGAAGTGCTCCCACGGCTTGGAAACTCAGTGAGTTTGTTTCAGTCTCTCTTCACACGGCCCCGTAGCATTACCGGGAGCTAAGGGATAACTTTTACCCTCTCTTCCATTGCATTAAGATCTCATTTCCAAGCTTGGATTCATGCTATCGGTAAAATAGCGGTCGCGGGATATGAAGTATTTGATTACGCAAAGAGAAAAATATGAGAAACCACAGCCTGGATGGAATGGGTTTCTGTGCTGATAGCCACAAAGGAAGCACGAGACCATCTCTTAATGTCTCGTTGACGTGGTTGCCCTTAGGCTTGGCCCCCCGGCTGACCACCACTTGCAGAAGGCAAGGGCAAAGTTCAGAGTATATTCTCGTTGGTTTAAAAGCTCGCAAACGCCACTTAAAGTGCAATCAGTTGGATTTGAATTAGCTTTGCGGTGGCTCAGGGAGCAGTCAGCCGGAGGTCAGAATGAGAGGGAGGAATGCGAGGGAGGAGAAGAGGAGGTGGGATGTGGTGGTGGTGGTGGTGGTGGTGTTGGCGGGGGGGGAGCGCTGGTTATCAGACTAAGCCCTTCCTATCAACCTAACGCAACGCCATTGTCACCATAGTGGTACCATAGGAACGTCGCTTATAAACTCTCTCGTTTGAAACTCATAAGACCGGCGCACTGCCGACAGAACACTGGTCTCTACAGATAATCCATCATCTTGGTACAATCCTTGGCTCATGTAATCTGCTATAGGATACAGTCCGATGGATCATCACCACTTGGGCTGACAGTGCCGTCGGATAGGTAGACAGTGTGTCTCCACTGCTGGCGAAATCAGTATCGTAATGGCCTAATACGCATTGAATATAGTCAACAGTGAAATGTCATATACCTGATTTCCTGGATAGTAGTCATCTATCCGTATGTTAGGTATGTTATGCGTATGTTAGGGTTCGGTCAAGAATGTTGTGGACAGATCAATGAATAGACTGCAAATATGCTCTATATCCAACACAAGACTCCTTCAAAGAATACATTAATGGTTCATATCACTTTAATCGAACGTGGAAGTAATTCTCTTAAAAGATTGGTGGAAAAAATAGGTCATTTTATCATTTCATGAAATTCAGCTCGTCATGATTGCATTATAGTTTTCATCAGTAATACCAAAAAAAAAGTTTAATGCGAGAGCTTAATGCAAGAGCATATAAGAGTCTTTTCTTTTGTATAGTTTACTCTTCAGAGGATGATTTGGCTGTCCAATGATTTCGACAACTTTCGTCAGAAATTTGACCTAATTAGAAAATTGCTGAAGAATATTTCTCATTTTTCAGTGTAATATACAACTTATTATCATTTATTCATTTCATTTATTGAGCAGGATACTAAAAACTGATGTGAGTTTAACAACAGAACACGTCAGGGATACACGTACGCGCATCTATACGACAAACATTCAGCTTGAAAAGACATCAATTTTAGTTCTCTGCAAAAATAACAAATTCAAGCATTATGTTATGCTGTGTTGCATCACCAGGGCGTGTTGGTTGTACCTTCATCCTTAGATACGTGCGACACATACACACCAAGATTTTGGGTATGTTCTATGTACATAATATATTTATACACATAATACATTCAAGTAACTCATACATATTTCACGTGGAATTGTCAAAGTCCCACATAGCACTTTACTTCATTCGATATTTACGTTACAGTGATAGAAACTTGCACTATATATATATATATATATATATATATATATATATATATATATATATATATATATATATATATATATATATATATATATATTGGAAAGGATCACAATTTTGCGCTTGATCAAGATATTCCTCTAAGTCCAAGGGGAAAATGAAACACGATAAGTTCCCAAGTGCACTTTCGTGTAATAATCACATCATCAGGGGAGACAAAAGAGAGAAATATAAGTCAGTTGATATACATCGAAGAGACGAAGCTAGGACGCCATTATGTATGTGTGTGTTTTTTTTTTTGTGTGTATGTGTGTGTGAGTGTGTGTCAAAAGCTGTGACTGTAAATCGCGAAAATTTGGTAGATTAGACGAACAATAAGAACAGATATTGCCTGCTAACATGATGATATAGATGTCAGTCAGACCTAGGATTCAACATATTGATATTTCATCAATTTAACATTTGTATATAATATTCTGCATAATTAACATGAAAACTGTCATGGATAAATCAGCAGTTTACGATTTTGCCTAATCTTTATGAAAGAATCTGTTACCAGTGAGCGTGTACTGATATAATTTACTACCTTTGTGATCCAGTTAGAGTGACAAAATGGTTATGTGAGGCTTTGACAATAACATGATTTATATTTTACGGGAATGTATTACGCTTGTGAATCATAAGCTGCGGGTCTTTTGTGACACGTATATCTGAAAATAAAGGCAAAACCTGAACACTTTGTTAATGCTTTATAGAATAGTATAACCCGAGAACCATCTTCTTTTTGTGGAGTGCTGAAAGTTGATATCTTTTCCAGCTGGATACTATACATGTATATATATATATATATATATATATATATATATATATATATATATATATATATATATATATATATATATATATATATATATATATATATGGACACCTACAAAACAGAACCTTAGTAAGATGCTTGTCAAAATGCTTATCATTCTTTACATCTTTTCTTTCATTCCTCCACAGTAAACTGACGAGGTATCCCTTCCGCATTGACAACGCCGACAATACCCTCCACAGACGTCAATAGCTAACCTGTAAGTTAATCAAAAGTAATCAACGGGACGTGATGCACTGGGGTGTGTTTCCATGGGAACCACACATGTTACTTCATACCTTTTTCCTTACACGTAATTGTGTATATAGGTGTGTGTGTGTGTGTGTGTGTGTGTGTGTGTGTGTGCTTTCGTCATTAAGAAACTCTCAGTGTTGAAAAGTAAACTAAGTTTTTCAGGCCCACAAAATAACCAACGTAAGGAAGCTATTAATCACATTGAACAAGGTACTTAAAACGCTTATTTCGAAGGAGGATTTTGTGACGAACATGCTGATTGGTAATGTGTGATGAGTCGATATACACAATCGATGACCTAAAATTCTTAACAACAAATACAAAAAAAATATCGTAAATTTGAAACAGAAGAATGTACAAGTCTCTTTCTTACGTAGATGAATATTATTTCACATTTTGGAGGGTCCCTGTGCCGAGAGTCTATTGTATTTTCATTATTAACCTTTAACGAATTCGTTGGAGATCAGGAACCTGCTAGACACGTCTACTGAGAGGGAGCATGTGTCAGGCAGTGTGGTGATGAGTCTAATGGAGGAGAGGACTCATTGTCTTCAGTATGAAAGCTGCGTACACACACACACACACACACACACACACACACACACACACACACACACACACACACACACACAGTTTTTCTCCATTCAATTGGGAGGTAAGTTTGAACGGAGAAAAACTGGAGGAAGTGAAGTGTTTTAGATAACTGGGAGTGGATTTGGCAGCGGAAGGAACCATGGAAGCGGAAGTGAGTCACAGGGTGGGGGAGGGGGCAAAAGTTCTGGGGGCGTTGAAAAATGTTTGGAAGGCGAGAACATTATCTCGGAAAGCAAAAATGGGTATGTTTGAAGGAATAGTAGTTCCAACAATGTTATATGGTTGGGAGGCGTGGGCTATGGATAGAGTTGTGTGGAGGAGGGTGGATGTGCTGGAAATGAGATGTTTGAAGACAGTATGTGATGTGAGGTGGTTTGATCGAGCAAGTAATGAAATGGCAAGAGAGATGTGTGGTAGTGAACTGAGTGTGGTTGAGACAGTAGAATGAGGTGTTTTGAAATGGTTTGGTCAAATGAAGAGAATGAGTGAGGAAAGATTGACAAAGAGGATATATGTGTCAGAGGTGGAGGGAACGAGGAGAAGTGGAAGACCAAATTGGAGGTGGAAGGATAGAGCGAAAAAGATTTTGAGTTATCGGGGCCTGAACATGTGTAATGTTTAGGTTGTACAAACAATTCTAGAAATAAAAGCGTCAGTTTATTGAATTAGAAGTTAATGATTTTTTGAGTCGTAGATCTACTATACCCAACGATAGCTCACCTTCAATCAAGCAAGGGATGTCATTATCACCCAAGGATGCTTCAGAAACATGTATTTTGAAGGTTTACCTTAGGATATGACTCTTTCTGCAATGATGTTATAGAACTCATTGTTGAGTGTTAATTCCATTCACACACTTATTTTCTTTTTCCTGCTACCCCTTTACAGCCACCTTCCTACCTTGCAACTCGTTCCCTTGCTTCGACTTCCTTGGAACAGACACAGAGCCAGCCCAGCCCGGCCATAACCCATCATTACCATCCCATTGTCATTCAGAGCACAGTAGCCTCGCGCGGTCCCCACACTACTGTTTACCATAGGTCCCACACAGCCACCAGCTTCTCACGATCTCTTGTACTATATGATGATGCGATGATAAGTCTGCGGCGTCCCGTTACGCAGCACTTGTAGTTGGGTCATGTGCTGTGAAGACAGGAACATCAACATATACTGATATCCTACTCCTGAAAACGTCTTTTTCTCTTCTATGCAACCACATTCCTCTTTAAGCTGTGCTGCTGAGCACTTTCCACTTATAGCCTATTACACGAAGAGTGTACAGTATGCAGAATACAGTATTCTTATGGGTATATTAAAAGGGATTTACTAGAGGTGATTTTAACATATCTTAGATGAGTTGTAAGCCTTCAATATACCCAGCATCCTACTATAAGTTCCACATCATAATTCGCAGATTTTGGTGTGTCTGATTGGCCATACGTTGGTCTGTTCGAAGTCACTTAAAGGTCACTTAGAAGCACTTAACATAACTTCTACCTTTCATGATTTCCTAATTTTGCAGAATTAAGAATCTATTGCATAGGCCTTATAAGAATTAATAAAGCAATATTCATTGTTCTTAAAATTACATTAGCGTTCGATACAAATAAAGACGTATCTTGGCCCACGTGTGCAGATTGTGTTTGTCTAGACTGATCTCTTAAATTGATATATCATACCGAGTCATAATTCATGTGAGATTGAATGACTCATACACGCATAAAGAACTTGGACTTCATACAAATCTGGTATGAACTTTAATTAATATATGTATAGTGGTTGGATAAGGCTGAGTGGCCAATTAGCAGACGGTGTATGTTAAAACGAAAATCAACGATTAAACATACCGAATGAGGAAATAACCCGACTGATGAACTGTGTGTGAGGAGTGAGGCAAAAAGGTGAATGAGAGCAGTTTAGGGAACTATGAGGTACTGTAAGGACAATGGTAAGACATGAAGGCATTTTGAGAAAAGATGTTCATATTGTGAAAAGAGAGAAGAGTTTACAGTGAATCATTTTGTACTTTGTGGGTACATGCTAAGGTTTCAAAAGTCTTCTGGTGTCTGAATTTGTTCTGTAATGTAGGCCATAAGTTTGAAACTCCCTTGTGATCGTTAATTATAGGTAATTATGAATTATTCGATAAAGCTTAATGAAGCAAACTTCAGAGAGAAAGAAAAATTTGACGAAAGGAAAGAAAAAATCTGTAGCATTTTATAATTACGTAACGCCGGAGTTCTCAGGCAAAGAAAACGGAAACCATAGAACTTCTTTGTTACCCCAAAATCAATAGATTTTTTATGAGACTTTGAAGTGAATTTATGGAGAACTTTGGAACGTCACGGTAAGCCCCGAAGTAAATAAGTTCCATGTTGGGCAGAAAAGACGTAATTACCAAGTCCGTAAAATCATTATCCTTTTCAAATAACATGGTAAAAGAGATAATGCTCAGAGAATTTAGTACAACTGTATGAGGAGAAAAAACTTTGACTATAATAAGAGTCGTAGATAGTGTTGGAAAATCCAATAAGACTCCTGTATGAAGAAAAAAAGCTTTGGTTATGATAAGATGTTAGAGATAATGCTAGAGGAATGCAGTAAAACATCTCTGTGAAGAAGAAATGCTTTGAGTATGATAAGAGGTCGTATATAATGTTGAGGGATTCCAGTACCACGTCTGTATAAAGAAAATAAAATTTGAGTATGGTAAGAGGTGGAAGATCATGTTCAGAAAATCCAGTAAGACGTCTGTACGAAGAAAAGAAATCGAGTCGACGAGAAATTAAGATATAGAATTATTTATTCATTCATTCGTAATGCTCCCTCCAGGACCCATCTTCTTGAGAGGGACCGGTTATTATTCCAGGGGGCCCTTTTCCCGGAGGACCTACTACTCCAAAGGTGTACCTCTTCCAGGAGCAGAGAAACTGTTGACGAATCGTGGTACAGAATGTTTAAGATCGAAAAATATATGAAGGAGATTCAAGTTAACTCTCTCTCTCTCTCTCTCTCTCTCTCTCTCTCTCTCTCTCTCTCTCTCTCTCTCTCTCTCTCTCTCTCTCTCTCCTTTCGTCTCGCCTTAGGGCAAAATTACGACGGCGACAAAAACTTTGTGTGTAGGCAATGACCGTGCAGCAGGTGATTATATGCCTATTTTGGTAATTAACTGCCTCGAAGGTAATTAACTACCACTACCGGTTATTACATGCTGCCATAGGCTACTGTTCATAGTAGTACGGAACAGTCTGCTGCTACAGGTAACTGACTATCACTACAGGTAACTGACTATCACTACAGGTAACTGACTACCATTACAGGTAACGGACTACCACTACAGTTAACTGACTACTGCTGCAGATAACTGACTATCACTACCGGTAACTGACTACCAATACAGGTAACTAACTACCGCTACAGGTAAGTGATCACCACTAGAGGCAACTGACTACCACCACAAGCCTCCAACAGCCAGGATCGAGCCCGGGACCCTTGGGTGGCAGGCGGGAGCGCTACCTCTAGGCTATGATCGCCACGCAGGGGTCCCGGGTTTGGAGGTTTGTATGTTATATGGAAATGCGTGTTCATACGCACTATATTCGTATATATATATATATATATATATATATATATATATATATATATATATATATATATATATATATATATATATATATATATATATATATATATATATATATATATATATATATATATAAAGATATAAAGATTCTTTAGACTCCCAATATATTTTTCTATTATTTTCTCAAATAATGATAAATGAAACTTTTTAAAAGTAATTGTTTACTCCAGAAGAATTTCTAGGAGAGATCTTGTCAAAAAAAAAGTCATGTGAGTGAAAAGCGCAAAAACTGTTTCGCTAAATCCTGATTTTCAGAGAACGAAGGGAGGGTCTCTTGAAATTCTAAAAGTTACGAGTGTTAACTTATGACGCTCTCCACTTAACGTCTCGACCAATCAGAAAGCGAAGAGTGAAGGGCATCTTAAGTGGAATTTCAGAATGTGGAGAAAAGTTGGACTTAGAGGAGCGAGTGTCTTTTCCAGCCAACTCATGTTGGGGTTCTTAACCTGACGTGTATCTGTTTTGTGTTTCGTCTTTTAAACCTATTATCTTTTCAAGGTTCTTGTTTCCTGGTATATATATCTTACGTCCTTTATCTTTTTTTCTTATTCTATAATTCCTGTAAATGTATAGATATCTATGAAGTTTGTACTTTGTTTTCTTCTGTCTGTGAAAAGAAATCTGGTTTAAGTTTTTTTCTTGAAATTTTCATACTTTGCTTTCGTCGTCTTTTAGACTATCAGTTCGTTTTCTTTTGTTTTGAATAACTTTTTTCAGCCTTTCCCATCTTTACATTCAAGCTCTTACTACTTTACATTTCTATACATTTCTATCCTTATTATCTAGGTAACTTTGAAAAAATGGTGAATATGATTATATATAGATAAATGATTAGCTGAATTTGTAAGCAATAGAAGCATCTCGACCTATGGTCCAGCACGTTTAGGAAGGACAAATCCATCTGACCAATTGAGGTATCATCTATCTTGGCAGGTTTCTTGTGTTCTGGTGATATACGCAGCCTGTGTGAGGCAGACTGTTTGGCTGGCTATTTGGTGTGTAGGTTTGTCGACTTCTAGTGTAATCAAGGGCGTCTATGTAAATTCATAATTGCCAGGAGACAAAATCTCGACCACCTTCTTCAGGTGTTGAAGATCTAAATAAGGTAACACATACTCTTATTGTATCTTGCCCTGGCGAATATTTTCTTTCTTTCTTATATACATCTCCCATCTGTTCCCACCCTTTTACTTTTCAGCGTCGACACCCTCAGTATAAGCAGTAAACTTTCAGAATTAGTTATAACATGTATAATGATTCATATAAGTCTTGGCTGAACAATACGGGTACAGATTTCTTTATGGAAAGGTCTGTGGGACCTAGTTGTAGATGGAAGGGGCCGTGGCATTAGACATGACAGCTGGGGAATAAATGCGAGCGAATGAGCCCCTTTTCTCTGTTTCTTTCAAGCGCTAACGCGAGAAACGGCGAAAAAGTATGAAGGAAAGATTTTCTTGGGCAGAATATGATTCCAAGTTGCGACCTAACTGTGACAGAGGATAGTAGGTATTGGTGTTTTCCTGTTGATCAAAGGTATTCTTAATCACATGGCTGTTGTTGATATCGACACCACTTCAATGGAAAATGATTATGAGCTTCGTCAAAGATAAACAATTGTATCAATCTACGGATCCCCTTCACAGGCACCACAGGTAGACGAATGACTCTAAGACCATTTAACTTCAAAAAGAAAATTTGATTGACGCGAGTTAATTATAATGGTAGACTTTAACATACGACCTTTCCAGTAGTTCCAGGTATAGATTAAACATCAACTCCCTTGATAGTGACCAGATATGATCTGTTAAGAAAGCTAATCCAAACCTGGATTATCTTTTCATCCAGATTCATCCGCTCACAACTGTTATGTGTAATGCATCCAAAACACCGGAGCCAACTATCCACAACCAGGCTCCACAGGTCTTTCTGTGGTTTCTTACCGCTGCTTCATATACCCTGGTTCAATCCACTGACAGCACATCGCCCCCTCTATACCACATCGCAACCAGAATATACTGAACTCAATTCCAACTACTGTCAACGACTTCATTTGTAACGTCTTGAATAGAAAAGTGTTTCATACAAATGATTACTTATTGATTACATTTGAGGTAACTTTCAATACTCCTTTTAATAATGGTCAACAAGACAAATGCGCACAAAATATGTCGAATATCTGAAACATATTTCAATTATTTAAACATTGGTATAGACAGGATAAAATGGGATGATGTCACTCATGAAAACCATGAGTCCTTAGCTTGGCAAACGTTTTGTAATGTATTCAGCATGATGAAGGGAATATGACCAGTGTGAAACAAACAATCATTCTCAAAAGCTCAGCCAATAATAGTGGAACATTCAAATCAATTAGCTATGTGCAGTGAAAGAAGGCAACACATTTAACCAACTTGTTAGATTGAATTACATTGATATCCTTAAAGGAAATATAACAAAAAGATAAACTTTGGTCGAGACTAGTCACGGTAGACATACATTCTGAGAGATAGTACTGAGAGAGAACTGGTAGGGCGATGGTAAAGAAGCTAAATGCCTGGCGTATAGACTGAGCTCCTTACAAACAGTAGGCTTCAGCCTTTTTACGAGATATTGTTGAGGTGTTGAGATACAGTGTGTTAAATATATGTGGCCTCTAGCTTTATGTATAGTATTTAGACATTCATCCAGTATCTTAAGCCTAAACAGTAAGATTAGATCGCTTCATGATCAATAAAACATTAAATTCTTCTTATTCTGTAAACTTTCACTACATAGATCAACTCTGGTTGGAAGTTCGTGCACAGAACACTTGAGAGTCATGCATGGACAAGCTCAAAACACTAGAAATAGACTGAGTATTTCAAAGCTCGCAGCAGAGATCAGAGAATCAGATACTAACTGTGTTGGAAACTCAGAGTTACAGAGTTCTTAACCTGCCTTCAGTACCTTAACCCGAGGCCCTGTGTGGCAGCTGAGTAAAGAGACATTAAAATTCATGTCCAGTACATACGTTTACAAAGAGCGGCTACACTACTAAATTTTCCCAGTGTCTACACACACCTGTTGGTAAAGCCAGTGGATATATTCGAGTTTACTCTACCGTTTAACAGACCTCCCCTTTTTCCGCAGGTCATAAACTCATTGCTGCCTTGTTTAACGGTAGAGGGAACCCCTCTAGTACAGAGAGTTTATGATATTATAAGCTTATATAGTGCTGTGAGGGTAGAGGAAAATGTACCTTTCTGCTTGCTGTGCTCCACCCTTACAACATCTTCTCTGGTATTGTAAGAGTACAGCACTGCAAGCCTTTCTTATGTTGTGTTGGTAGGACACAGAAAGAGTGGTGTTATGATGGCAAGAGACAGTAAGAATAGTGTTGTGATGGTACGGAACAGCAAGTTTATCCATTGTTCTAGTGGCGTGGCACAGCAAGACTCTTGAGTGTCGTGAGAACGGTACACAACAAGTCTTTCTCGTGTTCTGAGGGTCCGACACAGCAAGCCTCTACCGTGTTCTGAGGGCATGGCACAGCAACTCCCTCATACGTTGATGGCTAACGATACTTAGAATTCCCCTTGATGGTATTACCTCACGACACAGGGGCAGTGTCCAGATGTGTGACTGTATCATCCGTCAAGCCTCTGGAGAACTGAGAACACAAAATCCAACAACGGACATCGAAATGTAACGAATAGCTTTGATGCTTGACACACCCGACCACTCGACTGTTCTGAGCATTGGAGAAAGGACGTACTAAATGGCTGTGAGGCAGAATGGAGTAAGTCTCTCGTGTTGTAGTTTTTCTTAACTTTATGACGTGTCGAGAGCATCACCAGTGATTCTTTCTGCAAACCATACTCAGCTTTACACTTTACACTTTACACTTACATACTCCATTTACACTTGGCGGCAGACCCTTAGTCTTGAATTTACAAGAAAGCTAACAAACTTTTTGTCAGGGTATAAACGTGGTAACACATACACCCGCAAAGGGGGTTTCCTCATACTGCTCTATATCTCTATATTCACAGCTGAGTGATAGGCGTAGATTTCTTACCATATAGTTCGACTGTCGACCATCTACACAGCCTTTACTCAGATTTAACCTTTGCGATCGACGTTGTGGCCCTTGTGTATGACTTAACGATCCCTGAGCACGATGTTACGACTGTTGAACACAATGTTACGACCCTTGAGCACGATGGTACGATTCGAGCATAATAGCAGAACCCTTGGGTATGAAGACTTGGTCTTTCGACTTGACCATTGATAAGGCTTCGGTAGCATTGTTTTCTTCAGTTACGTAGATATGGGATAAGGGAGAAAGAATACTGTTCTACGTATCTCCTGCGTTTTGCAGAAGGCGACTAACAAGAGCTGGAAAGGGTGAGGGCAGGACTGGAAATCCACCCTTCCTGTATACCTTTCCAAGTGCAGGAACATTACAAGGAGCCACGAAAAGGTTTTTTATTCCGAGTCATTTGTTCTGGACACTGTCTCACTCACGCACGAAATAGTGAACATTTATGAATGAGAGAATGTAGAAACCGAAAGCGACGATTGGCAAACGGCACGCACCAGCTTCTTGGACTATGATAAGTTGTGATATATGACTGTTTGTTATAGAGTTCAGGATCTGTATTGCTATAAATAGTGGCATTCAATTACAGGGCATATTTTGTTCAGAAGATTGCAGTATCTAGGACACTTTTCTCTCTAGATTTGCTTTCAAAGACCCCTATTCATGATGGGAGTTGACCATATACTTCACAATTTATCTATTACCCACTTGAAGGAAATTCCTTTAAACGTGTGCCATATCTATAGCGACATTCATATGTATAGCGTAATATTGCTTTATCTAAACAACAAAATGTTGTTGATAAAAAAAGTGACTTTGTTGAGAAATTCGACGTATTCACAAACACGACTTGTTCAGAAATATGACCTGTTCAGAAATACGACCTGCTCAGTTAAACGACCTGTTGAGAAAACACGACCTGTTCAGAGATACGACCTGTTCGGCCATACGAACCTCTTCACAAACGCGAGCTGTTTGAGAAAACATTTCTCGCTTAAGAAGAAACGTCCTCTCTCCTTTCTACCACCTTAATGTTAGTTAAACAGCCCATGAACAAGTCGAATACCCGCCCAACATCTGAAGGCTTACTTTTGAAGTGGCCGACCTTACAACTACAGCGTAACAATGATTCCAACTTTCATCGCTAAGATTCAATTATGAGCAGGATTACGCTCTCGCGTCGCCGGATTACCAAAACATCTGAGTGCAGCGGAAGGGGGGGTCTAATATCGCCTGATATTCACTTCATCAATGAAGTACTCTTGGCGCTCTCTCTCTCTCTCTCTCTCTCTCTCTCTCTCTCTCTCTCTCTCTCTCTCTCTCTCTCTCTCTCTCTCTCTCTCTCTAGACCGTACGACATTACGACGACTTAGCGAGGCCCTTGAGTACAACCCCGATCACGACTGTTAAGAGAGGTTCTTCAATACGATGATATGATCCCTGATGAAGACAATGACGACCCTAGAGTAAGTAGTTACGACCCCTGATCACAAGAATAATGAAGACCTTTGACCTGACCTTTACGTTCTCTGGTTGTAACGATTTTGATACCAGTACGGTGCCCCACGAGAGAGAGAGAGAGAGAGAGAGAGAGAGAGAGAGAGAGAGAGAGAGAGAGAGAGAGAGAGAGAGAGAGAGAGAAAATGGCATTGACTCGTCGCAAAATATCAGCTTCTCAAACTATATCAGCAGGTCCTCCTTACACACGTCATTGGGTATATCATCATTCCATTCATAAGCTTTCTTCCCATCTGAAAACCTGAGTTGCATTTCTTACATCAGTACTTCAAAATAAATCATTCCATTTCACATGAAGTGATCCCCCATCAGCGCATCCCTGACTGCGGCATCTCTGGCTGCGGCACTTCTAGCTGCGGCACTTCTCCGAACTGTCGCAATGCGAGATTCACAGCTTCGTGCTTGGCCCAGGCATGCCTCCAGGCAACAGGGGCAAAGCAGCATTAATTGTAATATAAATGAAGGAATCTTGGCCGCGTATTAACTTTGAAAGCCTTCCCGAATAGTAAAGGACGCCGCTGCAGCATTTCAAACCAGGACTCAAGTTTATGAACTCAAGACTGTTCTGTACATATTAAATTTGGTGTAGAGTTTTCGACTATGAATCAGAATTATTATTGTTACTTACGTATCCCCCACGGGAAGCGTCAGCGCAACGCCAGCATCTGAGGTGAAATACATATATAACGTCCAATGCATTCTGCACGTTGAATACGGAGTCAAAGACAAAATGTCAAGATTCAGAGAGACTGTATGAATTCCCGGGCTGTCATCATCCTCATTACTCGCGCGACTTTGTATATAGCCGTCTGTCTGTGCTTCTCTGTTTCCTTAGGAGAGGCAATAACGAGACATGTCTCCCAAATATTGACTGAAGGTTAGAAGTGAACACAATAGGAACATGAGCAAGCTACGAACGATCACGCACAGGTGTAAGAAGACACAAACAGGTATATCAATTAGAGTAAATCGTACAAGAAAATGCCCTTCTATTTTTCTTCGTATAGTCTCGTTTTGTGGTTCTCAATGAAGAACTGGTAGGTGTCTATTCATTATTGTTAATCTAGATAGTTGAAGGTGATTATGTAAAGCTTATCATCCAAACTAATGTAGACCAAGTTACTGTCGCTGTCTTCCACGTTAGCGAGGTATCGCAAGGAAACAGACGAAAGAATGGCCCAACCCACCCACATACACATGCACATATATACACGTCCACACACGCAAATATACATATCTATACGTATACATACACACACACACACACACACACACACACACATATATATATATATATATATATATATATATATATATATATATATATATATATATATATATATATATATATGAAGAATGTGTGGAAGTCGAGAACATTATCTCGGAAAGCAAAAATGGATATGTATGAAGGAATAGTGGTTCCAACAATGTTGTATGGTTGCGAGGCGTGGGCTATGGATAGAGTTGTGCGCAGGAGGATGGATGTGCTGGAAATGAGATGTTTGAGGACAATGTGTGGTGTGAGGTGGTTTGATCGAGTGAGTAACGTAAGGGTAAGAGAGATGTGTGGAAATAAAAAGAGCGTGGTTGAGAGAGCAGAAGAGGGTGTTTTGAAGTGGTTTGGGCACATGGAGAGGATGAGTGAGGAAAGATTGACCAAGAGGATATATGTGTCGGAGGTGGAGGGAACAAGGAGAAGAGGGAGACCAAATTGGAGGTGGAAAGATGGAGTGAAAAAGATTTTGTGTGATCGGAGCCTGAACATGCAGGAGGGTGAAAGGAGAAAGACGCTTCAAACACCCTGGTTCAATCCATTGACAGCACGTCGACTCCGGTATACCACATCGCTCCAATTCACTCTATTCCTTGCACGCCTTTCACCCTCCTGCATGTTCTTTTTCACTCCATCTTTCCACTCCCAATTTGGTCTCCCACTTCTCCTCGTTCCCTCCACCTCTGACATATATATCCTCTTGGTCAATCTTTCCTCACTCATTCTATCCGTGTGACCAAACCATTTCAATACACCCTCTTCTGCCCTCTTTTTCTGAGTGTGTGTACTAGTACATAAATGAAAGCAGATCATTTGCACCTAAATCTCCACATTTTGGGCGTATGTACACCAGTTTCTGAGCAAAGTTTTAGGCTATCGCTTGTTGGTCTTAAGGGGCCATTTTTGATGTAAATTGACCCAGCGTAGGCCAACCCCTGCCTTGTAGATAACACTTCGTTCACTGCACTAATCTAAGATGAAAGGTCAAACGCAGGAACCATATATATCAGAATCTGTCTTTAAAGGCTAGCAAAGGCTCAGAGTTATAGGTTCATTTCGCACTTACAGGCACCACAGTCAGTATTTAGATACTTCAGAAACTGTCCAAGGTTTTATGATACGGCATATTGCCCGTGTAGGCCGTTCGTGGCCACAGAAAATGCCACTGAACGCCTCCTTGGTCATGTGCAGTCATTCAGAACAGGAGGCCCAGTAGCCTCATATTATCATAGGTCGATCTCAGGATCAAAGGTAGGATTCAGGAGTACTAGAACTTCGCCTCAAAGCTCGACGATCAGAGTAATAACAGTCTCACGTTACTCGTGCACCCCAGGAAAGGAGAATTCTCTCGTTCTTTCTTCTTCTTCTTCTTCTTTTTTTTCAATAGTGTGCCGCAGAAGGCTTTGGGGAGCCAAAGAAAAGGCCATTTAGATGGAAAGATAAAGATTTGAAAATAAAGCTTCTTTTGCAGTTCATTTACGGTTCATTCTTTTGCGGTTTCACTGGCTAACCCTGATAGCAAACACACACATACACAGACAGACACACACACACACACGCAGGCATATATATATATATATATATATATATATATATATATATATATATGTATATATATATATATATATATATTTATATATATATATATATATATATATATATATATATATATATATATATATATATATATATATATATATATATAGAGAGAGAGAGAGAGAGAGAGAGAGAGAGAGAGAGAGGTGGTAATAAAAAGAGTGTGGTTGAGAGAGCAGAGTAGGACGTTTTGAAATGGTTTGGTCACATGGAGAGAATGAGCGAGGAAAGATTGACAAAGAGGATATATGTGTCAGAGGTGGAGGGAACGAGGAGAAGTAGGAGACCAAATTGGAGGTGGAAGGATGGAGTGAAAAAGAATATGAGTGATCGGTGCCTGAACATGCAGGAGGGTGAAAGGCATGCAAGAAATAGAGTGAATTGGAACGATGTGGTATACCGGGGTTGACGTGCTGTCAATGGATTTAACGAGGGAGTGTGAAGCGTCTGGGGTAAGCCATGGAAAGTTCTGTGGGGCCTGGATGTTATATATCCCTGGGGATAGGGGAGAAAGAATACTTCCCACGTATTCCCTGCGTGTCGCAGAAGGCGACTAAAAGGGGAGGGAGCGGGGGGCTGGAACTCCTCCCCTCTCATTATTTTTTTTTAATTTTCCAAAAGAAGGAACAGAGAAGGGGCCCAGGTGAGGATATTCCCTCAAAGGCCCAGTTCTTTGTTCTTAACGCTACCTCGGTAACGCGGAAAATGGCGAATAGTTTGAAAGAAAGAAAGATATATATATATATATATATATATATATATATATATATATATATATATATATATATATATATATATATATATATATATATATAAATATACAAAAAGCAAGTTTCCTATTAGTAGACTTCACAACAGATCTCTACCAAGCATTCTCGAGCTGAGAAGATAAGGAAATGAAAAGATTGAGGCGTAAGATGGAACATTATGCTTTGGTGTTGATATTTTACGACAAACATCATCCCCTAATTTTCAGTCCCAAAGAATTACGGTCTGTATATTTCAGTGTTATTTGTCATGCTTTAATACTGTTTTCTTAAATAGGTATAAGATATCTGTATCTTGAGTTAAGGTAAAGAAAATCCACAAAGTTTTGGATAATAATGAGCAAGATAGGCTATCTGTGCACTTGACTTAAGGTCAAACACCTACGGGGCAAATAATGACGTTATCATCCTTTTGTGAGCAAATCTCCGATGACGTAACACAGGCATGCAGAAGGCTCTACGCCAGGTGAGTGTGTACCATAATAATTCAGGTGTAGACACACGAGTAAGCAATTCAGAGAACGACTCGCGTGATCTGTTGATTAAGGTTTAGAATCAGTCTACCACAGTACGGATTTAGTCATTTTCCTTATTGCACTTAAATCGCTTTACATGGAAGCGATTTACGTGATATATGTAAGAACTGATATAGAGTGTAAGTGAAAGGTTATATGCACACTGACAATTAATGGATGGCTCATATCATGTCAAATATGTAGTTGCAAAGCTTAGAGACAGACTGCGAATAGAAAGTGTATGGTAATTAGAATACACACACACACACACACACACACACACACATATATATATATATATATATATATATATATATATATATATATATATATATATATATATATATATATATATATATATATATATATATATATATATATATATATATATATATATATATATATATATATATATTTTGATGTACCATTCTCTACTTTCTCATATTGCGATAGATACTCTAAATGTGGTATGTGACATTTGCACGACAAGAATCATACATATGTTATAATGATATGTTATAATGATAGGTGATCTACTGCACAAGGCACGGCAGAACGAGTAATATGACCATTCCAATTCCAAATCTCAATCAAAACATCACGCGAATTGCTGCGTAAATCACATGCTCGTGCGTATGGTCATTTGCCTACGAGGGTGTTAACTAAGATTAATGATATCGATATCTTTTCTCATTCATAATCATCCTACATTGAGGTAGAAGAATTCTAGTGCAGAGAATTAGACTGTAAATTCCTTATATTTTTCATATCGTTCCAAGAACTACTGGACTTTCTACGAGAAAATATTATGGAAAGATTAGACCTCATATCTTGGGTCTACATATAGAGAAATAGTGCTGGTCTCTTTAAAGGTTTCATAGTAATTATCGTAATGTTGTCGATGATAATGATAGCAATTACGAGTATCATTCTCATTCATATAGTAGTAGTAATAGAAGTAGTAGTGGTAGTAATTGTCGTAGTAATGTCATCAATAATTGATAAAGTTCATGCTATGATTATATATGTTTCATGTGAGGATAAATGTGCGAGAAACTGATAGATTTCCTTTCCTAGATATTAGTTTTGCAGAGGTGAGGTAAGAACATTATCATTTCTCGAAATATTAGTATTTCCCATGTATAATCTGAAGAAAACCCGATTGTTAGTGTTCATAAAGTTCTACAAGTTACGACCACGTTGAACTAACTAAATACTTGAAATTTCCTGTTTCAGAACAGCGATAAGGGTACTAGACATAGTGCTCATAAGTGGAACAAATGGTGGAAATTTTACCAAGAGAAATGCTTTCTCTTTACAAAAGGTAAGTGGGGTTTTATACCGTGGGAGTAGGTGTGGTGAAGAGAAAGACTGAGAGTGGATAGGTATGAAAGGAGTTATATATATATATATATATATATATATATATATATATATATATATATATATATATATATATATATATATATCATACAAACCTCCAACAGCCAAGATCGAACCCGGGACCCCTGTGCAACAGGCGGGAGTGCTGCCGCTAGGCTATGATCGCCCCTAATACGGAAATGACTATTCGATACTATGTACTCGAATACCCTACGTTTCATTTTGGTGAGCAACGGGGTCTACACAGATCGTTTCCCATCAGGCTCACACAGCCAGAAGGTATCATTTTACCGAGCCTAACTGTGCAACGCGGAGATATATAGTTTCGGTAAGATGCTATCTGCTGGCTGTGTGAGCCTGATGGGAAACGACCGGTGTAGACCCCGTTGCTCACCAGCATGAGACGAAGGATATCGAGTACATAGTACATGGTTGCTGGAGGTTTGTATGTTTTATGAAGGTGCGCATTCATATGCGCTTTGTTTATATATATATATATATATATATACATATATATATATATATATATATATATATATATATATATATATATATATATATATATACATACTAGTTTTTACATATCTGAACCTGGCCCTACCAGCGACATGGTGGTTTCCTCAAGCAGCAGAAGATGGCGCAGTCTTGCCAACCAAGGTCTCCTTGATTGTAATGAATTACTCCTGGAATTCCCACATTTCCTGAGTCTTTTTGGCACATTTCGTTGCTCTCATGAGAGGCAGGCACAAAGCTTGCCCTTACTGCACTCACTTCATCTTACCTCTTCAAGGACTGGGTTTGTTCTCCTTTAAAGTTCTTTTTCATATTGTTCTTCTGTGTTCTTGTCCATATTGTCCTATTCTTTTACGCGTATTTTTCTTCTGTGTCTATTTCCATTACGTTCTCCACGGGCTATCAAGAACAATCGAGCCATTTGGAATTAAAAGACATTGTGGTTCTATGCTAATATACTTTGACCTGTTTTGCTGTCCAGTGTCCTAAAGGATCATCTCCACAAGCGAACGCCACACATGGTGCATGGACGTGTGTCGTCCAATATTATCCGTCTATCCCTCTCTCCCAGACATGGGGACATACTCCAACGGGGAGGCTGGCACTTTGTGTGTCGTCCCATATTAGCCGTCTATCCCTCTCTCCCAGACATGGGTAATACTCCAACGGGGAAGCTGGCACTTTCCTGAAACCTGAGCATGCATGAGATTCTCTTTCAGATGAGCTAACTTCAGAAGGGAGGACTTTAGTGGATGTTGTCATTAACCTCACCGTGTTTGACGAGCTTTCCTAATTTCAGAATGACGGCCATATTGATCTGCCACCTCCCTGCTTCACATAGGCTAATATCACATGAGTAGGTAGGGGCGGCACAGGCAAGGAATGTGCCAATATATGGAATGCTCGGGGTCAAGGAAAGTACCGAAGGATGTAGTCTGGAAGGATAAGGAGAAGGTCTTCTGAGAGAGAGAGAGAGAGTATGGCTTAGTGTGAGGAGTTTGTAATTATTGATTATCTAATTGCCCTGTGCAGGGTGTGTGTGTGTGTGTGTGTGTGTGTGTGTGTGTGTGTGTGTGTGTGTGTGTGTGTGTACGTTATTATTATCATTTGATTATGATTTGTGCATTTCACAGAATGGTACTATCCATTCAAGCATGTTAGTCCTTAGGCACTTCACCTGAAGCCAAATTTTCT
The DNA here is from genome assembly GCF_036320965.1 of Panulirus ornatus. Classification (NCBI taxonomy): domain Eukaryota; kingdom Metazoa; phylum Arthropoda; class Malacostraca; order Decapoda; family Palinuridae; genus Panulirus; species Panulirus ornatus. The sequence goes on along the minus strand of NC_092231.1, from coordinate 39,022,676 downwards.
GTACATTGAAAATTCTCTCAACAACAGTGTCACCACCTTTGTCAAATACTTCAACTGCAATCCCTTACATTCCAGCCGTTCTGCCACACTGCATCTCCTGCAGGGATTTTACTACCTCAATTCTTTTCACCAAACCATTCGCATTGGCTTTCACTTTCTGCACCTCTTTGTGCCATATCTGTCACCTTAATATCTAATACTTTCAATAATCCTTCAAAATAATCATTTCATCTCTACTTCTTCATTGCATGCCACCACCTCACCTTCTGCTCCACTGGTGAAATTACTCAACTTCTAATCTTTGAAGTTTGCCAATAATCCCTCATCCAATCCCTCATTTTGCAGTCATTTTCTTCAGACCCTACACCTCGCCCGCTTGTACTCTGTTCTTAACGGTACCTCGCCTACGTGGTAAATGGCGAATAGTATGAAAAAAATATTAATGAATATATATATATATATATATATATATATATATATATATATATATATATATATATATATATATATATTGTATTTTTTTTATTATACTTTGTCGCTGTCTCACGCGTTAGCGAGGTAGCGCAAGGAAACAGACGTAACCCACCCACATACACATGTATATATATACACGTCCACACACAGACATATACACATATACTCATGTACATGATTCATACTGTCTGCCTTTATTCCCGACGCCACCCAACCACATATGAAATAACAACCCCCTCCCCCCTCATGTGATCGAAGTAGAGCTAGAAAAAGATAACGAAGGCCACATTCGTTCAAACTCAGTCTCTAGCTGTCATGTATATTGCACCGAAACCAGAGCTCCCTTTCTAAATCCAGGCCCCACAAAACTTTCCATGGTTTACCCTGGACGCTTCACCTGGCCTGGTTCAATCCATTGACAGCACGTCGACCCCGGTTTACCACATCGTTCCAATTCACTCTATTCCTTGCACGCCTTTCACCCTCTTGCATGTTCAGGCCCCGATCACTCAAAATCTTTTTCAGTCCATCTTTCCACCTCCAATTTGGTCTCCCACTTCTCATTCCCTCCACCTCTGACACATATATCCCTTTGTCAATCTTTCCTCACTCATTCTCTCCATGTGACCAAACCTTTTCAAAACACCACATTCTTTTTATCACCACACATCTCTCTTGCCACTTCATTACTTATTCGATCAAACCACGTCACACCACATATTGTCCTCAAACATCTCTTTTCAATCACGTCGACCCTCCTCCGCACAACTCTACCTATAGCCAACGCCTCAAAACCATATATCATGGTTGGAGCCACTATTCCTTCAAACATACCCATTTTTGCTTTCCAAGATTACGTTCTCGACTTCCACTCATTTTTCAACTCTCCCATAACTTTCGTCCCCTCACCCCACCCCATGATTCACTTCCGCTTCCATGGTTCCTTCCGCTGCCAAATCCACTCCCAGATATCTAAAACACTTCACTTCCTCCAGTTTTTCTCCATTCAAACTTGCCTCTCAATTGACTTGTTCCTCAATCCTACTGTACCTAATAACCTTGCACTTATTCACATTTACTCTCAGCTTTCTTCTTTCAAACACTTTACCAAACTCAGTCACCAGCTTCTGCAGTTTCTCACCCGAATCAGTCACCAGCGCTGTATCATCAGCGAACAACAACTGACTCACTTCCCAAGCTCTCTCATCCACAACAGAATGCATACTTGCCCCTTTTTCCAAAACTCTTGCATTCACCTCCCTAACAACCCCATCCATAAACAAATTAAGTAACCATGGAGACATCACACACCCCTGCCGCAAACCAACATTCACTGAGATCCATTCACTTTCGTCTCTTCCTACTCGAACACATGCCTCACATCCTCGATAAAAACTTTTCACTGCTTCTAACAACTTGCCTCCCATACCACATATTCTTAATACCCTCCACAGAGCATCTCTATCAACTTTTATCATATGCCTTCTCCAGATCCATATATGTTACATACAAATCCATTTGCTTTCCTAAGTATTTCTCACATACATTCTTCAAAGCAAAGACCTGATCCACACATCCTCTACCACTTCTGAAACCACACTGCTCTTCCCCAATCTGATGCTCTGTGCATGCCTTCACCCTCTCAATCAATACACTCCCGTATGATTTCCCAGGAATACTCAAGAAACTTGTATGCATATATATATATATATATATATATATATATATATATATATATATATATATATATATATATATATATATATATATATATATATATATATATATATATATATATATATATATATATATATATATATATATATATATATATATATATATATATATATATATATATATATAAATGAGCTCTATCAAACACGACCAGTTATAAAGCCTATACACCACCTTATCACAATAAGATATGATGAGAAAAAACAATATAAAGGCTTACATTTTTTTTTTTGAATCCCACATCACTCTCTCTCCTTCCATCCACCTAATAAATATCCCACGAGGCTGGTCGCCATCATCCTCGTATTCACCATAAAAAGCCCCACTCTCAGCTCTTTCATCAGATCTCCGAGACGTCATTTCAGACTTCAGATATCGCACAATCGGGGGAAGACAAAGGTAAAAGAGGATTTCCCAATTAAGGCCTGAGATCCCGCCGTCTTGAATAGGATTTCTGGATCCAAAACTGCAAGGTGGGAATTCTCGTATGGCAATCACGGTGGACCATTACATCTGCCTCCGTCAGTAGCTAATTAACAAGCGGGAAGAGAAATATAAAAGCCTATTCTTAAACTGGTCTTAAATGACAAAATGGTAAAAGAACATTTATGACATGATGTGATTTTCTAGTTGTTTTACGCGAGAAAGACGAAGGCCGGAGTGGGTCAGCTGTTCTTTTCGTCCTTGGGTAACGGAGACCTTGATAACGTTCGTGACGCCTACGTTCCTCCATTCCGTTTCCTGCGTTGTCTGGATGCTATTAATCACCTCGTCCCACTGACTCCGTTAGTCTTTTGTTCAGGTGTCTGAATTCGGGCTCATGTTTCTAATATTTCAATGTTGATGCTTTCCATCCAGTGTCACGACCTTATACATCAACTGTTTTCTATTCGTTCTGTTAGGATATATGTCAGTTCTATGTCCCTCTAGTTCCGTCTTTGACTATAGATTTTAGGTCAATGTTGAAAACCAGAAGTGGTGTTTAAACACTTGTCTTTCGAAAGCTGTGATGTTACGTCTTGTTGTAAGCTTTTCCTGACTGTCATCTGTTTCTATGAATTTTAGAATAATCTTCAATCCCATTGCGAAACTTCTGATAGTGATATAACAGTCTATAATCCTGTTTTGTAATCCTCATGCTGCATTTATTTTGACTTTGTACTATGTAAATCGCATTTTTTACTCGTTTCTTAAGTCTTTGATTATCAGGTCTTTATTATTGCACTGTTTCAGACTAAAGTGAATCAACCTTTCAATATCTTATTTTTTCCATTCCTAATGTTGATGATTTCTTTCATTATGAGTAATCTAATATTCTTACTGGCTTTCCCTTTCGTCTGTCTGCTTTCATCTTCCTCTCCTAACTTTAGTACATTAACTTTCTCAGTTCCTTCCTCGTTATGTTACTCTTGTTCTCGCTTTTTCTATTCGTCTATCATGAAGACACCTTTCATACATTCGCCTCGATATTTCACTTTGTCTTTCCTTTCTATTTCCAAATTCACAAACATTTTTCTTACGTTTTCCTCTCGTCGATTACTCCCTCTTCCTTACTTCCTTCTTTGTCTAATACCATTCTAAGGATTTTTTCCTTCATCTTTTTTACATCACATCCACCAATTCTTTTGCCTTTTCTCTCCCGTTATCCCGACTCTACTTTTATCCTCTCTTTTCTCTATCTCCATCTTTTTTCTGTCTTCTTAGATTTTCTCTCCTCTTTTCCTTTCGACAATCCATCTTTCCCCTCTCTTCCTCCTCCTCCTCCTCCTCTTCCTCCTCCTCCGCCTCTTCGTCTCTTAGCGTACCACATTACTTCTCATACCAGTCAGAGAACCTTCCCTTGGCCCTACATTTCTTTATGGAGAAAGTTACGTGCCGCTGAGTTGCTTAAGGTTCCTACGGAGGGGAGTTGATGGAGATGCTGCAGGAAGATATTGTAGAGTGCTGAGTTCTGGAGAACCAACAGAGAGGTTTGATACTAATTTTCATTGATGGGGGTTCTCGACAGGGAGTTGTTCAAGGAAGGAAACTACAGAAATACATTAGTATAGACTCCACAGTAGGATTTAGTGTATGAGATCTCGCAGGGTGCTGACTGCATAGGACTCGATAGAGAGGTGTTCATGGCAGGAGAGTCTACGTAAAGATGATGGTAAGACAGTGAACAGAATGATCCCAAGTGAAGCTCACACAGGATATACATCCTGGATACTTCATCATTACGATAATGTACATAAGATCTGTAGATATTCATGAGGTAATATGACAGTCAAGAGAGCCATCTACTGGGTATACATGATATCAAATTCTCCCAGAAAGCATTCTTGCCACGTTTTGTATGCAATGATTCTATAATTGTACATTGCTGTACCCCATACGTCTGAAGTACACCTGAATGACGAATGTCATACATCTTAGGTCCAAGAGAGAGTGATATCCCCCGCTGCGTGTGAGTTGGTCCATTGTCTTCCAATTACTGAGAGGAGATTAATCAAATCGCGTATGTGTTAATGAGATGGATTTTCATTTAGCGCAGAATAAAGGTATCAGTAATAGGAAGCTGTGCTTGTCTTTTGTGGCCAGCTGGCTAACGGATCACGAAACTCGAGGTTTTGTGGTAAACCTTGTACTCCGTGAAGGAGATTATAAGAGAAAAAAGTAGTAATGACATGGGTATAGTCTTCAGCCTTTCTAAGAGAATATAAGTAAAGGAAGGGTACAGCATTCATTAATGCTGTACCAAAAAGCAAACACCAAAGAACTAAGGCTGTGTTGAAAAAGTTACACGAGCAATTAAAAAATCAACATTTTTTAAAATTGAAAGTCAAAATGATCATATTCCTGTATATGAATTCATACATCGACTAGAAGTAGGACATTCTTCAAGAGGACTCAGTCCCGCTTCCCCTCTAAGCAAAAGGGCCTGAGAAGGGGATATATTCCAGATGACTCCTGCCTCATCCTGGGAGTCTTGTAATTCTGCAAATGGAATCAGACGAAAAAGGGATTAGGTCCAACTGGTAAAATATTACGATTCTAAAAGATGGAATGGAGTTCTGTATGACGCACTGGAGCATATATATATATATATATATATATATATATATATATATATATATATATATATATATATATATATATATATATATATATATATATATATATATATATATATATATATATATATATATATATATATATATATATATATATATATATATATATATATATATATATATATATATATATATATATATATATATATATATATTTTCTTTCTTTTTCAAACTATTCGCCATTTCCCACATTAGCGAGGCAGCGTTAAAAACAGAGGACTGGGCCTTTGAGGGAATATCCTCACCTAGCCCCCTTCTCTGTCCCTTCTTTTGAAAAAAAAAAAAAGGAGAATCTTCAGCCTTATATATATATAAACGGGGAAACAGAAGATGGAGTCACGCAGGGAGTACTCATCCTCCTCGAAGGCTCAGACTGGGTAGTCTAAATTTGTGTGGATGTAACCAAGATGAAAAAAAAGGAGAAATAGGTAGTATGTTTGAGGAAAGGAACCTGGATGTTATGGCTCTGAGTGAAACGAAGCTCAAGGGTAAAGGGGAAGAGTGATTTGGGAATGTATTGGGAGCAAGGTCAGGGGTTAGTGAGAGGACATGAGCAAGGGAATGAGTAGCACTACTCCTAAAACAGGAGTGGTGGAAGTATGTGATAGAGCGTAAGAAAATAAACTCTAGATTGATATGGGTAAAACTGAGAGTGGATGGAGAGAGACGGGTGATTATTGGTGCATATGCACCTGGCATGAAAAGAAAGATCATGAGAGGCAAGTTTTTAGGAGAAGCTGAGTGAGTGTGTTAGTAGTTTTGATGCACGAGACCGGGTTATAGTGATGGGTGATTTGAATGCAAAGGTGAGTAATGTGGCAGTTGAGGGAATAATTGGTGTACATGGGGTGTTCAGTGTTGTAAATGGAAATGATGAAGCGCATGTAGATTTATGTGCTGAAAAAAGACTGGTGATTGGGAATACCTGGTTTAAAAAGAGGGATATACATAATTATAAGTACGTAAGTAGGAGAGATGGCCAGAGAGCGTTATTGGATTACGTGTTAATTGATAAGCGAGCGAAAGAGAGACTTTTGGATGTTAATGTGCTGAGAGGTGCAACTGGAGGGATGTCTGATCATTATCTTGTGGAAGCAAAGGCGAAGATTTGTAGTGGTTTTCAGAAAAGAAGAGAGAATGTTGGGGAGAAGTGAGTGGTGAGAGCAAGTGAGCTTGGGAAGGAGACTTGTGTGAGGAAGTACCAGGAAAGACTGAGTACAGAATGGAAAAAGGTGAGAACAAAGGACGTAAGGGGAGTGGGGGAGGAATGGAAAATATTTAGTGAAGCAGTGATGGCTTGTGCAAAAGATGCTTGTGGCATGAGAAGAGTGGGAAGTGGGCAGATTAGAAAGGGTAGTGAGTGGTGAGATGAAGAAGTAACATTATAAGTAAAAGAGAAGAGAGAGGCATTTGGACGATTTTTGCAGGGAAATAATGCAAATGATTAGAAGTATAAAACAAAGAGGCAGGAGGTCAAGAGAAAGATGCAAGAGGTGAAAAAAAAGGGCAAATGAGAGTTGGGGTGAAAGAGTATCATTACATTTTGGGAGAATAAAAAGATGTTTTGGAAGGAGGTAAATAAAGTGCGTAAGAAAAGGGAACAAATGGGAACATCAGTGAAGAGAGCTAATGGGGAGGTGATAACAAGTAGTGGTGATGTGAGAAGAAAATGGAGTGAACATTTTAAAGGTTTGTTGAATGCGTTTGATGAAAGAGTGGCAGATATAAGGTGTTTTGGACGAGGTGGTGTGCAAAGTGAGAGGGTTAGGGAGAATGATTTGGTAAACAGAGAGGAGGTAGTAAAAGCTTTGCGGAAGATGAAAGCCGGCAAGGCAGCAGGTTTGGATGGTATTGCATTAGAATTTATCAAAAAAAGGGGGTTACTACATTGTTGACTGGTTGGTAAGGTTATCTAATGTATATATGACTCATGGTGAGGTGCCTCAGGACTGGCGGAATGCTTGCATAGTGCCACTGCCCAAAGGCAAAGGGGACAAGAGAGAGTTCTCAAATTTCAGAGGTATTAATTTGTTGGGTATACCTGGGAAATTATATGGGAGGGTATTGATTGAGAGGGTGAAGACATGTACAGAGCATCAGATTGGGGAAGAGCAGTGTGGTTTCAGAAGTGGTAGAGGATGTATGAATCAGGTGTTTGCTTTGAAGAATGTATGTGAGAAATTCTTAGAAAAGCAAATGGATTTGTATGTAGCATTTATGGATCTGGAGAAGGCATAAGATAGAGTTGATAGAGATGCTCTGTGGAAGGTATTAAGAATATATGGTGTGGGAGGTTAGTTGTTAGAAAAGTTTTTATCGAGGATGTAAGGCATGTGTACGTGTAGGAAGAGAGGAGAGTGATTGGTTCTCAGTGAATGTAGGTTTGCGGCAGGGGTGCGTATGTCTCCATGGTTGTTTAATTTGTTTATGGATGGGGTTGTTAGGGAGGTGAATGCAAGAGTTTTGGAAAGAGGGGCAAGTATGAAGTCTGTTGTGGATGAAAGAGCATGGGAAGTGAGTCAGTTGTTGTTCGCTGATGATACATATATATATATATATATATATATATATATATATATATATATATATATATATATATATATATATATATATATATATATATATATATATATATATATATATATATATATATATATATATATATATATATATATATATATATATATATATATATATATATATATATATATATATATATATATATATATATATATATGTATATATATATATATATATAACTATTGCCATTATCATTATCATAATTCCTAAAACTTTAAGGCTGTCAAAATCACAAACCGGGAATTATGGAAACATTGGAGCGAAAAGTTGCAAGACAAGACTGTGTTCCCTTTGGTCAGTTGACGGCGATTTTCCCTCGCCAAAAGCGTCTTTTAATTCCTGGTGCAACCACATGCAGGCCAAACATGACGACATCTATACTGACATATATTTGTGCGTGTATTTGCGAAATTGAGCGTGCGTTTATGCCTGTGTGGATCTTTGATCACACTGATATTGTTGAACAGTTTACTGAACTAACTGCAACCAAAACGTTTGAAATAAACAAGGAAATACATGTCACAATGTATTGCGGGAAGGCTTTAGGAAAGAGCATTCGTAAACAAACAGCCTTTGCACAATTCAAAGGCGTTGATAAAGATTCTATAATTAGAGTGTTGGCTTTTCAAAGGACGCCTGCATGCGTGTTTTTACTTTCATTTGTGACTATGTTTTTCGTGTGGGGTGTATGTATATGCATTTGTGTGTATGTGTGCATGATTATGTGTGTATCATGTATGATTTGGGCATACTTGTGAATACCTAATTGACATCTTGAGGTGGATGTTCATGCATTTCCTCTAGCAGTTGTGGTAGGTGAAGGTGACGACGCCCACATAAGATCTCGTCCTTATTTATTTTGCGTCATTTAAATTGCCTTAAAAGGAATCACTGAAGAGACAATAAACATCAGAGATATTCTCACTCAAATATTCTTCTATATTCTGCAACAGAAGATCGCCAAGTTATATAATGTCATCTTATCTTCGATACCTTATTATTGTTATCATTTTTTTTTTACGCATCTATGAGTTAAAAGGATAATCAATATTTTCTCTTTAGATCTCTCCCGGTACCTTTCTGTGCATTAGAGCAATTACTTACCTAAGGTATGTCATCAAACTATTATCTATAAGCGCACATCTCTTTAAGAGGATTTACGAACGCGAAAACTCGCCTCCCCTACAGCGGTGTTGCGTTGTCAGACATCGCTGTTTAAGGCCTTAATGAAGAGATGGGTGTTTTATCAAGAAAAGGGAGAGATACTTCTCTTCTTTTTACATACAATAATATTTCAAGAGGCATCGTCTTATATGAATGCAGTCGTTAAATTGCATGTTTTTTTTATACACCTATAAGACACAATTAGTACAGCTTCTCTGGAGCTGATTGCTAACAGTTCTTTTTCTCAACGCAATACTGTACGCATAGAAGTGTTTAACGCATCCAGTAGCTCGTTCATGAACGAGGATTAACGATAGTCGTGGGTGAGCTTCAGTAAGAATGGAAGACAGCTGTTGATATACGCACTGAAGAGTTGTCGACAGACACATGGGAAGACTGTCGTCGATAGACACATGGGTGGCAGTTATCGATAGATTAATGGAAGACAGTCGTCAATAGACGCATGGAAGACGGTTGTCGATAGATGCATGGAAGACGCTCATCGATAAACACACGTAAGACAGTTGTCGATAGACACATGGAAGACAACAGTCGTTAGATGAATGAGACACATTTGTCGATATTCACATTTAAGACAATCGTCGATAGACACATATAAGACTTTTGTCGATAGATATATTGAAGACTGTTGCCAATAGACTCTTGTAAAACGGGTGTCGATAAACGCATGGAAGATGGTTTCCGATAGACACATATAAGACAGCTGTCGATAGATGCATGGAAGACACTGGCTGACAGACACATGTCAGTTTGTGGAAGGTAAATGGGAGTTTGGTATGAACATTATCGGTCCTCAGTTGCTATGCACATTCTAGCAAGCGCACGTCATTATCTGTACAACACGTAAAGCCAAACATTTATCTTAACAAGTTAACAAATACCATTGATGAAATGTGTAATGATAGTATCAAGGAACGCCTTCAATCACCATCTGATGTACTACAGAATCTTCTAACGAACTGAAGCTATGTCTGGACAGACTGGAAGCCGAAGAGGAGAGAGAGGAAGAGATCCAAAATCACCTATATGCTTATATGCAGGAGGCTGCAATGAAAGAGTATTGACTCTCCACTCAATACCCAATAATCCACTGGATACAAGACACATAAGAAGTTTATTAAAATGTTCATTAAGAAGGCCAGTGGCTTGAGAGTGGAGGTAATGCTATTGACACAGGCCTCTAATGAGGATGTCTTGAAGTCCTCGGGTTCAGGACAAAGATATCGGCAGGACGTTGTTATTGATCTTATAGAAAAGCAAAACTAGTTTTGAAATAGGAGCGTATTTCATTATAAATTCATAAATGCAAGTAGATGAGGTGTAAAATTTGAATCACAAATCTATTGCAAAAATCATGGAGAGTAATATTTGGAGCATGGTAATATGATTACTGTCGTTTTATTAAAACTATATACAGCAAAACGTATGAGCAGAAATCTGCTAAATTTATAGCCAAGATGTTTGATATAACGTTATACAGTCATACAAACGGGTGAACAGAAATCTGCTAACGTTATAGCCCAGAGAGGTTTGATACAGCGTTATACAGTCGTATGAAAGATATCAAATTACAGTTAATACATAGATTCATTAATTGATGAAGTATGAATTACGTGGAGTCTTTTTCACCGCTCTTTAACTAGTCCTTCATGATGAACCACAAATGCCATGAGAGCAAGCTCTCTCTCTTCTCACAACATATACCTTCTACGAACTCTGAAAATTATACCAAGTTCGTGTCTTTGGATGAGTTAATTTTACTCAGCAGATTAGCTTAACATATAACATGTATATCGGGCAGTGTTATCGGGCTACCTTCAAAGATGCATAGGTGAGGAATCTTGAAAAATATTTACGATAAGTTAGGTAATTTGGCTGTCGATTACAGGAGGAAGAAATCTGAATGGGGAACCGCAAAAGCTGTAAAGATACATAGAAGGGTAAATATACACTGTTGTTCACATATTTACAAAGTTAATAAAGCCATGTTTACTTAACCTCCCTGGTCATATTTCCCGTAATTTTATCTTTTTAAGGGGAGAGCCAGTTTATAGATACTGCATGTCGAACTCAATATCACATCTCTTTCCTTAAATAAGAGCCTATTGTCTCTATTGTTTATCATCCTTCACTCTCTCCGAACCGTCCATTATGGGTTCTTTTCTCTCAAAGAAAAAGAAATAAAGATATTTACTGATTTCTAAATCGTTGGACGAAAGTGGATTTAGGGTCAACTTCTGGCATTTCATGGCCCTTAGTGTTCGTATCATCCCTCCAGCCAAACATGAATGGATATAAAAGCCAATAGTAACTTAGTATCTCTTGGTCACGACTTTATGGTTTGACGTTCATGTTAGATTGGCGCTAACCATGGCAGGTATGGGCTGCCTCCTTGGATGTTGTGGTTGGTCTGTGTATGTGGATGAGTGATGAGACCCCTTTGTTAGTTGGTAGACGATAATTATACGCATTAAGCACTTAATGATTCGTAGATAAAAAGGGAAGGAAAATTACACGTTCCCAGTGTTATTTAAGGTAAATTGTGGGTATACTGAACCTGCTGCTCGTGTCTAATAGCAGTTTGTTTCAAAGCATCATTACTTTGAAGGTGGAGAAGACAGCCGATGCACCTTAGTGTAGAATGAGCGTAAACCTGTGATAATCCTTATTGGTAGAGAGCGAGGGACACTTGCTTGTATACAGTGTTTGAAACATTCAGATATAGATAGTGGTCATTGCACATTGTGATCATATACTGCCCATAAAATGCTTGTGGAGAGTGTTAATAAAACTGTTCATGTGGATTGCTACTGTAGAGTCTTGTCAAGTGTGTGTATGTGTTTGTGTTTTGTGTGTGTGTGTGTGTGTGTGTGTGTGTGTGTGTGTGTGTGTGTGTGTGTGTGTGACAGTCTGTCATACTATTTGCATGGTATGAGAATGGGAGCATTACGCTCGTAGAGCTCTATCTATTAAACTTCCTCGACCTCCAGTCAGCTTCTTGAGCTTCTGTATGCAGCCAGCAGTCACCATTTTCGTCACTTGGCTTATTCCAGTGATCCACCAGCCTGTTACTAAGGCATTACTTCCCTACGTCCTTTCCAAACACGCTCCTTGCTTAACATCTTGCTCTGCCGTCTGGTAATCTGTCACTCAGTGCATCTTAGCTGATCGCTTTTGATGGCATCAAATTAGTTTAGATACTCGAAAGTGATGGTCAGGTCAGGCCCTAACACTTCTCTCTTTCATGGCAGGCAAAAATTAGTTTCCAGCCTCTCTCTGTAGTTTAGCTCCTTAATTACGTAATCATCTTTCGCCGAAAGCCATCGTTTTGAAAGTCATGGCCAAAAATGAAGATCAATTGTCTCTAATTTTAGGGCTTTTGATTTGACATATCCCAATTTTTCTTTCATAATTTCATTTCACATCTTTACTCGGAATTTAGGCTCTCTATATAGCATTTGGCATATAATCACCTCTTACATTTACTTTTAGAAATTCAATTTGGATGTATTCTAATTCATATTTTGCCTGTTTAACTGTATCTAACCTTATCATTCGGAGTCTTTTTCTAACATACACATTGCATCCTATTAGGTTCTATACAAGCCTTGTTCACCAGTCCAGCTCACTGACAATGTACTGAAGATAACAAGTCCTGCGGCTACACCGTGAGCAAAGACTCCCTCCGGGGTGGATGCACTGCCATCAATAGACGAGGAGGAGTACAGACTCATTAGGGAAATTCCCGCTCCAAAGAAAGCCACCATTTCCCCCTTGCTCCGAAGTGGAATGCTACCTTGAAGCTGCAGGAACCTCGTAAAAGGCTTCCTAGGGTTATACAGTTAACTATTATCAGCAATGACGTATGTTACGGCTGAGAGTCCACATCCACCAAGGCAAATGATAAAGTAACTTCTTTGAGATAGTAATAGCCTATGAATCCATGCAGCAGATCTGTTTTCCCTCATAGACCAGTCTTCAGTAATACCACATCTATTCCAAAGTTGGTCGCTTCGTCATGTCAGACTCCTACATTAGCTGAGACCATGAACACAGACTGTGTCATTGTGGTGTGTCATAATCCTGGACTGTTAGCCTGTGTCACACACAGAACTAGTCACTGTATCACATCAGAATCCTGGACTATCAGCCTCTTTGGCACATCCAGAGTTGGTCATATGTCACATCAGAATCCTGGACTATCAGCCTCTTTGGCACATCCAGAGTTGGTCATGTGTCACATCAGAATCCTGGACTATCAGCCTCTTTGGCACATCCAGAGTTGGTCATGTGTCACATCAAAATCCTGGACTGTCAGCCTCTTTGGCACATCCAGAGTTGGTCATGTGTCACATCAGAATCCTGGACTGTCAGCCTCTTTGGCACATCCAGAGTTGGTCATGTGTCACATCAGAATCCTGGACTATCAGCCTCTTTGGCACATCCAGAGTTGGTCATGTGTCACATCAGAATCCTGGACTATCAGCCTCTTTGGCACATCCAGAGTTGGTCATGTGTCACATCAGAATCCTGGACTATCAGCCTCTTTGGCACATCCAGAGTTGGTCATGTGTCACATCAGAATCCTGGACTATCAGCCTCTTTGGCACATCCAGAGTTGGTCATGTGTCACATCAGAATCCTGGACTATCAGCCTCTTTGGCACATCCAGAGTTGGTCATGTGTCACATCAGAATCCTGGACTATCAGCCTCTTTGGCACATCCAGAGTTGGTCATGTGTCACATCAGAATCCTGGACTATCAGCCTCTTTGGCACATCCAGAGTTGGTCATGTGTCACATCAGAATCCTGGACTATCAGCCTCTTTGGCACATCCAGAGTTGGTCATGTGTCACATCAGAATCCTGGACTATCAGCCTCTTTGGCACATCCAGAGTTGGTCATGTGTCACATCAGAATCCTGGACTATCAGCCTCTTTGGCACATCCAGAGTTGGTCATGTGTCACATCAGAATCCTGGACTATCAGCCTCTTTGGCACATCCAGAGTTGGTCATGTGTCACATCAGAATCCTGGACTATCAGCCTCTTTGGCACATCCAGAGTTGGTCATGTGTCACATCAGAATCCTGGACTATCAGCCTCTTTGGCACATCCAGAGTTGGTCATGTGTCACATCAGAATCCTGGACTATCAGCCTCTTTGGCACATCCAGAGTTGGTCATGTGTCACATCAGAATCCTGGACTATCAGCCTCTTTGGCACATCCAGAGTTGGTCATGTGTCACATCAGAATCCTGGACTATCAGCCTCTTTGGCACATCCAGAGTTGGTCATGTGTCACATCAGAATCCTGGACTATCAGCCTCTTTGGCACATCCAGAGTTGGTCATGTGTCACATCAGAATCCTGGACTATCAGCCTCTTTGGCACATCCAGAGTTGGTCATGTGTCACATCAGAATCCTGGACTATCAGCCTCTTTGGCACATCCAGAGTTGGTCATGTGTCACATCAGAATCCTGGACTATCAGCCTCTTTGGCACATCCAGAGTTGGTCATGTGTCACATCAGAATCCTGGACTATCAGCCTCTTTGGCACATCCAGAGTTGGTCATGTGTCACATCAGAATCCTGGACTATCAGCCTCTTTGGCACATCCAGAGTTGGTCATGTGTCACATCAGAATCCTGGACTATCAGCCTCTTTGGCACATCCAGAGTTGGTCATGTGTCACATCAGAATCCTGGACTATCAGCCTCTTTGGCACATCCAGAGTTGGTCATGTGTCACATCAGAATCCTGGACTATCAGCCTCTTTGGCACATCCAGAGTTGGTCATGTGTCACATCAGAATCCTGGACTATCAGCCTCTTTGGCACATCCAGAGTTGGTCATGTGTCACATCAGAATCCTGGACTATCAGCCTCTTTGGCACATCCAGAGTTGGTCATGTGTCACATCAGAATCCTGGACTATCAGCCTCTTTGGCACATCCAGAGTTGGTCATGTGTCACATCAGAATCCTGGACTATCAGCCTCTTTGGCACATCCAGAGTTGGTCATGTGTCACATCAGAATCCTGGACTATCAGCCTCTTTGGCACATCCAGAGTTGGTCATGTGTCACATCAGAATCCTGGACTATCAGCCTCTTTGGCACATCCAGAGTTGGTCATGTGTCACATCAGAATCCTGGACTATCAGCCTCTTTGGCACATCCAGAGTTGGTCATGTGTCACATCAGAATCCTGGACTATCAGCCTCTTTGGCACATCCAGAGTTGGTCATGTGTCACATCAGAATCCTGGACTATCAGCCTCTTTGGCACATCCAGAGTTGGTCATGTGTCACATCAGAATCCTGGACTATCAGCCTCTTTGGCACATCCAGAGTTGGTCATGTGTCACATCAGAATCCTGGACTATCAGCCTCTTTGGCACATCCAGAGTTGGTCATGTGTCACATCAGAATCCTGGACTATCAGCCTCTTTGGCACATCCAGAGTTGGTCATGTGTCACATCAGAATCCTGGACTATCAGCCTCTTTGGCACATCCAGAGTTGGTCATGTGTCACATCAGAATCCTGGACTATCAGCCTCTTTGGCACATCCAGAGTTGGTCATGTGTCACATCAGAATCCTGGACTATCAGCCTCTTTGGCACATCCAGAGTTGGTCATGTGTCACATCAGAATCCTGGACTATCAGCCTCTTTGGCACATCCAGAGTTGGTCATGTGTCACATCAGAATCCTGGACTATCAGCCTCTTTGGCACATCCAGAGTTGGTCATGTGTCACATCAGAATCCTGGACTATCAGCCTCTTTGGCACATCCAGAGTTGGTCATGTGTCACATCAGAATCCTGGACTATCAGCCTCTTTGGCACATCCAGAGTTGGTCATGTGTCACATCAGAATCCTGGACTATCAGCCTCTTTGGCACATCCAGAGTTGGTCATGTGTCACATCAGAATCCTGGACTATCAGCCTCTTTGGCACATCCAGAGTTGGTCATGTGTCACATCAGAATCCTGGACTATCAGCCTCTTTGGCACATCCAGAGTTGGTCATGTGTCACATCAGAATCCTGGACTATCAGCCTCTTTGGCACATCCAGAGTTGGTCATGTGTCACATCAGAATCCTGGACTATCAGCCTCTTTGGCACATCCAGAGTTGGTCATGTGTCACATCAGAATCCTGGACTATCAGCCTCTTTGGCACATCCAGAGTTGGTCATGTGTCACATCAGAATCCTGGACTATCAGCCTCTTTGGCACATCCAGAGTTGGTCATGTGTCACATCAGAATCCTGGACTATCAGCCTCTTTGGCACATCCAGAGTTGGTCATGTGTCACATCAGAATCCTGGACTATCAGCCTCTTTGGCACATCCAGAGTTGGTCATGTGTCACATCAGAATCCTGGACTATCAGCCTCTTTGGCACATCCAGAGTTGGTCATGTGTCACATCAGAATCCTGGACTATCAGCCTCTTTGGCACATCCAGAGTTGGTCATGTGTCACATCAGAATCCTGGACTATCAGCCTCTTTGGCACATCCAGAGTTGGTCATGTGTCACATCAGAATCCTGGACTATCAGCCTCTTTGGCACATCCAGAGTTGGTCATGTGTCACATCAGAATCCTGGACTATCAGCCTCTTTGGCACATCCAGAGTTGGTCATGTGTCACATCAGAATCCTGGACTATCAGCCTCTTTGGCACATCCAGAGTTGGTCATGTGTCACATCAGAATCCTGGATCTCCTCTCATTCGAACATCCTTTTCCTCCTCATCTTTTATTCTTTAGCCTCTGAGACAGAGAAATTCCTTTGCTAGTTTTCGTTCAATTTCCATTGAATAATATATATATATATATATATATATATATATATATATATATATATATAGGAAGAGCCACTTGGGTTATCATAAATGACGGGAATAATGTAATCATTGAAAAGGATCTGTATCCTTTCTTCCTATATACACTGAGCAGACACATACCATTAGTTATCATTAACATGTAAGTCACTGCAGATGTATAGATACGTCCTCTTCTTTTAATGGTAAAAGAATACCTCGCGTCCCTCTCATAAAGAACGGAGAAGGAAAGTTGAAGGTGACTGCAAAAACTCATTTCCTGGAAAGCAATATAATATAGCTTCCAGAAACATAAGAGCAGTCTTACGTCTTAAATTTTAATTTAAAAAAAAGCCACATCGGTCTGAGAGTAAAAGAAAATGGGTGGACATAGACAGAAAATGAGTCTGTGGAAGGTAAACTGGTGCGGGCAAAAGGAGGGGAAAATGATATTGTATAGAACGACTGAAATTTCGCCATATGGATTTAGTATCAGGCTTCAGACTGAGAAGCTGCGAGAGTATTTCACTTTAATGAGAACTTTACGAGTGTTTTAAATGATCTGGAACTAGATAAGTAATAAATCAATGTAACCGTGAAATAGAAATTGGACATGAAGATGAGGATATTATATACTCAAAGATACAGAGTTGAGCTTAATACGAGTGTTAATTTCGTCTTCACATGTTCATTGTGTTCTCAAATACGAGTGTTTATATTATCTTCGCAAGTTTATTATATACCCAGAGATACAGTGTTATGTGTAACATGTGTTAATTCAATCTTCGCAAGATCATTGAGTACTCAAAGATACGTTATTGATTGGTATACAAGAGTTAAATCAATCTTCGTAAGTTTATTGTGTACTCAAAGATACAGTACAGAGTACATAGTAAGTGTCTACCTTATCTTTACAAGATTATTGTGTTCTTAGAGACACTGTTTCGAGTGCAGTATAAGTGTTAACATCATCTTAGCAAGAACTTCACTGAGCACTCGGAGGTACATCGCTGAGTGCAACAAGAGTTAATTTCATCTTCGCACGTTCATCGATTCTACATTACACCTCTCTAAAGTTAACGCTACAATGCAATCCACCTTCTGGGCTAGCCAGCTCAGCTTTAAAAAAGCAAATATATCCACGTTGCTGGAAGGAAAAAGTTAAAACCCTCCGGAACTGAATCTAAACCCGAAATATTTTTCTTCACAGAAATTAGACAGAGTGAAAATGAGAGGCTTAAGAATTATAGCTACCTCTTTTTTTTCGCATCTTCTTGCTGCAGTGAGGAGGAGGAGGAAGAGGAGGAGAGAACGGAGGAAGATGGGGAAGTGGGCAGGCAAGGGAAGGGAAGGAGAAGAAGGAAGACAAAGGAGGTGAGTAAAAAAGCTGGCAAGCAAAGGAGCGGGTTGACAAGCGGGTAGGCAAGGATGGAGGTAGATAAGTTGACAGTAAAAGATTAAGTAGAGAACCGGGTAGGAAGGAAAGGGAGTTGAGAAGTGAAGATCAAAATATAAGTGTGTTGAAGAAGGTGGGGAGAACAAAAGGAGGATGAGATATAGAGATATCAGTAAGGAAGCAGGAGGCAAGAAGGAGGTAGAGATGTGGAAACGTAAAGGAATGGATGGGCAAAGTAAGGAAGGTAAACACACTCTCAAAAAGAAAATTGCTGGCAGGAAGGGAGGGAACTAGCGAGAAAGAGAGAGTTGGGAGGAGATAGATGGAGGGAGTGTGGAGGCGAGACGTTTCCCTGGGGAAAAAATACTGCGAAGTGAAGTGGTGTAGCTGAGGTGATACTCGGGCGCAATAAGTCTTAAGGAAAAAGAAATACATAAGGGTTGAAGACACACGGAGGGATACGACGACCCTCTCTTACGGCGGTTGTAGATGGAATGCGACTCAAGACTGTTGATCAACTAGAGAGTTCATAGGCATGGTGAGTGTGGGACGCGTCGGGAGAGGAACGAAGGAGAAGGACGAGAGAGAGAGAGAGAGAGAGAGAGAGAGAGAGAGAGAGAGAGAGAGGGGGGGGATGGCGGAATAATAGAAATAGAAGAAAGAAGAGGAAGAGAAACAGGAAAAAGAAGACTGCAAGACTTACTCTCATGTAAATTCATCATGTCACACTTCGCGTCACACACCATGAATGCATTTTGTTACTGTTCAGGAAGAAATGAGAGGTTTTTTTTTTATATTCCATGGGAAGGTTACAACTGCCTCTCCTCGAGCAATGCCTCTCTCTCTCTCTCTCTCTCTCTCTCTCTCTCTCTCTGGTACAAAAATGGAGGCATAGCCTCCCAGACCATGGTTCAGTCACTTTATCTCAGGCCATCTAGTCGAGGAACTTGGTGTGTCAGACCTGGAAATATTATACTTCCTTCTACTCGAAGATTGATTCTTACGGTGCCTCCTTCTTCCCTAGAACGGTTCATTTATGGAATTCTCTTCCTTCTTGATCGTCTTTCCCTGTTCAAATGACCTTTCTTATTCTGAGAGTCAAATCCTCAAATATCTGCAGGGCCCTAATGAATCTCTACTTTCTTTTTCTTTTACCTATTTTCTTTCACTTGAGATGGCCTTTGCCTGGGGCATGTTCCGCCCGTGTCATGTCAGGCATAATATAAAAAGAAAAAGAAAACATTGCAAACCTGCTTTTATTACTGCTTGAGATAGCAACATGTTATTAGGGATTCGAAGCGCTCCTTTACCTAAATAAAAAATGTCTGATAATCATCTCTCAGCGAGACATCTTTCTTTCCTTGGCCAAGATGATCGTATACAGCTCCTGTCTTTCTTTCGCCACTTCGTGTTTCCCTTCGCACGATACTAGAGCCGCCCATCCTCATGATGGAGGTACCCATCTTAGTAATGTTTTCTCACCAAACACCAGCCTGGTTGACTCTGAGGTTATCTTCCCCCTGACACATTTGATACTCGTCTCATTCCCTTTCCTATAATACTAACGCAAACATTAGTTGCCTTTTAGAAAACTTGTGGACGAAGTGGCATCCCTTCTCGAGTTTTAGACTAAGGTGTTTCTGGATTTTGGCCTGTGCTTACTCGTATTCTTCGCATCCGTATACAAGTCAAAACTCATCCCTTTTTCTTGGGACCATGCATCAGTGAGGCCTTTCCCAATAGCAAATGATTAATTCTCCAGTCATCATCTTACTACCTTGAGATATGCTATCTTCCAACTCTCCTCAGCTACCATTTCCTCAGGCCACTTGATTATCACAGCATGAAGTTCATTTTACGATATCCTCCAATGGTATCCTAAGATGTGTTATCTGTGTCAGGTGATCAGATATCAAGAAATCCTACGTTTAATTTATGATACCTGGAACAAGGTATAGCATCAAGACCTTTATCTTCTAGATTCCTACTTTTATTTCTCACTTTTACTTTATCTCATATCTAGCTTCTCAGGTCAGCCTATTTCCATAAGCGTTGACTGATAAGTATCTCCATATCTCTCTCTAGTAAAAGCTGTATCCCACAGCGATTAGTTCTTTTTAAGCTCGTTCACAATTTCTCTTATCTGTTGCTAATTTCCTTTCTTCTTCAGATAACTTAAATTATCCATATATTGACCATTCAATAATCCGCCACTTATTTCACATCCGCATTATCTTCATCTTAAGTTTTTTCGCAACAAAACCCACTTCTGTAAAACTCATATTTAGACAGGATTTCCCAGTGGAGTCAACGTAACCCACTTTACCTCAACGCCCTTAAAACCCAATTCATTGGCACTTTTTTGTCCCTGTCTAAATCTACTCTCAGCCTTCTCATTCCCCTAGTTAACTCTACAATCCCAACACCACTCAACACAGTGAATGACGTCACCGTAATATCTGCAGTATCTTGCTGTTTTTACGATATTAAGGGTCGTGCTCGTATGGTTCTGATTCTTCGTCTATGAAAATTTACTCCAAAGGATTTACAGATATTTACAAAGGATTAAATCGTCCTCGGATTGGATGAGGAATGGCCCAACCCACCCACGTACTCATGTATACACATAAACGCCCATACTCCAGTTCTTAGGTAACTGGCGGTCTTAGTTTTACGTCCTTGCTTGACAAACACAGGACCTAAACAATCGAACATATTACCTCTCTGAGTCTTAAGTCAATTTTGAACCCTTTTCCTTAACCCATAGTGCTATCTCTCCTTCTCTTTTCGGGGGATATTACTTCGTAGAGCTCAAAAACCAACGGCTAACATGCTCCCAGTATTAGCTAAGCTGCGTGATACTCGACTGAAAACTATATCACACAATTATATTGTTGCTGTTGGCACCTTAAGGGTAAACCATTCTGAGGTCTCTCACCCATTAATTACTAAGATCTGGAACTCTTACATTCTTATTTCAATACATACGAGCTGCCACAGGTGATCGAAGCTAAATTTGATATGATTATCTTAATAATGCAGCCCAAAATTTTCATCGCTTCTTGATACATAGCTATGACATTAATTGTACATAGATATGAATAAATTTTATATATTTTAAGTTGATGAGGGTTTCTGAAAAATGACTCCTAATCAGATGATTATGGATTCTACTTTTTCAGTTATAGACAAATGCTGTAACTATGTGTGAACTACAGAACCATCTCAACCACTAAAGTACACCTGATGCCAAAAACAGGAACGTGTGTCTTACTTACAATAATGATATGCTATCTAATTTACCTTTGTATCCCATTACGCCTTACTCTCGATATGCCACATCTTTTCCTATCATTTCCTCCTCTCAAATGACCATATAACGTTGTTTTGATGTATAGAATATTTGGAAGGAATTGATCACCAACTGATAACTGATGGACGAATTTACGAAGTTTAAGTAATATCAGATTATAAATGTTAAAAGACATTGGTTTAGTCGTACGTTTGTATTTTTCCGATAGCTTCGATACCTGCTGTTTGCTTTTCCAGTTCATCTTTCTCTCGAGTTCCCCAAAAATTATTTCACAAATGCGTGAATATCCGACTAACAGTTAAACTAGTCATTCAGTATGTCAAAAGCTGTTTCACTTACAGTCTCTGTTAACTGTGGTCTAATATAATCTCCCTTTTTCATGTTAGCTTCATGTCAAATCGGCTATAAATAACTGAAAACATCTTCTTCATCTAACGTCTTCGTGAAATTTCTCAGAATGATACGTAAGGAAAGTAGGAAGAGTTGCTGATGAGTCGACTCAGTGAAACTGCTTCACATATTTTCCCCCCACACACATAGTCTTCTGTTATACCACTGTCTCACTCAACCAGTCTCACTCAGCCACTGTCTCATTCAGCCACTCTCACTCAGCCACTGTCTCACTCAGCCACTATCGCACTCAGACACTGTCTCACTCAGCCGCTGTCTCACTCAGTAGTGCTTCTGCTATCTGTGGCAGTCTCACAGGCTAACCAGAGTAAGAAAAGCAGAAGTCCAGTGCCTTTAGTGGCCAAAAGGATTCTAACAATGATGCACTTGTAACCGCTCGCTTTACTTCATTATATACCTCAGCCAACGAAAACTTCACTGTTTCATTAAAATAAATCTACAGGATTTGAGAACATGCTGAATGCTTCAGCGTGTTCTTGATGTGGTCTGATTTCGGTATGTAAATAATTAAGAACCAGGTCTCGAGTTACAGTTTGTATACATGAAACCTGAGAATCTGATTTCTGCTTTCTTACTGCAGTTACGTATTGTTTTGCGTATTTCAGGTCATTACTGACCACCCTTACAAGGTCTTCTTCTGGTTTTGATATGACTTACAAAACAACTTTATAATAATGTTCGTTGCATCCATCAGCAGAATGCGTTACTGTGGACTTGCTTGCACTGATATCTGCTCTCCTGTAATTTGTTTACAACTCACGTAATCATTAAACAATCTTCCTTCGTTTGGATTTTATTCCCTGATTTCGAATCGTCGGAAAAATTGAGATTTTACAGTTAAAATCTTGTCTCCAGATAATTGGTGTCGCTACATATAAGACTGGACCCTCGAAAAGAGCTTTGTCGTACCCTACTTATCACGTTTATGCTTCCCTGTCTAATGCCAACCTCTGTATTACTCAACCTGTAAGCCAGTTTGCGATGCAAGGGTCAACTTTATATCTATGCCATTCAGTTTAACCTTACAGAGCCATCGTTTCTGTAGCACATTACTGAGGTTTTTGGAAGTTTAGCTTTACTATATCTCAGTATTTGTGTCACATTTATTAAACAGTTGACCAAAGAATTCTTGTTACGATGCTGAATATAATCTTTTATGAAACCTGTATCAATATCCGATTATCAGTGTATACTGTCGAGAGAAAATGTTTCAATATTTTTTTCCTAATCATTCTTTATATTTCAAATCCAACCTAAAGCTAAGGTAGGATTTATGGGTCAGTAATTTTAAATGAATTTCCAAACTTAATTTTTCTGAATAAGTTTTACATTCGCGAACTTCCAGTTTTTGCCACAGTTTGTGGAATGCTTTCATGACCACAGATGCGGCTCGTGGTGCTTGCCTCTTTCAGTTCTCTTAGAAAGAGATGATTAGTATCCTATGTCTTTGATTTCTCTCCGAATATAAGTACTTCATTGTTTTTGATATCGTATATGGCCATATTTTTCCTTTAGGCTTAAGACCTTCATGCCTGTTGTTGTTATAAAAGTCACTAATCTTTGTCATATTTTCAGTATCTGACTATACGTTTTACAGGTGTAGCATCTTTGAATGATTTTACATTGTGAACCCTGAGACGAATGAATGATAAAGAATCCATGTCTGAATCACCGTTTTTAAGAAACCCTTAACTTTTGGTAGCTCACCTTTAACATTTTATTCCTCACTTCTGAGGTATTTAAAGAATTCCTTAGGCTCTTCTTCAAGTTCTGAGAAATTCTTTTTTCAAATTCTCTTTCACTGACCCTAATTTGTGCCTTAGATTCTCTTTGTAGCCTTATGTACATTCCATGATCCTCTAGAGTCTAATCTGCTACTTACTGTAAATTTCGAATCGTTTTTCTCTGTTAATCAATTCTCTTATTTCTTTCATTCATCTGGCATAGCTTATATTTCACAGCTATTCAATTTCTCTTTCTAGATATATCAATATTCTCAAGAAGATGAATTTCACTTCAGAGACAGACCACTAGACAGTCTTTGAATTTATTTTACGTGTCATAACTTAATTCCATTTACATAATTGATACCAACGAGGCATTTTACTCCAAGTTTACCAACTTGCAATGTGTCAATATATCATTTCCCTCAGGACAAAAATTAGATCTAGTTTAGAATTAATGATATCAGTCTTTATAATCTCTATGAATAGTGTTCTATCATAACCAGAGAAGGTTCGGTCTTCTTAACATTTTCCTCGACCAAATGTGATGAATTAAGTTTGTTTGGAGACTTGCAAATGACTAAGGAAATCTCACTGATGATTATTATCTTACTCATCCTTGAACAGGCTTTACTAGTTAGTAAAAGTGGGTTAAAGAAATATTGTTGTTTGATCCGAGGAGTAGGTAAGCTGTACGGTTTGCATGGTCTGTCATAGATGTGGTGCTGGACCCCTAGCCGAAGTTGGGACTAGTTTATGTACTGACTAGCGGAATGATGAACGGCTGGGTCAGTTCTCTGCCGTCATGCCCACGATAGGGTTGTAACCCAAAGCAGTAGATGAGTAGGCAGCAAAGCTAACCACAGGACCACCGAGGCACCTTCTTATTTCAGTCGTAGACTAGATATAGTGGAGAGGCACTATTCCCATTCAAAAGACTGACTGAATATAGTGTATGTATGGGAGATAACTGAACTTTTTGATAAGAAATTCAGTCAGAATTTTTTCCTGATCATCACGATCCCTTAGTTTTCCCTTTAGTATTTAGGAACCAAATAGAGAATTGCAGCCTGGGAGATGGCTACAGCTAGCAGAAAATAGTCGTCCAATATAATGGTAGCCGAAAGGACGTGATAAGTGATGTGTTATCACATAGTGGGCATCTCCGACTATCCACCTGGTCAAGGACTATATTCATACTATCCTCGGATTACCAAGTGTCGATACTGAGCTAAGATGTTTTCACGTACCTGCGATAGTGACATTATCTGGATTGCTAAGCAAATTCGCTGTGATCAAGACACCCACTTGCTGCTGTGTGTATTTGGTGTTTATTTGTATTCGGGAGTTACATATGAACACAGATTTGAAAATGGCGTATCTTTTACCCAAAAAGGACAAAAGAAGAGGAAGGGAGGTAAAGCTTGCCGTGGAGGAGGCTTGGTAAGTATGCTTTTTGGCCAATAACAAAGCATAATATTCGATTATTCTGTAAACTGTGTGACGTTGTCTGCGTCATAAAACAACTGAGTCTATTAGCACCTCTATACAAGTTTACAAACACTTATGACTTGCTTGTATACGACAGGACCTTCGCCATAACCAACAACTAAGTTCATTTCAATCGTGAGTAATGTTCATATTGGATTTTTGGTAGCTGCTCCAATTGCTTATGAGTTGCAAGTTAATTTGCAAAGGCATCTATCATCCACTCTGTATGCAAACATGAAATACCACTGCAAGTGAGGGTGAATTCATGAATGATGTATTTTGATAAGTTTGTTATTATAGTATAAATGCCTGTAATGCTGCAACCTGCCCATCAGTTTCTCAGTACTCATGTGGTAATGTGGTAGGACTTGGCAATAGCTCTATAGATAACCCCTGAGAGTGGGAATGTCGTGTTACCATTAATAGTGCTCACATCAACTACAACGTATGAGCGTGTGATCATGTTTCCCGTCGTTGCACACTGATCCAGATGGAGATTACCGTAATTTCGTTAACGAAACACCATCACGTTACGATAGCAATGATTATGAAGCACACGCAAGGCTAAAAGAGAATGGGATAGTTGCGTTTTCAACTCTGTTTACAGAAGGAATATATCGAACGTAAAAGATTTATGCTTTACATTGGGATCAAATTGATAATGTGAGGACATCCCCAAAGAAAAAAATGGTTTCCTATGTTACGTTAGATCATATCAGGTTAGGTTTGGTTAAATGCGTTAAGGGTACAAGCTTAACCTACTCTAAGCTAACCTAACCTAACCTTACGTAACCTAACCTAGCCTGAATAGCTTCTGATGGAGAGGGAAATCTTCATTGCTTCTTTCAGTAAACCAGTGGGAGTGAAGGATGGATGGACTGTTGTTTCTGGATGGATTATGTCTACATTTTTCATGGTTTTCTCTTTTAAAGGTGAGCTTGGTTTGTGGCTGATTTTTTAGTAATCTTAAGTGTGAGTATTCGTTGGGAGAAAGGATATCATTGGAACGGGTGAAGACAGCTTTATGAGTGTGGGAGCTGGATTGGTGCGGGTAATTGTGGATCACCTTTAACGTGTGCTAGAGTTAGTTTGTTGGGGGTCTTGTGTGGTTCATTATGCCGAAAAAGGTGTACGTGAATGGTGGTCAGCGACGCGAGCCGCTACACCACAGACGCCCTTGTATGTATAATTAAGTAGATTAAGAACAGTTTATTGAATTTAGGCAGCCATTCGTCTGAAAATATATAGCTGATGTATTACAGGTATCACAGAACTGGGAGGTCGTTATACTAACTAGTTAACTAAACATATAAGAGCTCAAGATCAAGGTGGGAGAGAGAGAGAGAGAGAGAGAGAGAGAGAGAGAGAGAGAGAGAGAGAGAGAGAGAGAGAGAGAGAGAGAGAGAGAGAGAGAGAGAGAGAGAGAGAGAGAGAGAGAGAGAGAGAGAGAGAGAGAGAGAGAGAGAGAGAGGTGCGTGTTATGGGGAGAAGGTTTTTACACTTGTGTCGCCCCGTTTCCTAACCTTGTATATACGCACCATGTCTTTACTGCCCTTTGTACGTATACACACACACACACATACAAACACCAGCCCATGCCAGGTATGTGTGTGTGTGTGTGTGTGTGTGTGTGTGTGTGTGTGTGTGTGTGTGTGTGTGTGTGTGTGTGTGTGTGTGTGTGTGTGTGTGTGTGTGTGTCTCAGTAAGCCGTAATAAACTTACTACCGGTATTCTTCCATGTCATTATTCTGGGATGATGAAACTAAGCTCGATAGGCTCCCAAGTTTTCGTTTATAATGAAAACCACGGTAGGGCCAAGCCAACCCCAACCCCTTCCATTTTTCTTGGCTAAAGGGGTCTCGCTCTAAGGACCCGCTCAATTGATATGGATGGAGAAAGTTGCACCGGGGGTGTTAATACGGCCCTACACTAGCTCTGGGATTGCTTCTTTGCGGTCCAATTTGGTTTGTTACTGTTGAGCGAGATGGTACGCCTCTGGAGCACAGGTGGTACAACCTTTGAGCACGACGGTACAACTCTTGAGCACGTGGTACAATTCTTGAGCACGAAAAATGTAAATGTTAAGCACTACTGTGCATTTCTTGAGCACGAATGGTACAACTTCTGAACACGATGGTACATCTCTTGAGCACGATGGTACTCTCTTTGAGCACGGCGGTACAACCCTTGAGCACGACGGTGCACCTCCTGAGCACAACGGTATGACTCATAAGCACGACGATATGACCCTTGGGTATAATACTTTTGTCCATTAACCCGACCCTTAATGGCCAATTCAAAGTTACAGGCCTTCATATCACGGGGTAACTGCCTGAGTGCTAAGGAATCGCATTGTCCTGCTCATGATTTGCACCACCAAGGCTCATTTTCTGTTGGAATGGATGACGCCATTCTCTTATTGATGTATCTTATGCATTTTTAAACAATGTGTAGGTCCTGTTACAGACCTTTGGTCCTTTCTTCTATATGTTGCTTGTACTTCACCTATTTTCTGCTCGGTAAGTGAGTGTGTTTGCACTTGTCATAGACTCATTCGTCTTTTTGTTTTCGTTTAAGGTATAGATGCATGCGTCGGAAGGTGGTAAGTTAATGAGCTGTCAGCCAGCTTGGCAGTCAATAAATCTTCCATGCGTTTGTGTGGTAAGCCTGAGAACAGAGGATATTTCCTGGTTAGTCTGCTCAAATAATTTTTCCTAAGCGTCTTTTATTTCCTATTGACTGACGTTCGCGTGCATATCTGATTTCTGTGTTTTGAAGCAATTTTTCTGTAATCATTTTCATATCAACGTTATTTTTTTTTTCCTATTCCTGGCCCAGAGTATTCAGTTTGTCAGTATCTAGGAGTACATGAGTTACGAGTGAGTGTGGACCAACTTTCCTGCTAAAACTACAAGGGGATTGCACTTCTATAACTGGTTGACAATAGACAAGAATAAGTTTAGCTAATTACAAAGTAATTTTGTCAGTTTAGAATTTTCCTTAAGTGTATATCTAATCTCTCATTTCGTTAACTGAATATTAGTCCCATCTGCCATGGCCAACGTGCATAGGTGAGAGCTTATGTAGTCTTGGAATTGTCCCCAACACCTGAAGAAGGTGTTCAAGATTCTTCGGTTGGTGGATGTAACTTAATGCTGACGGCCCTAGTGAACGCCAGCAGTCGGTCGGCCCAAACAGCTAACCAACCTCTCTGCATAAAAAGAAAACATCCTCTCCTTTCTATAATATCTTTCAGGTGTCAGTGTCCTTTAACCCTGAGCCTGTCTTACGTACCTATCTCTTCGTGATTTATTCATATTCCTTCAACTCTCTTTCTACTTATCTCACTTGCCTGCTCTCCCCATTTTTCTCAACCTTCCCGTGAAGATCCAATTTTTCCTTAACCTTCTCAGCATCCATTACACTTTATGCTATGATCCCTATTTCCCAATTTATTCCCTTGTGCTCTGCTTTACCTCATTGGTATATATATTTACCTAAATATCTATCTAGCTGTCTATGTATGTATCTATTTATCTATCATCTTCATTCAGTCCATTGATCTGCTGTTGCTTCTTTCCCTATAATCCTAGATTCTAAGTCGACATCACAAAGGAAGAATAACTGAAGGAGTCACAACTCTTATTTGTCTCTGCTACTTGCCTCTCTCACCTTTTTCGCACACACAGTGTGGTGCAGCCTATCTTCATCTCATCTGCCTCGTAGGTACAGAGTGAGTACGGAACCTATAAGTTCAAGCAATCGAACTGCCTAATTGCCCAACGATGGTGATTAACAGAGTGCGCCTAGTTCACACACATACCCAAAGTTCATCGGTTGAATGGATATGAGGAATATATTCATCTGTTTATAATCATTTCAGGACGAATTTTTGTAGAAGAGGCTTGGTGTTACTCAGGACCTTTATATAGGCTCGTGCAGCCCAAGACTGCGGTATATTCAGTGGCAGGGAAACGTAGACTCCTTTGAAGTGAGTTCTTCGATGAAACTATACTCTTAATGATACAGCCATTCCAGGGACGACTTTTCTCTCGCGGGTATACCTAGAGCAGGCAGAGTTCGGTAACATCATGAGGCATAATTGAAATCCATATTCAACAAGTCTTTTCCATATTTCTATGAAACTATGTAACATATTTCTGCGATCGAGATCTATTACCTATTTCTTCGCCTTACCTTCTTCGTCCAACATCTTCTCTCACCTTAAACCATCATCAGTGTACTACTCTACCATACCTGTACTAACTACCGATTATTACTTGAGTATTTCAGTAACAGATAGAGTGCCTGGATCAGCGATCTACCTTAGTGGGAATAAGGCAAATATAAGTAACCTGAGACATGCATCCCCAAGACAAGACACCAGCGGAGGGCGCCACTCAGCTTCAACGATTAAGGGGAGTCCTTGAACGGCATATACGATATTGCCATATTCATTCATATTCATCCCGAAGAATGGACAACCTTAAGCTCAGCTAGTTGTCTGGGTTAACCGCCTCTGCCAAAGTCAAGTGACTGGCTGCAATTTCCCCTCGACGCTCCATAAAGCCCTAATGGCGCTATGCTTAGCACTGGTCGCTAACATCCCAGTTTCTCTACACCGCTCGTCACCGCCAGGATCTAGTCTGAAAAGCTAAATCCACCTACCCTCTCCCTCATTACTTACGGCTTTGATGCGAGGAATGGAGAACTCCCTGGATACCTAATTGTTAGAGAGAAATTCCTATCGACGTGATTAAGGACCGGACAGAGATGTTACTGTGAGATTCTATAAAAGGTCACAAGCTCCAGACCGCATTCAAATCGTGTGGAATGGCTAGAAACCACCGCTTTATTCCCCCTGCTTTATGCGAATGATGTCTATTTTAAGACTTAGGAACAAGACTTATTACTCGATGATAGCACGACCAAGACAGTTTACGGCTAATGTGCAGATTCTCACGACTAACTACTTTAATTTCTATATTAGAGACTCCAGCCACATCATGGTCGGGCCTTGATTGAAACATAAAGAGCTTAATAGAATGAAGGAACAAGAGATGAAGAAAAATTTCACGAATTTTGGATGAAGTGGAAAACTTGTTTTTTCTTTTCATAATGCTCCAAATCATGATTATTGGGATAGACATGAGGGAGTAGAGAGTTCCAAAGCTTTGAGTTGTGGGGAAAGAAACAGTTATCAAAACAGCCCACTCTTGAGTTGCCAAAAGCCGCACCTTAATAATGTGACGCAGCAGCTTGCCTAGTATTTCACCGGTTCCTCAAACAACGAGCAGCCAGACCCGATCGAACCAAAGAAAGTAGGGCTGGAAGACAAAGGTTTGATGTCGAGATGCTATATTTCATCAGGCAGGCCTAAGAAGACTTATGTGCTCACCCGTATATCAGGAACCAGCCAGTGCGTGTGTTTGGCACAGTAAATGCAGTACCTGCACGTCTACCTCCGCACTGGTGAGGCCCCAGTTGATGTGTATCCCGGCATAGCCTCTGAGAGCTCTGGAAACTGGAGTCACATCTTATCGCCAGAATCAGGAGTCTTTCTGCCCACGACAACATCTTAAGATTCAATAGACTATGGGACTAATATTCTGAAACGTGAATCAGGGACTCCCTTGCCTGTGACGAATTACCCGTCATCCACGTATGACAGAGGAGAGAGATGGGGAAGATGTTGTCTCAATCACCAGTGATAAGTGTCAGTCTTGGTGTGTCCTGCGCCAAACCCGAGTGTCGTAACCCACTCGGGAAACTCAGGACTCAGTGTTCGAGACGTCTCTTTCTATCTACCTCTGTAACTTGTACAGCTGCATCATATGGCACACCATGCTCTTCTTGTCCGCAGACCACCGTCTTACAATAGCTGTATTGCGCATCAGCCTTCAAGCTACCATACGCAGTGGACAATCTATCCTTCGTAACTTAATGAAACTGAATTGCCATACGCCTTAGTTTACATCTAGCCCGTCCACCATGGGTGGACGGGGCTAGATGGCTACTGACATCCGATTTACCTTGTTATGGAATACTAGGAACTATACTTGTACCTCAGGGGAGAAGCTGCATGTAATTTTTGTTCCTTCTGTGGATTCGACGACTAAGGATGTTGATACGTTATACATCCAAGATCCATTCCCCAGCTGTGTCAGGTCTCAAATCTCGTAGATGTATTCACCTCCTAACCCATGTCTTGCGGATGCAGCCACTGGCGGTCCAAAATCCATTGAGTCCAGAATCTTTCTCAGTCTTCTAAGGAATTTGAGAACCCTACAATTACGTTCCTGCCTTTGACCTGCGATGTATTACCAACTCAGATCTAGACGTACACATACTACAAGGGCCAGCAATCTATCACAGGCAGACAATACTAAGTCATAGCAAGGTAAACTACAAACGGGAGATACGTAATTACTTTTTAAGACAGACTCCAAAAACAAGGGAATTACTTAGATTTAAAGATGTTTTACCAATACACCACAAAAAAGAACAAACTCAAGACGAAAACAGGTTAGGAGTCATGTCCACAGAGTCAAAACACAACATATAATTTTCTACGTGGTCAATGTCTGCATCCCTCCGCCTTCCTGACATCCTCCAGGATAAACACTGTAAGTTACAGACTCATTACCTCTCAGAACCCCCTATTTGAACCTTCACAACACACTACCCCACACGGCTCACCACCTAGTCTTATAACTCCCGCAGTGCCACATTCTTCAACTATACCCATTAAGTCGTTAATCTCTGTGACCAACATGTGAGGAAACGTCGAAGTCTTAGCCAGAAACTCACCGCACGAGACATAACCTTCTGTATTCTCACTTTACACACCCACACCACATAACTCACTTCAAGCCTTCAGCCTTGGCTTTTTATCCGATAATAACCTCACTCCAAGTCAACCTTATGTCCAATATGACATATGACATCACACAGACCGTAGCGTTGCGGACTAGCCAGCCGTCACCCGAATTATTCATGCAGAATTACAACACTTGTTGGTCCAGGCCGGACCCCTAACCACAATCAAAGAGAGACTCTCCCGCGTCTCTTCTGTCAGGGAGGCACTGTGTAAACGCAATCATACACCTGATAAAAGTGTCTCCGTATGTGCAAAATGGACACTCCACAAGTGCAGTGTTGCTCGCATAACTTGTCACTGGAAACGGTTGTCGGGCAACATTAAGGCCTCAACCAGATGAATGAGAAATAGGACGGAAAATAGATGGAATCTTCAGAAAGGACAAAGATCGGTCCTTACATCACTCTTCCTTCGACTGCTTCTCAAAGTTCCTAACTTATGATCCACATAAGTTAGCTGATCCTCAAGGTCTGATCCCCTTACACAAGCCAATTATCGAGATAGACCTCCCAGTGTGACTTATGTACTGAAATTATGTGTCGTGACAAGTAAGACTGTGATGACTTTCGTCTGACACGTGAAGATTTTCGACCAGCTCTACGTCGTACTACAGCCACCGTACTTCACCACAGTCAGGCCATCTGAAATCTTCCTCTGCTTGCAAAGGAAACGCTAATCATCCTCATCCCCAAATCAATGTCCATCAAAATCCTGGCCTGTTTCTCTCTTTTGCCCCACTGCAGAGTGTATCGTCCTAAAGAGGATATTTCTCTCCATCCTGGAACTGCATATTTCCGACTACATTTTCAACACATGTCTCTAGTTTCCTTCTAGGCTACAGTACAAGGCAATGCTTTGCTAATTGCGCCCTTCCTATCACCAGAGACACCCACATTGCTTCATGGAGCTCAATCTGCCTCTGGCTTTGCCATCAAAGACGTCGTCTTTCACCAACACTGGAGTCATGGGTTCCCTTATCAAGGTGGATCTAGGGCTACCTCAGTGACAGAAGGTGTAAACTATTCTTCCATTCAGCCAGTAAGTGACACTGAACCCCTTGTCTTTGGTGCACTTCATAACGACCATCTTAGCCACTGCCTTCTTTGCTGTGCAGTTGTATAAACTTTTAAGATGCCTTATCAGACAGGCTGGAAACCTTGCTCTTGTTAATGCTGATTGTATTTATATACGAGTGGCCACGGGTCATCTCTAAGAGATACTCATGTAGTATTTTCTTCTTTATGTATATCAAATAAGACGGCACGGGCAACAGAATGCCCTCATCAAAGCCATCTCATCGGCCTGACCAAGATTTACCAATTCATTGAACGATGACTAAGGGAGGACCAACAGCTGAATTGCCTGTGGGCCGACTGCCACAAGGAGAATTCGAAGCTACAAGCTCGACCCCAGGTGGCCCGTGAGTGCGTCAGGGTCAGCAGCGCTAACTGCTACGCCACGGAGCTCCATATCGTGAGTCAATAAGTCGATGTGGATTCATCATTTCCATGGATATGAAAAAACGAGATGTTGTGGAATCACCTGAAGTTTCTATGAGCCCAGTCACCACCTTGCTAACAAAATGACCAACAATCCGAAAAGTGGCAAATGAGTGAAGCAGCTCATAATGAATCAGATTCTTCTCATTTAGCTCCGATTAAATGACGTAATAGATGCTTTGCTTCAAGTAATGCCAGGAAGTTTTTAGCTGCCCCATCCCGCTTGTGAAATAATCGAACAGTATTTAAACTCGGTGCCGACTGAAGTAGGACTGGCATTGCAAAAAGAAAATAGCCCATTAAAAAAGAATACGTCTC
Organism: Panulirus ornatus; assembly: GCF_036320965.1. NCBI lineage: Eukaryota > Metazoa > Arthropoda > Malacostraca > Decapoda > Palinuridae > Panulirus > Panulirus ornatus. The sequence goes on along the minus strand of NC_092231.1, from coordinate 38,988,727 downwards.
TCGTATAAGTATATTTTTTTTTCTTTTTAGTAGCATTAGGCATTTAAAGAAAAAGAATAACTGATCTACAACATTGATATAAAGCGCTGATTTGCAGCGTTATTTCTAGCCAAGTAAAGTTGCTATCATAGATCCCTCTTTCCCTCCTATATTACTTTTTCCTCTTTCGTTTCACTAATAACTCTCTCTCTCTCTCTCTCTCTCTCTCTCTCTCTCTCTCTCTCTCTCTCTCTCTCTCTCTCTCTCTCTCTCTCGGGTTAGTGACGGCTGTGCGGTGAGCCGGCACTTCACTGGCTGTTAAATTCCACTCCTTGGACTTGGCAGCTGTCTTTCTCTCACCTGCCTTACACCCACACATAGGCTGCTGTGCAATCAGTTCACAAACATACATTCTTCCTATTCCACACGTAACACTTGATAACACGTTACTCACAGGCGATAATACGTTACTCACAAGACTCGCTCTTCCAAACTCATGACTTCAAACATCCAGGGAATATATTAGAATATATTACAATATGGTGACGCAAAAGCCCATGATCTTCAGATTAATAAAACATTTATCCTTAAAGAAAAAAAAAACTTTCATCTGATCAGTAATGCAATAAATCTTTAAACCAATATATATGTTAATGAATGCCTGACAAAATTCCGTCAGGAAACGTACTATCGTCAGTGGCAGGCCAGCACAGGATACCCCACTGCGAAACATCATTCCTGCTACATCACCAGCAGAAGCAGAACTGACACATGTATGAACACTCTAACGTTTCTGAGAGTGGTGACTTTTGCAATCTCTTCCTTAATGTGAGTGTGATAACCAGATGGAAATTGATTGATTCAGCTTCCATAAATGAATTTCTCTATAATCTCCTTCGTCATTTGGAGACCCTGTATAATTAGATCTTTAAAAGTAAACAGTGTCTTATACAATATGTAAAATTTCAGCTTTAACCGACTCGTCGTCATTCAATTTACATTGCTCAAAATACAGGAGAGAAATAGATTTTATCATTCATTCTCGTCCTGAAGAATCTCTTATTTAGTACCGAAAATTCTTTTCTCTCGATAGATTAAATGTCACAGACAAGGTTACCCTTAAAGAGCATCTTTTGTCAGTGTTCTGCTCAAATGATGATAGATAATGAAACAAGAACCTATTGTAATTAAGGTAATTATCCTATAAGTTATGTTTTCCTCTGATGCAGATTCTCATCTATTGTAGATTACATCAGAGAATTCATGTATCATTTCCCCTTATCATTAATAATGAGAATCTCTAAGTCAGTTTGAAAAAGACATTTTTATTCCATTCCCGTCATTATGATGACCAACTTCTTTAGTACGACCACCAGCCCCGCCATTACAACGATCAACCCCATTATTTACTCCCGAACCTCTTGTGAAGACCATCAATTACTATGTATTCAAAGGCAGTCTCACTTCAACCTAATGGTCTCATATATCCGGGTCTTTTCATTTTCATTTCAGGTTTTCGTTTTGGTGACGTCGATAAATCCGCCTTATGCTACCGTTGAATTAGGCTTGTGCAGTTGATGAAATCTCTTAACGTTATTGATATCTTGATGTTGTTTGGCTTATAGTGTAGGTTCTTTGGTTCATCATTCTGGATCTTGGGATTTCATAATTCCAGCCATTGCTGATGACAGTTCTGGAACATGTGACCTGCATTCCAGGCCCCTGAAGATAACTAGGAGTGCAGGTGAAGCTTTTCTCACTTTTGATATTTCCAGGTTTGTTGTCTCTGTAATTTCGTCTTTGAGAGACTGTAATTACAGATTATTCAGTTGATTATCTAAGGGCCAATGATAATCCTGACTCGTGTTGATGATAGCTCAGGATGAGGAAATGGAAATTTTAGTGGGTATAATTTCCTCCTCGGGGTAGCGCCGGAAATGGATGAAGGCAAGCAAGTATGAATATGTACCACATGTACATATATGTATATGTCTGTGTATGTGTATATATATATATATATATATACATATATGTATATATATATATATATATATATATATATATATATATGTATATATATATATATATATATATATATATATATATATATATATATATATATATATATATATATATATATATATATATAAGCGGATGGGCCGTTCTTCGTCTGTTTCCTGGCGCTACCTCGCTGACGATGGAAACCGCGATCAAGTATGATAATAATGATAATGATAATAGTAATGATAATGATGATAATAATAATCATAATGATACCAATAATGTTGATAATATTAATGATAATAGTGTATTCCTACTAACGTGGGACGTTGTGGAGTGAAGTCGATATGGATAACATGACTGGAAGTCCCATATCACCTTTCACTTCTGTTCATACGATTAGATGTTTTCTATAAGCGATTGAATTATGGTATCCATTTCTGCGGTGTTGCTTTCACGGACTTTTGTCTGGATTAGAAACTAATTCACGTATTGTAGTGGGATTGAAATCACGTTCGCATTTCCTTGGGTGGTTGACGTTCTAGACATGTATCCGGATTAGGAATTCATTAGCGTATTATAGTGGGATTCGATTTAGGTTTTCTATTTCTTGGACTCTTAACCAGATTTGGAATTCATGAACGAATTATACCGGGGTACAAAAAAAAAGAATATTTTTTTCACTCACGTTGAAAGTTCGGTTCACATTCCGAAATAGGGAGCAAAATAAATAAATCTTTTTCGGCATCTGTCTAATAGTTGATGATATATATTCCGTGATATATCAAAAAGTATTAATCCAGCTCAGATTTTCTCGATTTTTTTCCCCTTGGGTTACGTTTAACACCTCTTTTAATTTGTACACTTGATTCAAAATTTAAGAAACACTCTATACCATTCCACCACAACTCGGCTCATTGAGGAGATAAGGATGTTTATAAATCATAACAAAATAGATATATGACAATCCACGAGTTGTCAGGGTTTTAATATCAACTCAGGGAATATATCTATGACAGAGAGAGGGAGGCCAGCTCAGCAAATCAAAGCGAGAGGCAGAGTTGTCTAACAGTTTACAAGCAATATGTGAGAATGATCATCTGAATTCAACAGAACAGCATGCAGATGCAAGATAGCATACTTTTTCAAACGTCATCAAGATCGCACACACAAACCATCGAGATGATACTCAACTTCGTAGTAATCTGACTTGCACTGAGGGAGGCAGGGTTAATGTGTTATTGGTGCTACAACAAAGCAAGCACTCGCCCTCACTACACACACACACACACACACACACACACACACACACGTGCTGTGTCACTCGCCCTCACTACACACACACACACACACACACACACACACACACACACACACACACACACACGTGCTGTGTACAGGCACGAGGCATGACCTTTTCGTAGAATTCTTAACAAAACCCATTCTCCCTTTGAGGACATGAAAGACCCTTAGTTTATGACTTCCCTCAGATTGTCTGTATAGTTTCGTCGAATAGTTAATTCCAGGGTGTGCTCTGTTTAGGAGAGAGAGAGAGAGAGAGAGAGAGAGAGAGAGAGAGAGAGAGAGAGAGAGAGAGAGAGAGAGAGAGAGAGAGAGAGAGAGAGCGGGCTGTGGCGCCCTGTTCTTTCTCAAGGATCACTTAAATCCCATGGTAGAAAAATGTCGACTTCATTATCGTAGAAATTAAAGATAAGCTACAAAAGAAAATAACAGTAGGATGAGTTGATAGTCGTCCCTCCTACACAGACATATTTGCCGACAGAAAATTTTCTGATCAGTTGAGAGATATTTCTAATGAACGTGGTTTTAGCATGGTAGGATATATCACAATACCCGCATCTAAATTCCCTTCCCAATCGTTCCCTTGGCGTGGAGCTCTATCGAAATTTGCTTGATAGCGCCCTAATCCAATTAGTCGAGAAACCTAACCACGACGAGAATATATTAGAATTAGTTCTAACTGCCAATGAGGATCTCGTTGATAATGTTGATGCTGGAGAAAAGTTTGGTACGAGTGATCAACGACGAATTACTTCTGAGGTCACTTTCAACACTGCATGTAATCTTGGTCAACACGACAATCACCAAAAAAAAAGAAAAAAATAGGTGATTTTAGACGTGTAAATTTTAATAATCTTCCCATTGCTCTTGACAGTCAGACCTAGGATGATAATGTCACTGAAAATGACATGACCTAAGCTTGGAAAAGCTACAATAGAACCTTCAAAAGCAGTAGAGGGAACATAAGTGCCAATGCGTAATAGATGGTCTACTTCTACACACACACACACACACACACACACACACACACACACACACACACACACACACACACACACACACACACACACACACACACACACACACACACACACATAAACACACAGGCGTCCTTGTTATAATAGTCAGCGTTCCTGAATATGAGACAGCAAGGTCCCACCCGGGTTTTGGCCTCTCTGGGTTCGAGTTCTGGGCACGTCACTAAGCCTACACCAAGCCCAGGTGTTCATTGTCCCCTCAGGCCTGGTTTACGAATAGGTACATGGCTTAGGCTTTTTTTAAGCGTTTGTTTGTGTGTGTGCGTGTATGTGTATGTGTGTGTGTGTGTGTGTGTGTGTGTGTGTGTGTGTGTGTGTGTGAGTAAATATTGGTACATATATACAAGTTTAGGAGACAGGGCAACACTAGTGTAAAACACTCTCTTCCCGTAACATACAAATAGTAATCACTCATACACGCAGAGAGAGAGAGAGAGAGAGAGAGAGAGAGAGAGAGAGAGAGAGAGAGAGAGAGAGAGATGACGAATGTCACTACAGTTTCTGGGAATGAATGATTAAGTGTTGTCAAGCACGTTTCTATGAAGATAGAATTCGTTGACAACATGATTCACACATTCTTACTTCCGAAAGCAGATACCCAATCGACAATAATTCTTTTATAATCGCTTTGGTCCTTAACCGTATATCAAACAGCGGACCCAAAAAGAACTTATCAATGTGTCAACTGTCGCCTTACGCAACCCAGATGTGTCTTTGAATGGCCTAGTACTACAGGTTTGTATAATAATTCAGAACTGGCATATCCACAAATTGGCTGCTGCAGAACAGGAGTCAGACGCACCAGATTCCGCTACAGTCCATCTTCTGTCGTATATTATTCATATCATATTTGGAAGGTACAGCCAGTGACATATGTCTGTTCTTCACCTTTACCTATATTTTGAAAAGAAAGCCGAAAACCTGTGACACTGCTTCGTTCACAAAACCTGGTTGTACCTTTGAGGTCTAGTAACGCATGTCATTGTTCACTTACAGCTCATTTTAGATGGTTGAAATACTATCCAACAACATCTGACTCGGTTAGAACTCAAAGCGATAGATATTCACACGGGATCTGATTCGGGAGAAGGTAAGAACATTTTGGTCCAAGGCTCCGGAATATTTTGGTCCAAGGCTCCGGAATATGGACTTTCGTCTAGACGATTATCAGTCATAAGGAGGAAAATAATTCAACTCACTCTCGAGGACGACAGTAAAGCCCTTGAGGACGATGATCGGACCCTTGGATAGGGTAAGCATGCCTTTGACTTGAACCCGTTATGGGTTCACACAATCATACCCAAGCGTTGTTTCGTCCGAGCTCATGTGTCGAACCTTTAAGCTCAGTCGTGTTCAGACGAGTCTCAAGGTATTCGAACCAAACTTGCTTCACTTTAAGTGACTTTTTCACAAGCCATTGCTAGGACGGTGAACTTTTCCTAGGTAACAATAGAACTAAATTCAAGCCACTGGCATATCTAAAACTCACTTTCATATCTTGTGAAAATTACAGTCCTTCAGTGACGCAAGTCTAGTCAGACTCAGTGTAGCTCTTTGTCACTGAGCATCGTCAAGGGAAAGCAGTTAAGACTGCACTTCATTTGACTTAAATTCCCCAATGACCTAAAGTAAAGTAATTCCATACTTTTGACCAAATGACTTATTTTGAGGGTCTACTTTTCTCCGAAGACTCACCACAAAGTAACGAAACCTAAGCATTAAGGAGACATCGAGTGTTGAGTATAGGCTGTTCAGTCCTCCTCTTTGCTCTAAAACAGCAGAACATTTTAGAAAAAGATTTTCTTACCTATTTTAGTAAACACACTCTACATGTAAGACCTGAGATTTTCCTTCAGAGAAGCCATGAGTGTATGACTAGTCTGCTCCACTCTAATTACCCCAGCGTAAGTATTCTTAGAGTATTCTTAGTTCCTAAGACTTCTCTTCAAGACTTGTGGAGCATTTATTCAAAACTGAGAATATTTTGAGTGTCTGCACTTTATCATATCGACCTCGGGTAAATTCTCGCAAGTTCTCGTTGGAGACCGCGCTCTCTCGGACGCACGTTTATATATATATATATATATATATATATATATATATATATATATATATATATATATATATATATATATATATATATATATCCTTTTTGTTTGTATTTGTGATATGTACCTACAACTTTTCTGGTACTAAGTCTGTCATGTTCATGCAAATTACTTCCTTTCTTCGTTGACATAAATCATAAGCATCTTGACAGCCCGTTAGATGAAGAGCAAGTGCTGTGGTGGTTTGGTACTTCGGGTGGCACTTCAGTGAGCGCTTAAGCATATCGTACAGCCCCTTGGGCAGCAAAGAGTCATGGGTCTTTTTCTTTTTTGGTGGCATATTAAAATACCTGCCTCGTACTTTGAATTCACGACGTGTAATCATGCTATTGTGTGTGATCCGCGTTTATGTGTTCTAAGCCCAAAACTTTTGCCAATAGTTCCCGTCAATTCTGGTATTTCTTCGCAGTTTTTTTTTAAGAAGTTCAATCCCCTTCGGCTGAAGTTGTCACCTAATACTTTACTAAACCTTTCTCATATTAAAGTCATCTCTCGCTAGTCTCACTTATGCGTTGTCCTAGGTTGTCGCTGAGAGCATTACACCGTGTATCACCTCACTGTCACTTCAGATATTCTACAATGATGTACTTTAGGTGATTGATTTCCTTCTAGGAAGTCGACACTTTGTTTGGAATGCGTGTAAATCCGAAATATGACTCTTGACACTCGTTTCATTCAACATGTAAGTTAGTACGATGCTTTATTCATTCAGAATAATCATATATATATATATATATATATATATATATATATATATATATATATATATATATATATATATATATATATATATATATATACGTGTGTGTGTGTGTGTGTGTGTGTGTGTGTGTTTAAGTTGTGTTTAAGTTGTGTTTAATAAGCCAAGATAATCAACAAAAGTGAAAATTATCCTCGTTTCATATGCATTAATGACAACAATTGTCTTCGAATGCTGCATGACTTACTCGTAACACCAGCTTCCAATATGGAAGATTAATTGGTTTTCTTAGTCTTCTATATATCAGTCATTTAGCTGAACCCCGATGTATGAGGTTAGCTTGAAGTCAAGAGAGGATTCCGGATGTACGAAAGTATCCCAGAGTTTGAGATTATCCCAGGTGTAGGAGAGCATCCCGGATGCATGAGAATATCCCGTATGTATGAGATTATCCTGGATCCGAGACGACCCCCTCATCCAATCCATGGTTCAACCGTTCCAGTTCTAAGGCCATTCAGGTAAGGAATCAGGCATATCGCACTTGGAAAAACTCTCCTTCCTCTGGCTCCCATTCAGCTTTTATAGCCACCCGTAATCGCTGCAAGCACGTTATCCGTGAGGCGAAGCGTTCCTTCATTCAAAATAAGTGCGATAATCTCTCTACATCATCCACTTATAGGTTTTTCTTGTCTTTAGCTAAGGGCATCTCTAACAACTTCTGTCGCTTCACCTCTCCTTCATTTTGACGGTACCATCGCTGTCTTTGCCGTAGACAAAGCAACTCTGGTTCCCGTTTCTCCTCAAACTCCACCTTGGGTGACTCTAACATTCCTTCACTTCCTAATGATCCTCTTAATAATCCTATGCCCCTCCCCATAATCTCTTTTCGGGCTGTCCGAAAAGCACTTTCTCTGGACACAAGCAAGGCTTATGGTCCTGATGGTATCCATTCTCGTGTTCTGAAAGAGTGTGCCTCTGAACTTGCACCTGTGCTTGCTCGTCTGTTCGTTTCTGTTTAAAAATCAGAACTTTTCGTTGGTAACATGCGTTGGTGCATCCCTTCTTTAAGAAGGATGATCGTTCTAACAACTCCAAATAACTTTCGTCCTGTTGCTTTGACATCAACCATTTCCAAAATTCTGAGTCCCTCCTACACTCCCAACTCCTTAGACGACCTGAATCTCAGTCTTCTCTCTGATCAACCGTATGGCCCCCGTAAGTCTATATCCACAGGTGATATCTATTTCTATCTTACTGATGTCAGTCATCATCTCTGAAGGATCTTACTGGGCCTTATGTAGTTGTCCTTGACAAATCCAAAGCATCTGACAAGGTGTGGCATCGGGGTCTCATCTTTAAGCCCTCCTCTTCTAGCTTCCCTTCTTCACTTTGCTTCTTGATATCTAGCTTCCGCACGGCCCATCCACCCCTATGGTTTTTGATGGATCAGCTTAACCCCATTTCTCCATCAGCATTGGTGTCCCTTAAGGTTTTGTCCTGCCCCTAATCTTATCCTTCTTTGTAGCAAAGATTTCCTCTCTTCCATAGATAACCAAGTCCACTCACAAGCTAGCGAATCAACATCGCATTCATCCACATCCTTCACTTCTGCTCCTCCTACTCTCACTCCATCTCCATCTCGTCTTGACACAACTTCTTCAGTAAACTCAGACTTGGACAGGATATCTTAGCGAGGTAGTTGAAATCTAGTTAAGTTTAATGCCTTCAAGACCCAGTTTCTACCCATCTTTCTACCGAAAACTCCTCAAAGCTATCGTGTCTCCTTTAATGGTTCTATTATTACACCTCTTGAATCAAAGAACGAATTTAGTATTTTTGCAGCATCTACTCTATTGGAAACCCCACATTACTGAAGTAGCTGCGTCTGTCACTAAGAAACTGGGGATTATTTTAGATGTCGACATTTCTTTTCCTCTGAACATTTGCTCCATCTATACGAAGGACTGATTCGTCGATTGTATGGAGTACTGCTCTCACATCTGAGGTAGTTCTAGCTCTGCATCCTTAGTTGACAGTATTGATTCGGAAGTGGTCCTACTCATAAACTTTCCTGGGCTAACTACAGAACGTGGCCCTCTCGCCCTGCGCCGCAGTGTTGATATATTTTCCCTCTTCTATAGGTATTACTTTGGTTTTTGCTCCCGAAAGCCAGCTGTTAGGGTACCCCCACCACCCCACCACTAGCTAGACCAAGCGATACTCGGCAAGCTGCTGCTTCTTATGATTACTGTGTGGTCGTTGGCAACTCATGGGTGGGCTATTTTGATAACTGTTTCTTTCCCTACACCTTGAAGCTTTGGAACTCTCTACCTTCTCATGTCTTCCAATAACTATAATTTGGCACATTTACAAGACGGGTTTTTCACTTCCTACAAAATTCGTAAATACTTTCCCTTGTCTTTTCTCTTTCCCTTTCATAATCCTCTCTATATTTCAATTAAGGTCTAACTTTGATGTGGATTTTTGTCCGTAACTAGAGACTCCAACGTAAAAAAAAGAATATGCTACACTTTCGTATTAACACCGTATTTCATAATGTAGCAAAGAATTGCAGCGTTGTTTACTTTTTTGACTTTCACAGCATCCTAGCAAAGTTGCTTTATAAAGCATTTGTATGTGATCAGATCTTAAGGCAACGGAGATGTGAAGAAAGAACCATTTCTGTCATGAAGAAGACACTTTGTTTTCATCAAGCAGTGTTCCCAGAGAGAATCGACCGAGACATTTTGTTCCATGTAGGAGAAAATACTCCAACTCTATCCAGATACATACGTTGCTACAAACTATATGGAAAATCGCATGTTCTATCTCATTCAGGATTAACAATAAAAACTAGAGTTCAATCCCACATTCCCTACGTGAGCTCGGGGATTCAATCCAATCCAACTCTCTTTGTGATAAGAAAGAGCATCTGAAGTCCACAAAAAAGGATATATTATCTTTATGGCAGCCTCAGTAAACGAATTCTCTTTCTTTACAGAGGAAAAAAAGATTGTTTCGCGTGTGCTTTTGCCCAAGGAATAAAGTCACACTGATATTCACTCATTCCCTATCCCACTACATGAAAGAAAAGATCCTGTAATCTACTGTAGCGTTCGCAAACAGCAACGGACCACTGGGTCCTTTCGTGGCTACCCATGATAATGAAAGAGATCAGAGAGAGATATCAAAGTTGGTATGAGAAGTTAAGTGAATAAATGACGATGGAAGGAATACCTGTTAAATGTAAATGTGATTATAGAGGCGTAAATAATTGTCAGTTGCGGTCTTGAAGCGATGTATTTGCCAATGCAATTCTAGAATACATCCGTGCTATTGCTTTCAATTACCCTAGTTGGTAAATCGTTCCACATATCAATGATCATGTTGAAGACAAACTATTTTGTGTCATTCATTCAAAGGAAAACGCTTGCACCTAAAGTTGCATCGATTACTATGGGTGAAATCAGATACATGAATTCTTAGAAAGCTGTTCACATCAAGATTACTAGGACCCTTCATATTTTGAGTATCTGTATGAAATCACCTCTTAACCTTCTCCTTTCTTAACCAGATAAGCTTAAGTCGTCCAGTTAGGTCTCAATAAATTGATTTCTCAAACTGGGAACCACTTTGGTAGCTCGATCTTGTCGTCTCTCTTCAATCCCCGTCTCTTTTTATAAATGAGTTTGATCAAAACTGTACACAACACAATATTCATGGTGGAGATGCACCAGGAAACTGTAAAAAGGGAAGACTGGCTTCTTAAATTTGAATCTGAATGCCTGACATATGAAGACTAGTTTTGTGTGCCTTTTTTTTCCTGCTTACTTGGATTTAGGTCACCTGAGGTTATTACAACTTTGTCCTCATTTCTCTTAATTATATCAACAGAATCTATACGGTGCCTTCATTCTCGTTTCCAATATATATATATATATATATATATATATATATATATATATATATATATATATATATATATATATATATATATATATAGGGGAGCAAGAATACTTCCCACGTATTCCCTGCGTGTCGTAGAAGGCGACTAAAAGGGGAGGGAGCGGGGGGCTGGAAATCCTCCCCCTCTCGTTTTTTTTTTTAATTTTCCAAAAGAAGGAACAGAGAATTGGGCCAGGTGAGGGTAGTCCCTCAAAGGCTCAGTCCTCTGTTCTTAACGCTACCTCACTAATGCGGGAAATGGCGAATAGTTTGAAAGAAGAAAAAGAAGATATATATATATATATATATATATATATATATATATATATATATATATATATATATATATATATATATACAATTTACAATTTTGCCCTTATTAATGTCATTATGTATTTGCCTGTGAGTCCCGTCTACTAGTTGTTTATGTTCGCACGCAATTGTAAACGCTCAGTTTCTGTCGTTTCTTTATTTCCAGTTTAGTATCATTGCGAATCTTGATGTATTACAGTGTAGACTATACTCAGTGTAATTCATGCATGTAAGAAACAGAACCGGTTCTAAAACTGATCCGTGAGACAAACCACCAGTTATGTCTTTCCTTATGGCCAGTCAATCAATATCTGAACCACCAAAGTACAGTTACGCTTATACCAGATGACTTAACTTTTACGACTAATTTTGATGCGTGACTTTACTGAATGCCTGTGTAAAAATCTGGACATATAACATAATTAACATACTTTCGTCATACAAATGTTGACTATTTACTGAGAGAAAACAAGCAGGTTTGATAACTTTTCTCGAATACTGGTGCTACATTACGACACAACACTCCTGTGGAACTTTGGCAAGTGATTTAACTAATAGAGATTTACTATCTCATTCTTAATTACCTTTCTTGTTCTTTGATAAATCTTTTCACGACCTGCCGTTTTGTTTACTTAACCTCCATATGAGATTGATGGTATATCTTGAATATGCATGTGGTACAAAATGTTCTATTCTAGCAATGGGTCTGGATGTGAGACTCTCAATGAGAGGTGAGTGAACACTCATTCAGTGGTAAATATGACTTGCAATCAGAGTCGACACGAGTGTGGCTAGAAGTCGTGCGAGAAAAAGCATCACTGGCGCTCCCATTACCAATCTAGTGGTATGGAAAATAGTCTTACTTGATCCCTGCATGCTTTTAGGCTTTGAATATATGAGAGACGATGAGAGTGGACGGACTAGTCCGTTACGAAACAAGTGGACTAAGTTGCACACAAAATACCTGCGATGTTGAGTTTTTGACTGTGTGTCACCTTTTACACTAGATGTTGCATTGTCACATGAGGTTAAGCTTAATACTGCATGTCAGTGTATAATAGCTTTGTTTCAGAGGAGAGAACTATCAAGTTATTTTTATTTACGGGATCATAATGTTGTTTGGGTTGAGATTTGGGAACGGGAGATTGGTGTGACCTTTCACTGGAAAAATGATTCAGTGGTGAATTGCGTGTCTTTTTATCTGTTAACTTGTATATACATGCTTTTAGTCTTTTTTTGTTGTTGTTGTTATAGGAAGAAGATGGATCTATGAAAATAGTTTTGGTGACGTAATGCCACACTGCGATAAAAGATGATAATTCTAATTCATTGATAGCAACTGTCCATTGATATTCGCCATATCAACCTCTTCACTTGACCTCAACAATAGGTGAATTTTTTTAAATGATTTTTAAGGGAATGGAGTGTTAAATCCGTATATAGCTGTGAATTAGTTCTTTACAAGTGACAGTAAAAATCATAAACGTAATTCATATACATGTAAGGCAAGACGTGTAGGTGAATTTTTCCACCGTCGATATATGTGAAATTAGTGGTGAGCGTACTAATAGATTTGATATCCTCTTATGTATATGTGCCGCAGTCCATTGCTTCAAGTGACGTTGAACCTACGCTAGGGTTCTAATGTGGTGTATATCATTATACTGATTCATCTAATACTCAATGTCTCAATTTAATCAGAACTGATACAAACAGCGGAGGTTAGGTGGGAGAAAGTCCACTGGGGGAGTGAGTTGATATGGTATGACTAGAGTGTGTGTGTGGGTGTGTTACAATCGTGAGCAAGTATTTCACTATCTCATCATCGACAACTGTCTCAGAAACGCGTAATAGAATTACCATAAAATACTTCTTTCACTTTCAGCCTACGCTCCCATTCTCACCGTTACGATAACCTACCAAGGACCTAACTTTTGAAACTTTCTCTCTACCCAGTTAATGATGCACTTGATGCCTAAGCTAATGAACATGAGGGGAGGGGATGAATGTGACTAAGATGAGAAAAACCTGGTGATCTATGAACTTGTCTTGAACAAACATAAACTGATGGTAAACTTGAAGGCTTGTTCTAATACCGTAGCTCTAAGTGGAAATAAAAAAAGCTATAAAATGTAAAGGGGGAAGCAGATGTAAGTCTTTATAGTGAATTGGCAGTGTGAACGATCAAATCTGTAGTACTATTTGAAGAATTACCGAACATTGACGAAATCTGAAATATTCCTATGAGAGATATAGAAGTCATCCAAAACTTCAGCGCCTGCATAATCAAGAGCTCTCAACCTATTGTTACCAGAATAATAGCCGACTAATCAAGAGCCCTTGCCCAGCTAGGACCCACCGGATCTTTAACAACAGCGACAATAACATTTGTGGGATCGTGAGACAATTCTCAGAGAAACAAAAGCGTCTCATTGACGTGTTTTTTTTTTGAAGTGTTTTTTTTTTTTTTGTTTCCATTAATCAGAAGCAACTCTATCAAAGAAGAGATATGCATTCAACAGCAATAGATAGGGGAGCTCAAGCATGGTTGGAGGAATGGTCAAGAGCGTAGTTTAACCAGTAATAGATTGTTCTAATGGAACCGAGTCTCCTTTCACAAAAATTCGGTGTGAAATTTGCCCTCTTCCAATTCTTTGCATTCTGCCTTCCTTCGACGACATTAAGAAACAAACAATTCAAACGGCCTCTCAAGCTTATCTGCATACATACCTGTGCACGTATGTGGGTGAATTCACATACGTTTATGCTTATCACTGCATATGAAGACAGATTAACTGAGAGCAATTGACAGAGATGGATTTCAAGCAGACAGCTCGTTGAGTAGACAAGTCGACAAAGAATTACATCTGCAAATAAAGAATTCTATTGATAAATAGATATGTAGATAGACAACGTATTAGGGCATTCTTCGAACTAATTCCAGAACACAATTGAAATTCATTGTTTAACGTGGGTACCAAAGCACTTCTCAGTATTCATAATTTACAGATAGTCACCTTTCCACTATTTTTTCCCCCTTTTCCTCAAACTGATTTATTTAGTTAAGAGAAGTTTCAGAATCTTACGGAGATGATGTGATACCTTATTATACCCAGTGTGGTCGCCGGGAGGGAATCTGAGTAAAGGGATTCAACCGCATTAGGCTCCAACTTAGGAGACGAGTGCCAGTATTGTACCAAACGAGAGAGATCAGCCCCAGCCCCTCTCTCTCTCTCTCTCTCTCTCTCTCTCTCTCTCTCTCTCTCTCTCTCTCTCTCTCTCTCTCTCTCTCTCTCTCTCTCTCTCTAATGCATGAGCATTCTCCAAAATGTCCCAGAAGATATGATTACACACACATATACACACACATACACACACACACACACACACACACACACACACACACACACACATATATATATATATATATATATATATATATATATATATATATATATATATATATATATATATATATATATATATATATATATATATATGTTGGAAAGGATCACAATTTTGCGCGTGATCAAGATATTCCTATGAGTCCACAGGGAAAATGAAACACGATAAATTTATCGTGTTTCATTCTCTCCGTGGACTCATAAGAATATATATATATATTTTTTTTTTTTTTTTTTTTTTTTTTTTTTTCCAAAAGAAGGAACAGAGAAGGGGGCCAGGTGAGGATATTCCCTCAAAGGCCCATTTCTCTGTTCTTAACGCTACCTCGCTAACGCGGGAAATGGCGAATAGTTTGAAAGAAAGAAAGAAAAAAATATATATATATATATATATATATATATATATACATACAGAGAGAGAGAGAGAGAGAGAGAGAGAGAGAGAGAGAGAGAGAGAGAGAGAGAGAGAGAGAGAGAGAGAGAGAGAGAGAGAGAGAGAAGTTTACCAGTACTCCCGGCTGCACATCAAAATCCCTAACATCCAACTCTCCCCTCCTCCTACCTCCCTATTTGACCGCTATTCTCAATATTCAAACTCTGTGAAAAAAGAAATTATCCATAACAGAAACACAAAAACATCCCATTCTCACCCAGACAACATGGCTTCAGACAAAAACTCTCTACCACAACACTGCACACTGAACTCGCACAACATATCCTAAATGGATTCAACCAACCACAACCCCCTTCCCGCACTGCACTAGTGGCAATATGCATCAACAAAGCATTTGACACAGTCCACTAACATTCCTTCATACAAAAGACAATTGAAACGACCCTCGGAAAAGGTGACAAAAAATGGGTAGCTAGTTTTATAGTCAGTCGGCATACAAAAGTCAATAACTTTTTACCAATTGTTCAAGTTAGTTCCAAGACCATACACGCTCTCTCTCCCTCTCTCTCTCTCTCTCTCTCTCTCTCTCTCTCTCTCTCTCTCTCTCTCTCTCTCTCTCTCTCTGGGCCGTTTGGAGACAAGGCTCTCAGCCATGGTAAGGCCTGACGAATCCTAGATTTAACTGTAAAATGAGTGTTCCATCCCACAATCACTGTAACACAGACCTTAGTAGTAAAAAAATATTCCCTGACAACGAAGATGAAGTTAGAACTGAGTGAAAGTATAACCCAACTATACAAGTGTAAAGCCATTGCTCGCTGGGGTGTGACGAAGACTCTTTGCGATCTCTCAAAACTTTTTAACGCTACCTTCCAGAGGATGAGCACAGAGTGCACAATAGAGTAACCACTGACAGCAAAACAAATAGAAACACATCACAGATGAATTGGTAAGAAATAATGCCAGCTAGAAAGAGGTGAAGCAATACCTTACATAGGACCAGATGGCGTGACAAACAATCTATGAACCTAATGATAAAGAATATAACAACTGCCGAAGACCAACAGATGATGACTATGAACACGAAACTACCAGAAATGATTAGGCAGACAAATAACCAGTAACAAAGAAAAATATCAACGAAACAACCAATCACATATACATGCGTGGGTGAAGCCCAAGGAATTCTTGTGGCATGGTCTCCAGCAAGAGAATTCTTTAGTCGATCAAGGCGTTTAAAATCACATCAGCATTGGAGGTCACGCTAAGGTCTTTGACACCGTCAGGAGACTGTGGCGATGGATCGGCACAAAATGTCTTTTCATCCGCACCTTCACTCCTGTTTTTAGTACGGATGTGGTGGATGAAAGCGAGTTAGATACGAGGGCTGTGCATGGACACAAGGGTCTCTTGATATAGGATCGAAGCCATATCTTCTTCCCTGCGTTGGTGTCAGGCGGTAAGAAATACGTCAGCGTGATGAATGACAACTGATGTGGAAGAAGGCTGGTGGACCAACACGACACAACGCATGATATGTTCTATTTTTTGAATTTAATATATATATATATATATAGTTATATATATATATATATATATATATGTATATATATATATATATATATATATATATATATATATATATATATATATATATATATATATATATATATATATATATATATATATATATATATATATATATATATATATATATATATATATATATATATATATATATATATATATATATATATATATATATATACATAGTATATATATATATATATGTATATATATATATATATATATATATATATATATATATATATATATATATATATATATATATATATATATATATATATATATATATATATATATATATATATATATATATATATATATATATATATATATCTCATTTCCAGCGCAGGAGGATGGATGTGCTGGAAATGAGATGTTTGAGGACAATGTGTGGTGTGAGGTGGTTTGATCGAGTAAGTAACGTAAGGGTAAGAGAGATGTGTGGAAATAAAAAGAGCGTGGTTGAGAGAGCAGAAGAGGGTGTTTTGAAATGGTTTGGGCACATGGAGAGAATGAGTGAGGAAAGATTGACCAAGAGGATATATGTGTCGGAGGTGGAGGGAACGAGGAGAAGAGGGAGACCAAATTGGAGGTGGAAAGATGGAGTGAAAAAGATTTTGTGTGATCGGGGCCTGAACATGCAGGAGGGTGAAAGGAGGGCAAGGAATAGAGTGAATTGGAGCGATGTGGTATACCGGGGTTGACGTGCTGTCAGTGGATTGAATCAGGGCATGTGAAGCGTCTGGGGTAAACCATGGAAAGCTGTGTAGGTATGTATATTTGCGTGTGTGGACGTATGTATATACATGTGTATGGGGGTGGGTTGGGCCATTTCTTTCGTCTGTTTCCTTGCGCTACCTCTCAAACGCGGGAGACAGCGGCAAAAAAAAAAAAAAAAAAAAAAAAATATATATATATATATATATATATATATATATATATATATATATATATATATATATATATATATATTCGATAATGTGGTGGAATCGGAATCTGCCTGCTCATAGTTACACCGTGAGTGGAAAGTGACTTTGGCTAGGCTGTATGAATTGGCGTACAGTCTCGTCCTATGAGTCTAAGTTGCCATGGTACTGGACGTAGGGCATCCAGTAGCCTTTAGGAAGGTCCTGGGCAGCATTAAGACTACTTCATAGAAATTTGTCTGGGTTAATCATACATAGGTTTGCAGAATCTATAATGAGTAAAATAAGTAACATGAAATTAAAGCATCTACTGATTACTTAGTTTTGTTAATTCTATGATACACTGATTAACAGTTGAAAGATCATAGTGTGAGCAATGATTTAAAGGTCCAATTGGAACAGCTATTTCATTTGTGCGAGCACAATTCAACCATAAATTTCAAACATATAGATAAAGGTAAAACGCATTCACATTTAATGTAGATCATTGCCGCTCACATACGTGGCGTCCAAATATAGTATCATACGATTGTTTGTGCAATCAGATATAGATTTCCCAATGATATTTATACTTGCCCGCCAAAATCTAAGTCTTTTCATGTATGCATAATGTATCTAGACGTTTTGCTGTAATGCCAATATCAAAAAAATCTTTACACGATGATAAATTTCATTGCCACACATTGTTTCGGTAAACTTGTTAGCTATCAAAATGAATAAGCAATAACGGTTTATTAAATTTAGGCAGCCATATGCCTGACAATACACGGTTGAGGTATTAAAGATTTTACACTGTGAATTGGGAGGTCATAATAGTTAACCAATCATGTGAAAGGTTAATGTCCAGGTGGGCTGAATATTTACGCGATTTAGATAAGCTTTATAGGATAACCCAGTGTTTCCAAGAAAATCTACCCCATTCATTGAGTAGTAAATATATATATATATATATATATATATATATATATATATATATATATATATATATATATATATATATATATATATATATATTTATACATTTTTATTATACTTCGTCGCTGTCTCCCGCGTTAGCGAGGTAGCGCAAGGAAATAGACGAAAGAATGGCCCAACCCAACCACATACACATGTAGATACATACACGTCCACACACGCACATATACATACCTATACATCTCAACGTATACATATATAAACACACACAGACATATACATGTATACATATGTACATAATTCATAGTGTCTGCCCTTATTCATTTCCGTCGCCACAACGCCACACATGAAATAACAACCCCCTCCCCCTGCCTGTGCGCGAGGTAGCACTAAGAAAAGACAACAAAGGCCACATTCGTTCACACTCAGTCTCTAGCTGTCATGTATAATGCACCGAGACCACCCTTTCCACTTCCAGGCCCTACAGAACTTTCCATGGTTTACCCCAGACGCTTCACATGCCCTGGTTCAATCCATTGACAGCACGTCGACCCCGGTATACCACATCGTTCCAATTCATTCTATTCCTTGCCCGCCTTTCACTCTCCTGCATGTTCAGGTCCCGATCACTCAAAATCTTTTTCACTCCATCTTTCTGCCTCCAATTTGGTCTCCCGCTTCTCGTTCCCTTCACCTCTGACACATATATCCTCTTTGTCAATCTTTCCTCACTCATTCCTTCCATGTGACCAAACCATTTCAAAACACCCTCTTCTGCTCTCTCAACCACACTCTTTTTATTACAACACATCTCCCTTACTCTTTCATTACTTACTCGATCAAACCACATCACACCACATATTGTCCTCAAACATCTTATTTCCAGCACATCCACCCTCCTCCGCACAACTCAATCTATAGCCCACGCCTCGCAACCATATAACATTGTTGGAACCACTATTCCTTCAAACATACCTATTTTTGCTTTCCAAGATAACGTTCTCGCCTTTCACACATTTTTCAACGGTCTCAGAATATTCGCCCCCTTCCCCACCCTATGATTCACTTCCGCTCCCATGGTTCCATCCGCTGCCAGATCCACTCCCAGATATCTAAAACACTTCACTTCCTCCAGTTTTTCTTCATTCTAACTTACCTCCCAATTGACTTGTCTCTCAACCCTACCGTACCTAATAACCTTGCTCTTATTCACATTTACTCTCAGCTATATTCTTTCACACACTTTACCAAACTCAGTCACCAGCTTCTGCAGTTTCTCACCCGAATTAGCCACCAGCGCTGTATCATTCCGCGTGATCAAGTACATTCCTAATATTGATAACATTATCTATGGTACACATGAATGACAAGTGAATAGTATATTCGAAGTCTAGTATAAGTTGATAACTTTATTAACAGTCGTGTCTTTATAGGTTCTTATCTTTACTTATAAAAGGGAGAATAACTGTTATGAGCAGTACCTTTTGTCTCTATCGTCTCACCAAAAGTAAACTCAGCCCTCTTTCTCCTTTGGAAAGGACTGGTCTCTCTCCTTTTCATTTCATACTAGGGAAATTAACGGAGAGGAAGAAGAGGTGGGACAAAGGAAGGGAAAGTTTGAAACAGAAGAGATGATTCATGTGTGTACAGGATAAGGTGAATTTTTTTGCTTTTTATGCATATGGGCGAATCTTTGGAAACGTGTACATGGTGCCTTATTTATATACCATCCCAGCCTCTTCTGTTCTCTCTCTCTCTCTCTCTCTCTCTCTCTCTCTCTCTCTCTCTCTCTCTCTCTCTCTCTCTCTCTCTCTCTCTCTCTCTCTCTCCTTCGTTCCGTTCCCTCACACTCCTTCTCTCCCTTCCCCATATTCACTTCGGCATCTACCATTCCAGGCACTCTCTTCCCCATTCCTTGTCTATGCTCTCCCTCTCGTCTCCACACATTCCATCTTCCTTTACAGAAGTAGAAGGTGGTATATTCACCTCCTCTTCCTTTTCACATACGTTCATAATGTTGAGTTTTTCCTAAAGCAGAAGAAAAAACATAAGGTCTTTAATCTATATTCTTCAGCCATTCCTCCTTCCTTTCTCTTTTGTAATTTTTTTGTCTATACACAGCTTTAAGGCAAGACGCAGCTGTAACAATTAAATGTATACTAGTTTACCAATCAATTAACGTCAGTCACAATTACGCCTCCACATAATAGGCTCAACTCGTATAATATATTAGATCATGCAATATCTTACAGCTAATTAACAACGGCGTTGATGATATCACGCTACAACAAATGGTCCGTGAACTAATTTTTTTGGTATATTGGTATGGTAAAGCTAGATATAGAGTTTTTATGTATTCATTATACTTAATCACTGTTTCCCGCGTGTGCAAGGTAGCGCCAAGAAACAGACGAAGAACGTCCTATTCACTCGTACACACACACCTACACACACACACACACACACACACACACACACACACATAGGAGAGAAAGAATACTTCCTACGTATTCCCTGCGTGTCGTAGAAGGCGACTAAAAGATGGAGCGGGGGGCTGGAAATCCTCCCCTCTCGTTTGGATCTTTCCAAAAAGAAGGAACAGAGAAGGGGGCCAAGTGAGGATATTCCCTCAAAGGCTCAGTCCTCTCTTCTTAACTCTACCTCGCTAACGCGGGAAATTGCGAATAGCATGAAAAAAAATTATATATATATATATATATATATATATATATATATATATATATATATATATATATATATATATATATATATATATATATGTATATATATATAAGTAAATATTCATACTGCTTGCCTCCATCTAATCATGAAGATTGCGATCGCTTCATAGAAAAACGTCACTTGTTTAATCACTTTTGCTCATTGTGAAAATTTTGGATTCTTCGAACTAAAAGAAACTGAGCTACTAAAGACGTAATACACTGGACACAGATAAGGATGATAAACTCTCATCTAGGTACGTCTTGAACAGCCTGTGTATTTCATGTGTGAGGTGAGCCACACAGATGCCGGGCGAGATTCGAGTACTGAGTAATCATATAGTCTTAAACTTTATGTCTGTAATTACTTATATGTAATTACTTATCTATACAATATGGAGAAAGACCTCAACACTCACAGGTCCCCATCCAGTGAGCTTTCTTTATCTCAGAGGAAATTTTGTCTTTAGGCAAGGTGAGCACGTAAAACCTTAGAGTTAAGAATGTAGAGTCAAGTGGGGTACGCGCTGCCGAATGTTATGTGTGTGGAGAGCGCGTGTGTTTGCAGACTGAATGCCAGCAACCCACGTATGTTCGAGTCAGAAACAAAAGACACCATCCAACATGGACTAAGGAGGGGAACTTTATAGCTACTGCAGTGCGATTATTCTTTCTGCGTTATGGGTTGAGAGGTTTTGCACTTGTTCTGTCTCCTCATCTTATACATTTACCATGTCTTAACCATGTGTATATATAGATGCATGTGTGTGTGTGTGTGTGTGTGTGTGTGTGTGTGTGTGTGTGTGTGTGTGTGTGTGTGTGTTCATACAAAAATGTTTATATAATCGAGTGTGTTTCACTCCCATCTACGAAACACTGCTTTGTAATATTTTCTCATGTTGACCGATATGATAAGGGGCATTTTACACCCACTAATGAACGTCAAGTATATCATTTTAGCATGGTTGTAACTGGAAAGGCTGCCGTATGTGGCGGTTATGTTCATTTGCGATAGCAGAGGTGCAAATGTACCATTCAAAATACATTCTTTCAAAGACTGGAGCTTCTGTTTCTAAACGAAATCAAGTATTAGGTTAGTTAGTTCAATTTTAGGCCTATTGGCTGCCAGTGAGAGCCATTAAAGTCATTTTGTAAATTATCAATCGAAAAATGAAAATGAACTCCTTAAAGTGTTGAAACTATTCCAAGACCATACACGCTTTTGTTTGAATTCCACACTGTGTCAATGATAGAGCGTTGTAATCTATACAAGACTATAGCGGATTGGTTGTATTCCACGCCAGTACTATGGAAACAAACCTTCAGCACAAAGGTACAATCCTTCAACATGACGGTACATTTGCGGGAATGTCAAATTTCCTAATATTTTTTTTTTCACTGTGTACCACTGCAGAATATCAAGCTATTCCCCTCCTTCATAGAAAGAAATAATCCCTGGTCATATTTTTCTTCATGCTCCTTGAAGCAGCAAGGCAGTGTGGCTGGCTACCGACGCATGTTAGCGACGTGCAAGGTGCTCTATGACCGAAAAAAAATAAGAAATCATACTACATGTTGCAACTACGAGTGGCGTCCCTTTCAGTACCTTAAACCTTCATAACCGAAATGGTTAATCTGGCTGGCATATAAAACCGAAGTAGTTACCCGGGCTGGCACAGACCAAAACAGTGAGTGGGTGATATAACGAACAACACTGGAAAACGGTGGTTTTTGGTTTCGTACTTCCTTTAGGCGCGTTTAAATCACCTAAACACAGTGGTAGCTCCGGGGCCTCACTTGCGACGCTGTTTTCAGTCTTTGAAGTCCTATTCTTGACGTAAATCTTTTTATATATCATTCTGTCTACAATGTTACAAACACTACATTACCAAAACCTTGACCAGCATCACCATCATAGCATGTTTAGAAGCCTTTTTCTTTCGTCACGTATGTCCAACACAGAATGATAAGCACTTGTCCTATCAGTAACTGTTTGTGTGCCATCATCCTTGAATCGATATACTTCTCAGTCTCTCATTAACAATCTCATTAACAATAAAGGCCATTGAGACAATGAAAGTTCTCCAATATCCTCCACATTTTATATATTTAGCTTCCCCTGTGTGTTGAACGCAACGTAATTCCACAGAAGCAGCGTCCAACTGAAACTATCAAAACAATCCGTCGACGTAGCAGACTAGCCGACCCCACAGCTCGCCAGCGTCATGGCCTTGAGTAAGGTGATGGATTAATGTATCTATTGTGGTCTCTCTCAGCAGCCAGCCATCTTCATGTAATGTGTAAATTTGTTGCTACACAGTTTGATGAGTTACTTCTGTCGACTGGCAGGATTGCTGGTCGTGTGAAAGCTCCCCCGCGCTGCATGTTGACTTGGCGAACATGAGGATCCAGGAAACTGTTGCTGTTGTTGTTGCTGGTGGTGATACTGGTGGTGCTGGTGTTACTGGTTGTGCTGTTACTGCTGGTACTACTGCTACTGGCTGTGCTGTTGCTGGTCCTACTGGTTGTGCTGTTACTGTTGGCGCTGCTACTGCTACTGGTTGTGCTGTTGCTGCTGCTACTGGTTGTGCTGGTACTGCTGGTGCTACTGTTACTGGTTGTGCTGTTGCTGCTGCTACTGGTTGTGCTGGTACTCGACTCCCACCAACCGTGCATACCAGTTAAATCAATGATCATCAGGAATCATTAGCTACATATCTCAGTGAATGTAGGTTTGCGCCAGGAGTGTGAAATGTCTCCATGGTTGTTTAATTTGTTTATGGATGGGGTTGTTAGGGAGGTGAATGCAAGAGTTTTGGAAAGAGCGGCAAGTATGCAGTCTGTTGTGGATGAAAGAGCTTGGGAAGTGAGTCAGTTGTTGTTCGCTGATGATACGGCGTTGGTGGCTGATTCATGTGAGAAACTGCAGAAGCTGGTGACTGAGTTTGGTAAAGTGTGTCAAAGAAGAAAGCTGAGAGTAAGTGTGAATAAGAGCAAGGTTACTAGGTACAGTAGGGTTGAGGGACAAGTTAACCGGGAGGTAAGTTTGAATGGAGAAAAACTGGAGGAAGTGAAGTGTTTTGATATCTGAATACGTGCATTTAGCATAAGGTTGTAAGAATAAACAGCCCTCTTTCAAATGAACATATACATATATTCAATGACGGTAAAGGTAAGCACCCTTCTTTCAAATGAGCACATGCTTATATTCTTTGATAGGAAGAATATCCAGCCTTCTTTCAGTTGAGCATATGAATACATTCTAAGCTAGCCTGAGCGTACACGCTTCTTTCAAATGAGCACAGGCATACACTCTAATGTAGGCAGAGTATAAACGCTTCTACAAATGAGCACACGCTAGGCAGAGTATACACTCCTCTTTCAAATGAGCACAGGCATACATTCTAAGGTAGGCAGAGTATAAATGCTTCTTTCAAATGAACACAGGCATGCATTCTAAGGTAGCAAAAGCACATACAGTCATCTCCCATACGAATACATGCACTTACTCTGTAAGAACACATGTATACATTTTAACAAAGTACATATAAAATTTTCCCAAAGCAACACTTGCACGCGTTCAGAGCAAGAAAACAAAACGAGAAAGTCGTATACTTTAAAATGAAAGAGAGATCATTAAACAAATGTACAAGCAAAGAAAGATAAGAGCATACTATCATGCAGGCACACACGAAAGCACGTAAACGCTTAGATATTAAAGAATAACGTCGATAAGTATAATGAGTTACAAAAGAAAGAAAAATGACTTCGTTCAGCATAGAATCATCACCCAAAAATTTTTTAAAAGTTTGAAATAACAGTCGAATATAAGAAGGGAGAGTATAATAAAGTGTGTTAACAGAAAACACAGAGCTCACAATTTTGAAACTGCAGGCTTGGAAGAGTAGGAATTAACACAACATGGTGCCTGTAATTTTAACATCACGTTTAGTAAACGGTTATATGTAACGACGCTGTTTTTCTTATAATTACCATCCTCGCCTAACATATTTAATGCAAATAATTTGACCCAGTGTGATAATGGCCAAAACCTCCACCCCTTTTTTCACTCATTTTTACCTAAATTTTACAGTTTTCGTAGATATTATCATAAGCAGTTGTCAGACTGTGTATTTGTGTTTACTGGTTAGTATATTATGAATGCCCAGCGATGGAGTGAAATTTGCGTCACCACGTTACATTTCTAAAATAAACTTATGGAGGTTAATGATCTATGATTCATGATTCAAGTTTACATAATTTCACGGTTCTGTTATGTTTACTACACAGCTGTTCACTACACAGCATCTGCCTACCTGTATATTTTCCGTTTGAATAAAATGCATTTACTTTCACCGTAATTAAATAAAGGAACTTAAAAGAAATGATAAAAGAGGGGGTGGTAGGGGAAGAGAATATATGGAACAGTCGATGAAAAAAGAGTCTTTTCCGTAACTAATTTATATATATATATATATATATATATATATATATATATATATATATATATATATATATATATATATATATATATGTAATTCTTCCCACGCATTCCCGGCGTGTCATATAAGCCGACAAAAGGAGACGGGAGCGGGGAGCTAGAAGCCATCCCCTCACTGTATCTTAACTTTCTAAAAGAGGTCACGCGGGGAGTGCTTATCCTCCGCGAAGACTCAGATTAGGGTGTCTGAATGTGTGTGGATGTAACCAAGATGAGAAAAAGAAGAGATAGGTAGGATACTTGAGGGAAAAAACTTGATGTTTTGGCTCTGAGTGAAACAAAGCTTAAGGGTAAAGAGGAAGAGTGGTTTGGAAATGTTTTGGGAGTAAAGTTAGGGGTTGGTGAGAGGTCAAGAATAAAGGAAGGAGTAGCACTACTCCTAAAACAGGAGTTGCGGGAGTATGTGATAGAGTGTAAGAAAGTAAATTCTAAATTGATACGGGTAAAACTGAAAGTGGATGGAAAGAGATGGGTGACTATTAGTGCCAATGCACCTGGGCATGAGAAGAAAGACCATGAGAGACAAGTGTTTTGGTAGCAGTTGAGTGAGTGAATTAGCAGTTTTGATGCACGAGACCGAGTTCTGTGATGAGTGACTTGAATGCAAGGTGAGTAATGTGGCAGTAAAGGAAATAATTGGTGTACATGGGGTGTTCAGTGATGTAAATGGAAATGGTGAAGGTCTTGATTGGGAACACCTGGTTTAAAAGGAAGGATATAGATAGATATAAGTATGTAAGTAGGAGAGATGGCCAGAGAGCGTTATTGGATTACGTGTCAATTGATAGGCGCGTGAAAGAGAGACTTTTGGATGTTAATGTACCGAGAGGTGCGATTAGAGGGATGTCTGATCATTATCTTGTGGAGGCGAAGGTGAAGATTTGTAAAAGTTTTCAGAAAAGAGGAGAGAATGTTGGGGTGAAGAAAGTGGTGAGAATAAGTGAGCTTGTGAAGGTGACTTGTGTGAGGAAGTAACAGAAGAGACTGAGCGCAGAATGGAAAAAGGAGAGAGCAAAGGACGTAAGGGGAGTTGAGAAGGAATAGGATGTATTCAGGGGGTCAGAGAGAATAATTTGGTAAACAGAGAAGAGGCAGTGAAAGCTTTGCAGATGATGAAAGCCGGCAAGGCGGCGGGTTTGGATGGTATTTGCAGTGGAATTTATGAAAAAAGGGGGTGACTATGTTGTTGACTGGTTGGTGAGGATATTCAATGTATGTATGGCTCATGGTGTAGTGCCTGAGGATTGGTGGAATGCATGCGTAGTGCCACTGTACAAAGGCAAAGGGGATAAAGGTGAGTGCTCAGATTATAAAGCTATAAGTTTCTTGAGAATTCCTGGGAAATTATACGGGAGGATATTGATTGAGAGGGTGAAGGCATGTACAGAGCATCAGACAGAGGAAGAGCAGTGTGGTTTCAGAAGTGGTAGAGGATTTGTGGATCAGGTATTTCCTATAAAGAATGTATGTGAGAGATACTTAAAAAAACAAATGGGTCTGTATGTAGCATTTACGGATCTGGAGAAGGAATATGATAGCGTTGATAGAGATGCTCTGTGGAAGGTATTAAGAGTATATGGTATGGGAGGCAAGTTGTTAGAAGCAGTGAAAAGATTTTGTCGAGGATGTAAGGCATGTGTACGAGTAGGAAGAGAGGAAAGTGAATGGCTTTCAGTGCCGGTTTGCGGCAGGGGTTCATGATGTCTCCATGGTTGTTTAATCAGTTTATGGATGGGGTTGTTAAGGAGGTGAATGCAAGAGTTTTGGAGACAGGGCTTGAGAAGTGAGTCAGTTGTTATTTTTTGATGATACAGCGCTGGTGGCTGATTCGGGTGAGAAACTACAGAAGCTGGTGACTGAGTTTGGTAAAGTGCTTGAAAGAAGATAGCTGAGAGTAAATGTGAAGAAGAACAAGGTTATCAAGTACAGTAGGGTTGTGGGACAAGTCAGTTGGGAGGTAAGTTTGAATGGAAACAAACTGGAGGAAGTTAAATGTTTTAGATATCTGGGAGCGGATTTGGCAGCTGATGGAACCATGGAAGCGGTGAGTCTTAGGGTGGGGGAGGGGGCGAAGTTTCTTGGAGCGTTGAAGAATGTATGAAAGGCAGGAACATTATCTCGGAGAGCAAAAATGGATATGTTTGAAGGAATAGTGATTCCAACAATGTTATATGGTTGCTAGGCGTGGGCTATAGAAAGGGTTGTGCGGAGAAAGGTGAAAGTGTTGGAAATGAGATGTTTGAGGACAAAATGGGGTGTGAGGTTGTTTGACCGAGTAAGTAATGAAAGGGTAAGAGATGTGTGGTAATGAAAACAGTGTGGTTGAGAGAGCAGAAAAGGATGTTTTGAAATGGTTTGGTCACATGGAGAGAATGAGTGAGGAAAGATTGACAAAGAGGATATATGTGTCAGAGGTGGAGGGAACGAGAAGTGGGAGACCAAATTGGAGGTGGAAGGATGGAGTGAAAAAGATTTTGAGCTATCGGGGCCTGAACATGCAGGAGGGTGAAAGGCGTGCAAGGAATAGAGTGAATTGGAAAGATGTGGAATAACGGGGTCGACATGCCGTCAATGGATTGAACTAGGGGATGTGAAGTGTCTGGGGTAAGCCATGGAAAGTTTTGTATGGATAAGAGGTGTTTAAGTGGGCACTACTGTACAATGTGATATTAAGAGGGGTAGAGGGTGCAAGGATTAGGTACTTTCTGTGTTCACAGTGCATACAAATTGTCTCGAGAAAGACTGTGATTTGTACGTGGCATTTATGGGTCTGGTGAAAGCATATGGTGGGATTGATAGCTATGTCGTATAGACGGTGCTACACAGATATGGGATAGAGAAGATCTGTTGCATGCTGGGAATATGAGGCATGAGAGTGATTCAGTTGATGTTTGCACGGAGAACGTGAAGAAGTTGGTGATAAGAGTTTGGGAAAATGCATAAAAGTAGTAATTTGAAAGTTAAATGAGCAAGAGTAAGGTAGTGGGGGCAGCAGAGTGGTGAGACACGATAACTTTAATGTAGGAGAAGTTCTCTTTCGGTGGACTTGGGAACAGATGGCACCATGATGGCAGAGGTGTGTTAACGAATGGAAGCGTGGAGTTAGTCCCTGAAAGTAAATGCATTTCGGAATGTCTGGAAGGAAATGTAAGTTAGTGTATCCAAATTTATGAATGATTGAAAACAGTGTTGTATGGATGAGATTTTTGTGCCCTCAACGCAAAGGGAAGCAGGAGGGTAGATATGTTGGCATAAGAAGAGTCAAGAGATTATACGAAATGGGAGAGTTGTTGCAGTACGAAGAGTATGGTTGAGAGAGCTGAAGTAGATGTGTCAAAATGGTCAGGCCATATATAGAGGAAGCGTGAGGAGAGGCTGACAAAGCGAGCGGACCAGTCAGAAGTGGAGGGAAAAGGAGAAGGGGAAAATCTGATTGGAAATTAAAGGACAGTGAAAGATGATTTGAATGATCTGGGCATGAACATGTAGGAGTATGTTAGGCGTGCATGGGAGAGATCGAATTAGAATAATGTGCTATACAGGGAGCGACGTGTTGTAAAATAGCTGAAGCAGGTCATATGAAGCGGTTAGGGGGAACCACAGAAAGGTTTGTGGGGCTTGGCTATGAATAGAAGGCTGTGGTTTCGATGGATATAGGGAGGAGATGGAAATGTTCCCCCTCCTATATCACTCTCATATTAGCAGGAACAGACAAGGAGCCAAGCAAAGATATTTTCTTCTTGTAAGGCACAGTCATCTGTTCTTTGAACTCCCTCGCTCACGTGGGTAACAGCGAACACGCATGGAAAGAATATACACACATGGGTTCTTCACCTCTATAGAGCTGACACTAGTTCATGCAGCAACACTTGAATGTATAAAGGGCAGTGTTGAGATCTCACTGGTGTTGCCTGAGGTGTGTCCTGCAGTAGGTCTTACCATATTGATTCATCCCATCCCCATCGCCTGTTGGTGAAAGTGTCTCTCTGAACTAACTTCCTTTCCCAGCGCAATATTCTTATTCCCTGTCTCACGAACTCGCTCGAGTACATTGGTTAGTTGATAAATAAATCTTAAAGTACTTGGATGTCAGACTTTCGTAGGTCTGTTCTAAATTCTTATTTCCGTGGAACTGCACTTTTAGACATTATCAAAAACTTCGTTCTCATATGTTACTTTATATATATTTTCTTTTTTCCTTTTCGGTTACTTTTCTTCTACTAAATACTTTTCATTAGACGGGAATATGGTAGTACGGAGCCACTTTCTCAATAATTCTCTTCCTTCTCGATAGGACTCTGTAGCATCAGAAACAATATTTAGTGAAACGTTCTTTTATGAGAAAAATGTAGGCTTTTCTTCCTTTTTTCCCCCCCTCACCATTGAAGTTAAGGTACTCCAAGCACCTCAGTGCTTGTATGGACTATAAACAGTGCTCAGTTGGGATGGCGCAACCTGTGCGTGCAGCGTACAGGAACACCTCAATGATTGCTGCTGTTGACCTGTGGCTTGTGTGTGGGGGTTCGCGGCCAAGCAAATGAGTCTAGGTAATACCCTCTGTGTTATCCTACATCCGTCTTGAATAACACATGTTTACCCTCCGCGGGAGTCTATGAATATCTTAGGATAATGGGAAGGCGCCTGGCTCCCGCTGCAGATGGCATCTTTGCTTGCAGGATGAAGGTAAAGAAAGGTCCCTGGTGGCTGGAGGCTCGGTGTTCATAGGAGCCAAAGACAAGACGTCACAATCTCGTAGGCATTTATACAGGGCAAAGGTTAGATGTCATCTCCTTTCAGAAGCCGAACAACTCATTCTTTAACCTTTCCAAAGCTCTCAAGACATTCTGCACGGACCCATGGGGGCGGTGAATACCCTAATAAACTTATTGTACCTACGCTGTAGTCTCCATGTTTGCCCTTCTCGAGATATGCTAAGGTTTGAAAAGCCATTTCATGCAAACGTCGTCCACAGTATCTCGACTCGTGCATTACACCAGCAGGTGGTTCGCCAGTGCCTTTGCCAGCATGTGAGCACTCCTTTGCCTCAGTTAACACAGGGTTGGCAACGTTCCTTATCTTCAAGTCTGTAAGCATGGGTGAACATTGTTGAGCCAATACACCTGACACTGGTAGCTGTGATATATATATATATATATATATATATATATATATATATATATATATATATATATATATATATATATATATATATATATCATACAAACCTCCAACCGCCAGAATCGAACCCAGGACCCCTGTGCAAGAGGCAGGAATGCTACCGCTTCGCTGTGAGCCTGGCTAATAGGAAATAACCATTCGAATACTATGTACTCGAATATCCTTTGTCTCACGTTGGTGAGCATCGGGGTCTACACCGGTCATTTCCCAACTGGCGCACGCAGCCAGCAGATAGCATTTCACCGAACATAACTGTACAACGCGGAGGTATATGAATACGAACAAAGTGCATAGGAACGCGCACCTTCATGGAACATACAAACCTCCAGCGGCCAGGATCGAGCCCGGGACCCATAGCCCATAGCCTAACGGTAGCATTCCCGGGAGGGTACTGATTGAGATGGTGAAAGCATCAGATTGGTGAGGAACAGTGTGGTTTCAGAAGTGATAGAGGATAGTGGGAGACCAAATTGGAGGTGGAAAGATAGAGCGAAAAAGATTCTGAGTGATCGGGGCCTGAACATGCATGAGGGTGAAAGGCGTGCAAGGAATAGAGTGAATGGGAACGATATGGTATACCAGTGTCGACTTACTGTCAATGGATTGAAGCAGGGCATGTGAAGCGTCTGGGGTAAACCATTGAAAGTTCTGTGGGGCCCGGATGTGGAAAGGGAACTGTGGTTTCGGTGCATTATACATGACAGCTAGAGACTGAGTGTGAACGAATGTGGTCTTTGTTGTCTTTTCTTAGCGCTATCTCGCGCGCATTCGGGGGGAAGGGGCTGTCATTTCATGTGTGGCGGGGTGGCGACGGAAATGAATAAAGGCAGCAAGTATGAATTATTTACATGGGTATATATGTATATGTATGTGTATGTATATATATGTATACGTTGAAATGTGTGTGTGGGGGAGGGGGGGAAATTTATACTTCTTCCTAGCCTATTACTATCATCCTCTGCTTCATCTACTATCTTCCATATCTTTTCATCTGCATCCTAGTCTTCTACTATCTTACCTTGTGCTATGAGACAGTGCTATCCTCACACCTCCTTCTGAGGCCTTCTACACTTGAGACTTCGGCATACACCAAGTCGAATGGCTGAATACCCCATGTATTGATAATGTGAATAATCAGGCATTCATATTTTACATCCTTAGTAATCAGCTGCTCAGACTTGGGATACACACACACACACACACACACAATAATATATCACCTCAGTGTGATTCTTTTCTACCGACTTTCAACATTACATCTTCTTAATCCTTTCTCTAAACGCTGATCATATAACACTTTAGGAAAAACTCTTTTGACAAAAGTAAAGACATCTTTTCCCATCTTTCTCTAGGATAATCATTAATTGCCCTCACGTGATGCTTGTCTGTGTGGAAAAAGACGAAATAAATGAGTTATATTACTTGGGGTGTAGAGAGTCATGCATCACTATATCTACTGTCTTATAATTCCCTGCATGGATCACTCTTGGGTAAGATCCTGCTCGGGCCAGGCAAACACGCCCCTTCCTCACACTCACACTCTCTCCGCTCTTATTTCCACCGGGAATCGTTGCGAATCTGCTATTCATAACGTCAAACGCTCCTGTATACGAAGGGAGTGAGCCGACCTCGTCCATGCACTTGCAAATAGATCTCTCTGAACCTCAGTTGAGACTGTCTCTCTGCCATTCCTATTTTCCTCCTTCATTTTCATCCTGATAAGCCCCCGTCCCCTCTATCTTTCTACTTTGCATGATTCTGATATTCATTCCCCTCCGCATTTGCTACTCATTCACCCTATGCCTCCTTCCCTCTCATACATTCGCCTACTGCCTGGTCCAAAGAGAATATCCCACTTTAAAAATCGGTAAGCAATATTAGAATGATATTCCTTCCTGTAACTTGAATATTTCCTCTCAGCTCATATGGGTGTTTATTCCTCTAATTACTTTTGCATCTTGAGCAGTACTAAATTCCTTTCTTGAACATATTGTTCAGATCCAAAAGGAAAAAAAACTTCCAATCCTTTTAACTATCGTCATATGGCCTTGAATTCTGTCAGATCATTGTATTTAGATATTATCTCGGTTCTCACTTTCCCAAATATGATGAACCTCAGTGAAGTCATCCAGAAGAAAAAGAAGAGACTTCTAATCCTCTTAACTATTGTTATATGGCCTTTAATTCTGTCCGATCAGTGTCTGAATATTTTCTCTGTTCGTACTTCCCCAAACATCATGAATCTCGGTTTTCTTTCTGATCACCAATATGACGACCACTGAAGGAAATGACTTTCTTTCCAATATGACTGACATTTCCTTTCCTAGTTAATTTGTTGGGATTTGGGTTGGCTATTGATATTTCAAAGGCTTATAGAGGGGCTCAGAATGTCAATAAGATTTAAATTTCTACACCCTCTGGCTTTTTCCCCCTTCCTCCATAACCTAACTTTATTTTCTTTGCAATCAGTCCACGGCTGTGATCCTAGGAAATGGTAATAATACAACCATAAAAAAGTTTGATAGCAATTACAACAAAAGAGGTGTATCCAAATGGCCTGAAAACAACGAAAGAAGACAAGAGAAAACAGAGAAAACAAATGAGATGAAATATATATTCTCAAGAACCTAACCTATTTTTTTATGAAATTATTACCACAAAAGAACACTTCCATTAACCGCAAATAACGAATCTCATTTACAAAAGTTTTCGGATTTATGAAAATATATTTACAATGTGCTACTAGGATCGGCAACTTCCATGAAAACCCACTGAATATCAGATAATGTCTTGGCGGTTGCGTAAGTTCGTTACTTAATCCACAGGATTCATTATGTGTCAGATTAGCGCCGTCTAATACCTCCGTTCAGTACTACGCCCAACTACGTAGCAGTTTCTCACGAATGAAAAAGTGAGGAAACGTCTTGCGTGAGAACAACTACAATGTTGACAGTATTACACGAAACAGTAGAGGAATCACGACCCGAGTTGAATCACCAAACCTGCCGTTTTCAGCCCCTGTAATCATCTCCCCGTTTTCTATTGTTATGGTGAGGAGGAATTTCTAGGAAATATTCTCTTAGGCTTCCATGTCATATTCATCAAGGTTACGCAAGGTAAACGGAGGATATACGTATACATGTTGATTTTATGCTGAAGGTATGGTTGTGTG
Source organism: Panulirus ornatus (assembly GCF_036320965.1). Taxonomy (NCBI): domain Eukaryota; kingdom Metazoa; phylum Arthropoda; class Malacostraca; order Decapoda; family Palinuridae; genus Panulirus; species Panulirus ornatus. The sequence continues at coordinate 38,954,546 of NC_092231.1, read as the reverse complement.
GCAGAAGGTTTGCTTAAGAAGGGCTATGAATTGTTGTTAATGATACCCTGCGACAGAACGTAAGGTGGAAGCAACAGAGTGAGGGTCGAAATTAGGGTGGCCCACCAGATATGTCATTGTGTGTCCGCCAGCCTTGATTTATGGAGCTAACTCACCCCACGCACTCTCTCTCTCTCTCTCTCTCTCTCTCTCTCTCTCTCTCTCTCTATATATATATATATATATATATATATATATATATATATATATATATATATATATATATATATATATATCGTAAATGCGATGGTGTAGATAAGGGCATTCAGTTGCCCATGCTGTCTCAGCTAACATAGAAAAAAGAAGTATATACACACTCTTCCTTTTAACTTTAAGTGTGTTGTGTTTCAAGGCGTTCTGTATATACTCATCTGCTCACAAGTCTTTCAAGTAAACAATTTTATGATTAGATGTAAGACAAAGAAATTCATGGGATCGTTTTTTCATCCTATTTCATTCCCAATATAGTGGAAGATGAGGTGTCTTTTTTTTTCCTTTACACAAATATTCCCGATATCATCAAATTTGCAAGATAGAGTAAAAGAAAATATATGGAAAATCATCTATAATAGTATTTGTAAAGGTCAGCAGATATTGAGACACATCGTCAATATTGCGATATATCAGCAACTCGGATGAAATACATAGATGATGATATAACTTTGACCTGTTTAGCTCATTTTTATAGCCCTCATCTCACATACGATTTACGAGCTCTGTTGACACCGCATCTCGCCGTGTGATAATCATACGGGATTGAACCACGTAGTTTGAGTAGCCTTTGTTAATTGTCGTACTCGTAACCTCACAACTGGAATGAACAATGTTATGGTTCTAGTCTGAGAGATCAGACGTGGTTGGTTTTGAATCCATCTCATACCAGATATAGACACCAATCTGTTATAGATTACGTAATCATTTCATTGGCAATCATAGATTTAGTTGATTTAATTCATCATATAGATTGCTCATCTTTTTTGATGGTTATCTTATTATAGAGTACGTAATTTTCATTACTGTTACAATAATGGTGCTTATGTATAGCGAACCCGTCTCTCCCACAGAAACTATTAGATTCTATTTTTCAATAGCTTGTAAATTTAAGGCTACATAAGATAAGCTTATAGGTAACGCTAATTCCATGTACGTATCTTTTTTTTTTTTCCACTTAATGAATAGCAAAGCTTCTCCAGAGGGCATTGTCTTTCGGTATTTTTGTTTTTCATTATTATCCCAGTCGTTTACAGTTTTTCGTCATAATCATTTCTATAAGGTAATGCCCGTTGACGATTATGATAGCTGAAAAAGGCTTCAATAGGATTCATATTCTTGGTGATGAGCAAGTTTTCAATCTTCGTGATTCCAATCCATTTCTAAAGCTATTCAAGAAAAAGATGTAAAACGTACGTATGTTACCTTCTACAGAGGCAGACATCGTCTAGTACCGAGCTAATGATGCTGCTCTCTCTCTCTCTCTCTCTCTCTCTCTCTCTCTCTCTCTCTCTCTCTCTCTCTCTCTCTCTCTCTCTCTCTCTCTCTCTCTCTCTCTCTCTCTCTCCCGTTTTTCGATCCAGGCAGTGACTCTCAGCTTCAGCTGTATGACTTTAGGTCTGAATGCTATTGAAGACTGTCGAGGCCATTGCCCCATCGCAGTGTTATAGTGTATTCAGTTCATTCATGTCTTGGCTATGGCTATGTATGTGAGGTTACGAGTTGTCTAGACAAGGTAAAATGCTCTACTTTAAAAAAGGTCGCTACACACACTGATTACCCAGGCGGACGTTGACTTTGTACAGGGTCACGTAATTTGGTCTACCAGAGAATAGGACGTTGAAAAGGTACAAGAAAAATGGACGGAACTTCTAAACATACTGAAAACGACCAGTTATTTTACGCCAGATCTCTAGAGCCAAGCAGCAGTAAAAAGTCGAATGCTAAAGTAAGAAAGAAATATTGTCATATTCAAGTAAGTCCAACTGTGGGTTTATGTACAGGATATGACGTAAGTAACTCCTCATAGAGTAATCATCTGCCAGGACATCTCTACAAGATGCTCAGATTTAAAAACAATGCTAGAAGAATTTTCTTTACAGTTTACATAAGCAACAAACACCCCAGAGTGTTTTGAGTGTGAACAGCCAGCATACATCATCACTACCGAGGCTCGGAAATTTATGATGAAAACTCGTACTTTCTAGTATGGGAGTTGTGGAAATACCTTGTCACACCCAAGCAATGTCAATACTTTATTACAACTCAGATCTCATCTGTTGCACGCTGGGTTGTGGACTATACTTCGCTGCTGGCTCGCTAGTCGTACAAATCCTTCTTCTCACAACACTTTAAGCCCACCTCTCACAACACTAAAGTCTTTACAACATCTCAGATCTCATCTCCGTCAGGTTGGGTACGTAGGCAGCTTTTGTATAGTCTCTCCTCCAACATGGTGCACAAGCCTGAAATGCCAAGGAGAGAGTCGCTCTGTGATGAATCATCTGGTCTTTCAAGTTGGTCATTGCTGATAAGTTCTCCCCTCAGGATCATGTTATGTGTGGGTGTGTGTATAAGTCGTCTTCACCTGGCTCTTTCCATGCATGTTCTCATTTGATTGTTGTGTATGCAGATAAGAAAAAAAAGGGAAATGTAGATAGCTCTGCATTTTTACTATAAGATTTGCACACTCGCGTCTCAGAGCTCCAGATAATGTTCATTTTGTATTCGCACTTTATTCTTGCAACAACTTCTCTCTTCCTTTTCACTCGCTCAGATTCCGTTTGCTCGTCACTTTTCTCCAGACTGTGAGTGTTTCAAGTGAATTTATTGCGATTTCAGGAACTCTGAGGATTTTCTCCGAAACTGCTGCTCTGCTTCACCAGTGGTACATGTGTTATTCTGCCTGTCTGGATTATGTGCTGGTATAATTACGTCCTTTTCTTTTACTTCTTCCATTTATTATCGTGGTTATTGTTATTCTTTATCATTTTTTCATGCTTATTTGCTGTTTACTGCATTAGCAAGGTAGCGCCAGGGACAGACGAAGAGAGGCCACATTTGTTTACATCTATTCTTTAGATATTATGTGTAATGCACAGAAATCACATTTCCCTATACAGAACTGGGCCCCACAGATCTTTCCGTGATACCCTCTGGCTGCTTTCGCATACCCTGGTTGAGTCTACTGACAGCCCGTCGACCCCTGTATACCATATCGTTCCAATTCACTCCACCCCTGCATGCCTTCCACCTTCCTGCATGTTTAGGTCCCGATCACTCCAGATCTTTTCAACTTAATCCCTTTATCATCTGTTTGGTCTCCCCGTTCACATTAATCCTGTGTCAACCTCTTCTCACTCCTACTATCCATATATCCAAGCCATTTCAGCAAATCCTTTCAGCTTCTCAACCACACTCCTTTAATTACCACACATCTCTCTTATACTTTTGTGTAAGAGAGATGTGGATCAAACCACCTAACAGCACATATTATCCTCAAACATTTCATTTCCAACACATCCACCCTACTTCACACATCTTCGTCTATAACCCATGCATTGCAATCATACAAAATCGATGGGATTAATATACCTTCAAATAGAAGCATTTTCGCCTTTTCAGATGATGACCTCTCTCTCTCCTCACATTCTTCAGTGATCCTAGAACCTTCGCCTCCTCACTCATTTTATGACTCTCTTCCGCTTACTTGGCTCCATTCGTTGCTATTCCACTTTCAGGTATCTAAAACATTTTTCTTCCTACAAATCTTCTGCATTTAAACTCACACACCAACAAGCATGTCCGTCTGCCCTGCTAAACCTAATAACCTTGCTTTTCTTCACATTTGCTCTCAACTCCCTCCTCCCACACACACTTGGAAACTCAGTCTCCAGGTTCTGCAGTTAATAACTAGAATCTGCCACCAGTGTCATTATTATTGTTATCATTATTATCATCATTATTATTATTGTTATCATTATTATCATTATTATTATTATTATTATCATTATTATCATTATCATTATTATTATTATTATTAATATTATTATTATTATTATTATTATTATTATTATTATTATTATTATTATTATTATTATTATTATCATTGTTATTATTATTATTATTATCATTATTATTATTATTATTATTATTATTATTATTATTATTATTATTATCATTATTATTATCATTATTATTATTATTATTATTATAATTATTATTATTATTATTATTATTATTATTATTATTATTATTATTATTATTATTATTATTATTATTATTATTATTATCATTATTATTATTACTATTATTATTATCATTATTATTATTATTATTATTATTATTATTATCATTTTTTTTTTTTTTTTTTTTTATACTTTGTCGCTGTCTCCCGCGTTTGCGAGGTAGCGCAAGGAAACAGACGAAAGAAATGGCCCAACCCCCCCCATACACATGTACATACACACGTCCACACACGCAAATATACATACCTACACAGCTTTCCATGGTTTACCCCAGACGCTTCACATGCCTTGATTCACTCCACTGACAGCACGTCAACCCCTGTATACCACATCGCTCCAATTCACTCTATTCCTTGCCCTCCTTTCACCCTCCTGCATGTTCAGGCCTCGATCACACAAAATCTTTTTCACTCCATCTTTCCACCTCCAATTTGGTCTCCCTCTTCTCCTCGTTCCCTCCACCTCCGACACATATATCCTCTTGGTCAATCTTTCCTCACTCATTCTCTCCATGTGCCCAAACCATTTCAAAACACCCTCTTCTGCTCTCTCAACCACGCTCTTTTTATTTCCACACATCTCTCTTACCCTTACGTTACTTACTCGATCAAACCACCTCACACCACACATTGTCCTCAAACATCTCATTTCCAGCACATCCATCCTCCTGCGCACAACTCTATCCATAGCCCACGCCTCGCAACCATACAACATTGTTGGAACCACTATTCCTTCAAACATACCCATTTTTGCTTTCCGAGATAATGTTCTCGACTTCCACACATTTTTCAAGGCTCCCAAAATTTTCGCCCCCTCCCCCACCCTATGATCCACTTCCGCTTCCATGGTTCCATCCGCTGGCAGATCCACTCCCAGATATCTAAAACACTTCACTTCCTCCAGTTTTTCTCCATTCAAACTCACCTCCCAATTGACTTGACCCTCAACCCTACTGTACCTAATAACCTTGCTCTTATTCACATTTACTCTTAACTTTCTTCTTCCACACACTTTACCAAACTCAGTCACCAGCTTCTGCAGTTTCTCACATGAATCCGCCACCAGCGCTGTATCATCAGCGAACAACAACTGACTCACTTCCCAAGTTCTCTCATCCCCAACAGACTTCATACTTTCCCCTCTTTCCAGGACTCTTGCATTTACCTCCCTAACAACCCCATCCATAAACAAATTAAACAACCATGGAGACATCACACACCCCTGCCGCAAACCTACATTCACTGAGAACCAATCACTTTCCTCTCTTCCTACACGTACACATGCCTTACATCCTCGATAAAAACTTTTCACTGCTTCTAACAACTTGCCTCCCACACCATATATTCTTAATACCTTCCACAGAGCATCTCTATCAACTCTATCATATGCCTTCTCCAGATCCATAAATGCTACATACAAATTTGTTTATGGATGGGGTTGTTAGGGAGGTAAATGCAAGAGTTTTGGAAAGAGGGGCAAGTATGAAGTCTGTTGGGGATGAGAGAGCTTGGGAAGTGAGTCAGTTGTTGTTCGCTGATGATACAGCGCTGGTGGCTGATTCATGTGAGAAACTGCAGAAGCTGGTGACTGAGTTTGGTAAAGTGTGTGGAAGAAGAAAGTTAAGAGTAAATTTGAATAAGACCAAGGTTATTAGGTACAGTAGGGTTGAGGGTCAAGTCAATTGGGAGGTGAGTTTGAATGGAGAAAAACTGGAGGAAGTGAAGTGTTTTAGATATCTGGGAGTGGATCTGGCAGCGGATGGAACCATGGAAGCGGAAGTGGATCATAGGGTGGGGGAGGGGGCGAAAATTCTGGGGGCCTTGAAGAATGTGTGGAAGTCGAGAACATTATTTCGGAAAGCAAAAATGGGTATGTTTGAAGGAATAGTGGTTCCAACAATGTTGTATGGTTGCGAGGCGTGGGCTATGGATAGAGTTGTGCGCAGGAGGATGGATGTGCTGGAAATGAGATGTTTGAGGACAATGTGTGGTGTGAGGTGGTTTGATCGAGTGAGTAACGTAAGGGTAAGAGAGATGTGTGGAAATAAAAAGAGCGTGGTTGAGAGAGCAGAAGAGGGTGTTTAGAAGTGGTTTGGGCACATGGAGAGAATGAGTGAGGAAAGATTGACCAAGAGGATATATGTGTCGGAGGTGGAGGGAACGAGGAGAAGAGGGAGACCAAATTGGAGGTGGAAAGATGGAGTGAAAAAGATTTTGTGTGATCGGGGCCTGAACATGCAGGAGGGTGAAAGGAGGGCAAGGAATAGAGTGAATTGGAGCGATGTGGTATACCGGGGTTGACGTGCTGTCAGTGGATTGAAGCAGGGCATGTGAAGCGTCTGGGGTAAACCATGGAAAGCTGTGTAGGTATGTATATTTGCGTGTGTGGACGTATGTATATACATGTGTATGGGGGGGGGGTGGGCCATTTCTTTCTTCTGTTTCCTTGCGCTACCTCGCAAACGCGGGAGACAGCGACAAAGTATAATAAAAATAAATATAATATTATTATCATTATTATTATTATTATTATTATTATTATTATTATTATTATCATTATTATTATTATTATTATTATTATTATTATTATTATTATTATTATTATTATTATCATTATTATCATTACTATTATCATTATTATTATTTTTATCATTATTGTTATTATTACTATCATCATCATCATTACTTTCATTATTTTCATTATTACTATTATTGTTATTATTATTGTAGTTATCATTACTATTATTATTATATTATATCTTTTTTATTTTGCTTTGTCGCTGTCTCCAGCGTTTGCGAGGTAGGGCAAGGAAACAGACGAAAGAAATGGCCCAACCCACCCCCATACACATGTATATACATACACGTCCACACACGCAAATATACATACCTATACATCTCAATGTACACATATATATATACACACAGACACATACATATATACTCATGCACACAATTCACACTGTCTGCCTTTATCCATTCCCATCGCCACCTCGCCACACATGGAATACCATCCCCCATTATTATTATTGGTATTATTATCATAATTATCAATATTATTATTATTATTATTATTATTATTATAATTATTATTATTATTATTATTATTATTATTACTATTATTATTATCATTATCATTATTATCATTTTACTACTACTACTACCATCATGTAACCCAAAGTAGTTCTTTTCATTCTTCAGGGATGCGCTGCCATCAGTCGTATGGAAACTCCTTAAGAGCAAGAAGTTCGATAAGACTTTGTTCAGATGATGCAATCACGCCAAAGGTAACTTTTTCGCCCGCGTTGGAACCACAGCAGGTGGAGTCCAGCTATACCAACCCCCTTATTTTTTATCTTTTCTACATGACTCCACTACGGGATTGTTTCAGCTCAAATACTAATCAAATTGTTGCATATTTCTTACTCGGTGCGAGCCATCATTTAATCAGTTCATCATTCTTAAACTTCAGCATTTACCACCGTGTGCAAATGCCTGTTCTGCTGCTGTTATGGGTAATTCTTGCACTGAATTAAAGCTTTGTATTTGCTTAGTGGTTCTCCGTAGCGAGAGCGGGAGCTGGAGTAGGCATGATCCTCAGGCCTGTTGAATTAGGCTATAGCGAAGCACGAATCGTTGTTGCAATTCCACACTATGGCGGGCAGAAAGTCTGTCCGAGTTCTTGCGTCTTTCTTCTACACTGAAGATTCTTTTCCCAGTCTCCGTGATAACGGGTCTGTTGCGTAAACCGAGGCCTATCCGGCTTCCCTAATTACGCAGAGCTTCAAATAGCAAGGGAGAAGAAGTCAGAGCGGCCTGGGGCATCCACAGTTCCTGGCGAGGGATGATTTACCAAGAGAGAAAGAGTCCACTTTAGAATTGAGGTCGGTTAAGTCAAAGGATGTGCGCAAGAAAACCCTCTCCTGCCATCCTCTCTCTCTCTCTCTCTCTCTCTCTCTCTCTCTCTCTCTCTCTCTCTCTCTCTCTCTCTCTCTCTCTCTCTCTCTCTCTCTCTCTCTCTCTCTCTCTCTCTCTCGGCCTAAGTAGTCTTGAGAGAGAGACTCTCTAGCCCCCCCCCTTATCGCTCTCCCATCTTTTATCGCTTCCTGCGTCATTCTCCCGTTCGTTCTCTCAAGCAGCTCAAACACTCTTCGACTTTCATTTCCCGCTGGCAGATCTCTTCGTTTCCACTCTGGGTCCTCCTCCCCCTCCCACATCTCGTGTAAAACGCAACCTTCTTGCCAAGGCTGCTATCGGGGACTGGGGAAAGCTGGAAGGCGCGCATTGCTATTCACTTGCCCCTCCCTCCCTCATCTGCGTTCGTTTCTGTCTCTCCTTTTCCTAAATCTCCACCCTGACTCCTAGTCTCTCTTAGGGAAAAATTTGTCCAAATGGATGCATCTCTTCCTCTGTATTTCCTTTCATCTGTATGTGTTTGTTTATACTCCTACCTACCTCTGCGCAACTATCCATTTGTATGATACTCTGTTTCTCTTTGCATCTCTCTCTCTCTCTCTCTCTCTCTCTCTCTGAAAGAGGAGGAGCACCTACGAGTACGTGCGACTAGATTTTGGCAAAAGGCAAGGCAAGCGCATAGCGCTCACCTCAAGAAAAAAAATTAGAACTGCGAAGAACGAGTCGTGTGATTTACGTGTTGTCAAATGCCATGAATGAGGGAGATTCTACGTATGTTTGTGGACTGAAAGTCAACAGCCCACGTGAGGGCGACGTAGAAATGAAAGACATCTTCCTGGACGAGATGTGTGACACATGACAGCCACTGAAGTGCTTGTTTATTGCACAGCCCTTCATAACCCTCCCATACCCAGTTCAATAGTACCAGCTTTATGTGTATCGAGGTTTGTCACAGCTATGCAGTGAGCCAACACTTTAGTTGCCGTCAAGTGTCAGTCCTTTGACCCAGGTACCTGTCAAAAGAGGAAGTTTTCATTTAACACTGAGCCAGAGTTTAGTGTAAGGATTTCCCCGCAATGGACCGTTACAGTAGATGGCAGAAACTTGTTTAACAAAAAACTATCAAGTAAAAGTTACAGAAGAACCAACACAACAAAAATCTTCTAGGCTGAACTTGGGAGGATGTCGCTCGTAACTAACTAACTCCATAGCCGTTGTTTGAAGTTCCCCCATGGTAACGAACCCTCTCCGAAGACGTTGTCAGAAATTCCCTCACGGCAAATCCTCTCCGTGGTTGTCAGCTGAAGTTCTCATACAACAAACCCTCGCCGTAGACGTTTAGTGACTTCCAACAAACCCGTCTCTGTAGACACTGGCAGGCCACCCTGTCCTCCCCACAAACCACCCTGGTAGAAGCTGGCAGGACTTCCCTCTAAAGAAATCATTGCTGGAGAAGCTCGTGAGAGCCCTCGTGAAAATGGGAGCTCCTCTGAGGAGGATATCTTCATCACAATATGCCTCTTGCTCTCAAAAATGATGTTTTATCATTCCAGTCTCCGGTATTTAATACAGACCAGGGATAGATCCAACTATAGATAATGGATATACGATTCTTGCTCTCTCCATTGTTCCCATAGAGTTTCTCATTCCAGTCGTCTCTTGTAGTTGATACAGTCGCTTCTTAGAGACCAAGGTAGGTCTAACTATAGAAAACATATACACGATCCTTGCTTTCCATTGTTCTCATGGAGTATCTCATCCCAGTCTTCTCTTGTATTTAATACAGTCGCTTCCTACGGAGCAGGGATAGGGTCAACTCTAGAAAATACATATGCAATCATTATGTTATCTGCACATTGCACTCTTCCCTATTTTCACCGCCTTAAGAATTGTCTCTTTGTTTCCCTGGATTTCTCTACTGTTAATATTACACGTCTACAGTTGCCTGATTATCTCCCGTTTGTTCTCACCATTTTGCTATCTGATCCTGGCAATATCACCCGCAAGCCTCACTAGCAAGCCCGAGTCCTTGAGCCTCTAACTTAGTTCTTCCCTCTTAGCCCACAACAATCTTCCCCAGGCCCATCAAGGCTGAAGGAGCAAATTTGCTCACGGAGTCCAGATTAGCTTGGAACAAGGAGGCTCAGGGGCGCGCGCGCGCGCACACACACACACACACACACACACACACACACACACACACACACACGCGGCTGAAGTTTAGCATTCTCTTGCCCTCGCAGGCGGGCGGTGCAGGGGTGAAACCAGACAAGTAATGGACAGACGTAATATAGTCCAGGTCCACAACTGTTGTGAATTTAGCTGTCTTGCAGAAGTTGATGAAGGTGAATGTGCAACATGTATCATTCTCAACACGGATTCATAATGAGCTTTAAAGACTAACTTTTACTCTTTTCCCCCTAAATATCAGAAGGAAAGATTAGAATATCTTCTCATATCGTAAAAGGAAAAAATGTAATTATCTGCACATATCAGCTAGCGATAAAGAATGAGATTAGAGCAATACTCTAGCATGAGAAAACAAAAACTCCACACACACATGTGCAAGAATTTTCCTTTTTCACCTTTGATTATATATACAAAGAGCTCCAACCACAAAACAAAAGTTCTTCTCCGTTTTTCATAACCTACACCGTATTATCTATACAGAAAGTATCTGTAGGTACGTAGAAATAGAGTGAAACTCAACAAGAACAGAAATGAGTGCATTTGACTTCGATCTGAAGCGCTGATATAAACTCTCGAGATTATACAACGAGTCTTAGAATAAGACCGCATGATGGTGAAATGGAATTGTTGATATAACAACTTGGGGTCGATTGTAAAATGAACTTATGGAACACACACACACACACATGCGATATTATCACAAACTCCCTCTCTCTAAGGCTACAAGTCGGTACACTCGCACTGTCACAACGCCACTATCCTCTCTGGCTAGCTTCTGTAGAGACTACAAGAATTTCGAATGGTCTGCTTGACCAGCTTCAGCATGTTTCAACACCTGAGTCTAAGCACAAAAACCTTCACTTTATCTTCTGTTGGACCTTCCCTAACACCAGGATAACGTTGTGACGTATTGCATCTCAGCTAGCGTGTGCGCCTCTTTGGCAAGAATGTATTGAGGACCTTCTAAGAAGGACCTATGATATTGTGTGATGCTTTAGTTGTTACTTGGGAGACGTCTGTAGTGGAGACAGCTATATTAATTTCGCAGGAACGCCCCTAGAGTGACTTCCACATTCTGGCTATTTTCACCCCTGCAGACTTAATGTCAGTCAGGATCTTACAACAGGCTAATATGTGAAAACCTGGGAAGACTATTCATTTCAAACTGCAAAATGTGGGGACTTTTGTTTTATTTCAGTGGAACTTAACGCACTCATTTAGCATTAGCTGTATCTTTGCATTTCTTAGGGAGAAAAGGAATGCCATGATTGGTGTATATGTGTGTCTCCTGAACTCCTCTTCTTCAGTTCCTTTAGCACTTGCCACAGTGCAAGAAAATCCAGTCCAGAAAATGCATAATCTACTGAGCAATTGACGTTTTAAGGTCAAATTATTTGAAAAGTTTTCACCTCTGCAAAGCTATTTTGACGTCAACCACTTAATATAAGTTTCCAAGTGCACTCTCGTGTAAAAATCAAATCATCAGGGGAGACAAAAGAGGGAAATATAACAGTCAGTTAATATACGTCGAAGAGACGAAGCTAGGACGCCATTTGGTAAACATGCGATTGTCCAAATGGCGTCCTAGCCCATGGACCTATGGGAATATCTGGATCACGCGCAAAATTGTGATCCTTTCCAACTTATATATATATATATATGTAAGTTTCCATGCTTTACCCCACATGCTTCACATGCCCTGGTTCAATCCACTGACAGCACGTCGACCCTGGTATACCATATCGTTCCAATTCACTCTATTCTTTGCACGCCTTTCACCCTCCTGCATGTTCAGGCCCCGATCGCTAAAAATCTTTTTCACTCCATCTTTCACCTCCAATTGGGTCTCCCACTTCTCCTCGTTCCCTCCACTTCTGACCCATACATCCTTTTTGTCAATCTTTCCTCACTCATTCTCTCCATGTGACCAAACCATTTCAAAACAGTCTCTTCTACTCTCTCAACCACACTCTTTTTGCTACCACACATCTCTCTTACTCTTTCAATACTTACTCGATCAAACCACCTCACACCACATATTGTCCTCAAACATCTCATTTCCAGCATATCCACCCTCCTCCGCACAACTCTATCAATTGCCTACGCCTCACAACTATATAACATTGTTAGAACCACTATTCCTTCAAATATACCCATTTTTGCTTTCCAAGATAACGTTCTCGACTTGTATACATTTTTCAATGCTCCCAGAACTTTCACTCCCTCCCCCACCCCATGAATCACTTTCGCTTCCATGGTTCCATTCCCTTTTGTATCTACTCCCAGATATCTAAAACACTTCACTTCTTCCAGGTTTTCTCCATTCAAACTTACCTCCCAATTGACTTGTCCCTCAACCCCACTGCACCTATTAACCTTGCTCTTATTCACATTTACTCTCAGCTTTCTTCTTTCACACACTTTACCAAGCTTAGTCACCCGAATCAGCCACGAACGCTGTATCATCAGGGAACAATAACTGACTCACTTCCCAAGCTCTCTCATCTACAGCAGACTACATACTTGCGCCTCTCTCCAAAACTCTTGCATTCACCTCCCTAACAATCCCATCCATAAACAAATTATACAACCATGGAGACATCACGCACCCCTGCCGCAAACCAACATTCACTGAGAACTAATCACTTTCCTCTCTTTCTACACGTATACATGCCTTACATCCTCGATAAAAACATTTCACTGCTTCTAACCACTTACCTCCTACACCATATATTCTTAATACCATCCACAGAGCATATCTATAAACTCTATCTTCTCCAGATCCTTAAATGCTATATACAAATCCTTTTGCTTTTCTTAGAATTTCTCACATAAATTTTTCAAAGCAAATACCTGATCCACACATCCTCTACCACTTCTGAAACCACGCTGCTCTTCCCAATCTGATGCTCTGTACATGCCTTCACCCTCTCAATCAATACCCTCCCATATAATTTACCAGGAATACTCAACAAACTTATACCTCTGTAATTTGGGTACTCACTCTTATCCCCTTTCCCTTTGTACATTGGCACTATGCAAGCATTCCGCCAATCCTAAGGCACCTCACCATGAGTCATACATACATTAGATAACCTTACCAACCAGTCAATAATACAGTCACCCCCTTCTTTAATAAATTCCACTGAAATACCATCAGAACCCGCTGTCTTGCCGGCTTTCGTCTTCCACAAAGCTTTTACTACATCTTCTCTGTTTACCAAACCATTCATCCTAACCCTCTCACTTTGCACACCACCTCGACCAAAATACCCTATGTCTGCCACTCTATCATCAAACACATTCAACAAATCCTCAAAATACTCACTCCATCTCCTCACATCACCACTACTTGTTATCACCTCCCCATTTACCCCCTTTACTGATATTCACATTTGTTCCCTTGTCTTAAGCACTTTATTTACCTTCTTCCAAAACATCTTTTTATTCTCCCTAAATTTTAATGATACTCTCTCACCCCAACTCTCATTTGCTCTCTATTTCACCTCTTGCACCATTCTCTTGACCTCCTGCCTCCTTCTTTTATACATCTCCCAATCATTTGCATTATTTTCCTGCAAAAATCGTACAAATGCCTCTCTCTTCTCTTTCACTAATAATCTTACCTCTTCATCCCTACTACTCACTACCCCATCTAAGCTGCCCGCCTCCCACGCTTCTCATGCTACAATCATCTTTCGCACAAGCCATCACTGCTTCCCTAAATACATCCCTTCCTCCTCCACTCCCCTTACCTCTTTTGTTCTCAACCTTTTTCCATTTTGTGCTCAGTCTCTCTTGGTACTTCCTCACACAAGTCTCCTTCCCAGCACATTAATATCCAAATGTCTCTTTCGCGCGCCTATCAATCAACACGCAATCCAATAACACTCTCTGGCCATCTCTTCTACTTACATAAGTATACTTATGTATATCTCTCTTTTCAAACCAAGTATTCCCAATCACCAGTCCTTTTTCAACACATAAATCTACATGCTTTTCACCATTTCCAATTACAACACTGAACACCCCATGTACACCAATTATTCCTTCAATTGCCACATTACTCACCTTTGCATTCAAATCACTCATCACTATAACCCGGTCTCGTGCGTGAAAACTACTAACGCACTCACTCAGCTGCTCCCAAAACACTTGCCTCTCATGATCATTCTTCTCATGCCCAGGTGCATATGCACCAATAATCACCCATCTCTCTCCATCCACTTTCAGTTTTGCCTATATCAATCTAGAGTTTATTTTCTTACACTCTATCACATACTCCCACCACTCCTGTTTCAGGTGTAGTGCTACTCCTTCCATTGCTCTTGTCCTCTTACTAACCCTTGACTTTACTCCCAAGACATTCCCATACCACTCTTTTCCTTTACGCTTGAGCTTCCTTTCACTCAGAGCCAAGACATCCAGATTCCTTTCCTCAAACAGCTACCTATCTCTCCTTTTTTCTCATCTTGGTTACATCCACACACATTCAGACACCCCAATCTGAGCCTTCGAGGAGGATGAGCACTCCCCGCGTGACTCCTTCTTCTGTTTACCCTTTCAGAAAATTAAAATACAAGAAGGGGAGGGATTCTAGCCCCCTGCTCCCGTCCCCATTCCCCAATGCGTAGGAAGTATTCTTTCTCCCATATCCCCTATCATTTATATATTCATTATACTTTGTAGCTGTCTCCCGAGTTAATGACGTATCGTAAGGAAACAGACGAGAGAATGGCCCAACCCACCCACATACACGCGTTATAGATACCCATACATTTCACCGTATACATATATATACATACACTTCCATTTCACTTCCATTTGTCACCCCGGTAAACATGAAATGACACCCATCCCTCCTCCCGCAGGCGCAGGTGGTAGCGCTAGCAAAGGACAACAAAGGCCACATTCATTCACACTCAGTCTCTAGCTGTCATGTATAATGCACTGAAACCACAGCTCCCTTTCTACATCAAAGCCCACAAAACGTTCCATGGTTTACCGCAGACGCTTCACATGTCCTGGTTCAATTCACTGACAGCACGTCGACCCGGGTATACCACATCGTTCCAATTCACTCTATTCCTTGCACGCCTTTCACCCTCCTGCATGTTCAGGTCCCAATTGCTGTAAATCATATTCACTCCATCCTTCTACCTCTAATTTGGTCTCCCACTTCTCATTGTTCCCTTCACCTCTGCCATATATATTCCCATTGTCAATATTTCCTCATATATTCTATCCATATGACCAAACCATTACAATACACCCTCTTCTACAGTCTCAACCACACTATTTATTACCACACATCTCTCTTACCCTTTCATTACTTACTCGATCAAACCACCTCATACCACATATTGTCCTCAAACATCTCATATCCAGCGTATATATATATATATATATATATATATATATATATATATATATATATATATATATATATATATATCCCTAGACGGTAACATGTTGAGATGAAATACCATCTTGGAGCCCATTGTTAACACACTCCTACACAAACCGTGGCAACAGATGTGTAATTATTTTTCTCAATTTTTCTTGGAGGGTTCCCGTTTTTTCCTTTAATAGAAAACTTTTTATATATATACTTTTATCTCCATATCGTTCACGGTGTATGAAATATGTGCCGAGAAATTTAAATTTACTGCAAAATTAATCAGATGTAGCAAACTGCCGTAAAATTATATGGCGTGGTATATCGTACTTGCGAAAATCACAAAATATTGACGTTTCGATATATATGTATATATATATATATATATATATATATATATATATATATATATATATATATATATATATATATATATATATATATATATATATGTATATATATATATATACATATATATATTTATGTATTTTGCTTTGTCGCTGTCTCCCGAGTTTGCGAGGTAGCGCAAGGAAACAGACAAAAGAAATGGCCCAACCCACCCCCATACACATGTATATACATACACGTACACACACGCAAATATACATACCCATACAGAAGGTATCATTAAATTTTAGGGAGAATAAAAAGATGTTTTGGAAGGAGGTAAATAAAGTGCGTAAGACAAGGGAACAAATGGGAACATCAGTGAAGGGGGCTAACGGGGAGATGATAACAAGTAGTGGTGATGAGTGGAGATGGAGTGAGTATTTTGAAAGTTTGTTGAATGTGTTTGATGATAGAGTGGCAGATATAGGATGTTTTGGTCGAGGTGGTGTGCAAAGTGAGAGGTTTAGGGAGAATGGTTTGGTAAACCCACCCACATACATATATATATACATACACGTCCACACACGCACATATACATATCTATACATCTCAACATATACATATATATACATAAACAGACATATACATATATACACATGTACATAATTTATACTATCCGTCCTTAATCATTTCCGTCGCCAACCCGCCACATATGAAATGACAATCCCATTCCCCCGCATGTGTGCGAGGTAGCGCTAGAAAAGACACAAAGGCCATATTCGTTCACAATCAGTCTCTAGCTGTCATGTATAATGCACCGAAACCACAGGTCCCTTTCAACATCCAGGCCCTACAAAACTTTTCATGGTTTGCCCCATACGCTTCACATGCCCTGGTTGACAAGCACGTCGACCCCAGTATACCATATTGTTCCAATTCACTGTGTTCCTTGAACGCCTTTCACCCTCCTGCATGTTCAGACCCCGATCACTCAAAATCTTTTTCACTCCATCTTTCCACCTCCAATTTGGTCTCCCACTTCTCCTCGTTCCCTCCACCTCTGACACATATATCCTCTTGGTCAATCTTTCCTCGCTTATTCTCTTCATGTGACCAACTCATTTCGAAACACCCCCTTCTGCTTTCTCAAACACACTCTTTTTATTACCACACATCTCTCTTACCTTTTCATTACTTACTCGATCAAACCACCTCACACCGCATATTGTCCTCAAACACCTCATTTCCAGCACATCCACCCTCCTCCGCACAACTCTATCTATAGCCCACGAGTCGCAACCATATTACATTGTTGGAACCACTATTCCTTCAAACGTACCCATTTTTGCTTTCCAAGATAACGTTCTCGACTTACAAACATTTTTCAACGCTCCCAGAACTTTCGCCCCCTCCCCCACCCTACGATTCACTTCCGCTTCCATGGTTCCATCCGCCTCCAAATCCACTCCCAGATATCCAAAACACTTCATTCCTCCAGGTTTTCTCCACTGAAACTTACCTCCCAATTAGCTTGTCCCTCAACCCTATAGTACCTAATAACCTTGCTCTTATTCACATTTATTCTCAGCTTTCTTCTTTCACACACTTTACCAAACTCAGTCACCAGCTTCTGCAGTTTCTTACCCGAATCAGCCACCAGCGCCCTATCATCAGCGAACAACAACTGACTCACTTCCCAAGCTCTCTCATCCACACGAGACTGCATACTTGCCCCTCTTTCCAAAACTCTTGCATTCACCTCCCTAACAACCCCATCCATAAGCAAATTAAACAACCATGGAGACATTACGCACCCCTGCCGCAAACCAACCTTCACTGAGAACCAATCACTTTCCTCTCTTCCTACTAGTACACATGCCTTACATCCTCGATGAAAACTTTTCACTGACCCTAACAACTTGCCTCTCACACCATATATTCTTAATACCTTCCACAAGTATATATATACAACAATGTTGTAAGGTTGCGAGGCATGGGCTATAGATAGAGTTGTGCGGAGGAGGTTGAATGTGCTGGAATTGCGATGTTAGAGGACACTATGTGGTGTGAGGTGGTTTGATCGAGTAAGTAATGAAAGTGTAAGATAGATGTGTGGCAATAAAAAGATTGTAGCTGAGAGAGCAGAAGAGGGTGTTTTGAAATGGTTTTGTCACAATCAGAAAATGAGTGAGGAGAGACGGATAAAGAGGATACACGTGTCAGAGGTGGAGGGAACGAGGAGAAGTAGGAGACCAAATTGGAGGTGGAAAGATGGAGTGTAAAAGATTTTGAGCGATCAAGGCCTGAACATGCAGGAGGGTGAAAGGTGTGCAAGGAATAGAGTGAATTGGAACGATGTGGTATACCGGACTCGACGCGCTGTCAATGGATTGAACCAGGGCATGTGAAGCGTCTTAGGGAAACCATGGAAAGTTTTGTGGGGCCTGGATGTGGAAGGGGAGCTGTGGCTTCGGTGCATTATACATGACAGCTAGAGACTGAGTATGAATGAATGTGGCCTTTTGATGTCTTTTCATAGCGATACCTCGCGCGCATATGGGGGGAGGGGGTTGTCTTTTCATGTTTGGCGGGTTGGCGACGGGAATGAGTAAAAGCAGCAAGTATGAATCATGTACATATGTATCTATGTATATGTCTATGTCTGTATATATATGTATACGTTGAAATGTGTAGGTATGTGTATGTGCGTGTGTGGGCGTGTATGTATATACATGTGCATATATATATATATATATATATATATATATATATATATATATATATATATATATATATATATATATATATATATATATATATATATATATATATATATATATATATATATATATATATATATATATATATATATATATATATATTTCACAGCCTAAACCAGGTACCGAATTTATTGACAACCCCAGAGGGGAGGACGAACAGCTGGTTTGAATGTGGGTTGAATGTCACTCCTGTTTAGAGTCATAAAAGATTATCGAAATTCTGTGTCTGAAGTTTCAAAATTCCAAAGGACTACTGATTTCTGTCTGTCTGTCTCCCTTATCTTCTCCGTATATCCGCAAAAGACGTTTCGAAAGATGCAACAGATGTAGAGATGTCCCCATTTAGCTACTGCAGGCAATACACATGTTTACATTCAATATCGCGTTGGAATCCACTCCTGATCCTCTCTTTCTGGGCAGATAAGGAAAAAATAAAAAAAAACACCAGGACTGAATTGCTGAGTGACTCTGAAAAAGAAACATCGATGACGCTCATTCGAATTGCAGGAAATATGAATACTTTATCTACAAAGTATGAGAAGAATATTTTGGTGGTTTCATCGTTGAGTTTATAGATTGGGGTCAATTTGAAGGCTAAAGGGAATATGTCACTATATCTGTACTTTGTTCAAACTGAGACCTACGAAAGGAATATCTAATACCACTTTATGATCTTAGATTCTACTCTCGTACCCGCATCACAGATTAGAGATGGACGTAAACACCAACACACTGTTGACATCCTGCAACCACATCACATTTCTATTCATCAACCGATTTCCCTCCTCTGGAACGTTGTCCAGGGAACACCCTGATGCACGTGCACAAGATCCCCTCCCTGGAAGACTAGTGAATGATTCCAGGTGTATCGAGGAATAGATTTGTGCCAGTAGATTATGGAAGAAGGGAAGGAAAAAGATATTTATGGGTTGCGCGACATTTGCGACTGGTACACGAAGAAAAGTTTTGGTTAATTCTTAGATAGGTAGGTGAATGGGTTGCCGTACTGAGTAACTAGAGATTGGTAGCTGAGTGGTCAGGTGGGTGAGAAGGAGGTTGACTGGGGATCACACGTTTGTCTGGATTAATTTGCATGGGTATGTGATTGTTTATATACAGCAGTCACAAAATTCATTATCTGCCATATATTTTCAAAGACGATACACGGCAAAAGTGTACTGTGGGTTCAAGCATATGACGATCGAAGGGTGTAACCATCATTCATCTGGTTGCTGATAATAGTGTTTCTAATGGTGTGAGCACCACCAAGCAACAATCCGCCTCATTGTGTCTCAGCCTATCTTGAGAGAAGGATCCTCTTTTTTTATTCTTTCAGGCTGCCACTTCTGTTTGGGAATTTTTCTTATACATGCTGTATAGCTTCCACCTGTTCTTTAAGATGGTTGGTTCTTTCATTTCTAGGGAGAAGAATGCTCGAACACTCGCCTGGAAGCAAGAAAATGAGGGTACACAAGATTTCTTGGCGCACTGGGCGCCCAGAATGCATGATCAGGTGGCTACGTTCTGCAACACCCCATTAGTCTCTCGCCTTATTCAGGAGATCAAGACCCTGTGGATCCAAAACTTGGACTCAGAATACTTCAGGAGCCTTATTGATTATATGCCCAGACGTTTGCAGATGGTAACCAATGCCAAAGAGGAAATGATAGTACTAAAATGCAAATGTGACATCGACTTTGTAAGTATATGAGGAGGTGGACAAGTTTTTTTGTTGGGGAATGAGGAAATTGTAGATACAGTCGTGTGGATGGGTGAATGGATAAAATGAAATTTTGTGCTGGTGGGCAAGCGAGCTTGGATAGTCGTGTAAAGCAGCAAGGACTACAGGTAAAGCACTAACAGCAGCTCTTGTCATCACAAACACCATCATTATCAGCAGCACCATCTCACAGAACATGATAGAGAAACCAAGACTTCCCCCTCATGAATTATATCAACTGGCCCAGTCACATTGGAGAACTTCAGAACTACCCTCGCCCCCACCATGAATCAGTCAGCATCACCTCCTCTTGGAATTGCAAATGTCAGAATGGGGTAGAAGAGCGCCAGCCAAAGGTTACTGCACATGATTCAGGGGTTCTCCCTGCGCACAGGATAAAGCTTCATGTATCGTCTGTCAGAAAAGAGGACAAATTCTTAATGAGGGAGTTATTGATGCTCATAATCCTGAAGGAAGATAATGAGGCAATGATTTAATGATTTTGTATTATACATCAACCAAAGACCCTCCAAAACCAGGGGTAAAGGTCTTGAAGGACGCCTGACAGCAAGTTTGGAGGTATTCGTGGAAATAGATACAAAGCGCCAGATGAGAATAGATCCCTTAGACATGAGGGAGGATTTTGTACAATTATGATGAAAGATACATTAAAGGTGACCTGTATAAGCAGGTGTCAGGGACAAGCTGGAGAAATATACCCTGTAGGGATTGACCTAGATATCAAGTGAGCTATAGATCAGAGAAGGGAAAATTATGCTTGTGAAACCTCTAGTCTTAATGGTGGAAACGGAGATTTGTGGACTGAATGACTGAAAATCTGCTTGAAGAGGAATCACCTCTTACATATCCTTGGAGTTATGGAAGCAACACTTATAATGGATAGACAGAGACATTGATTAATGGATAGGCAGAGGCATTAGTTGATGGGTTGACAGAGGCATTGATTAATGGATAGGCAGGGGCATTAATTAATGGATAGGCAAAGGCTTTGATAGACATGGGCAATAGACAGTGATAGAACATTGCATTTTCCAATGAAATAGTTGCGATCTTAAGTTTAATGCCTCCAAATCCGATTTCCTAATCTCTCTCTCTCTCTCTCTCTCACTCTCTCTCTCTCTCTCTCTCTCTCTCTCTCTCTCTCTCTCTCTCTCTCTCTCTCTCTCTCTCTCTCTCTTTCTCTCTCTCTCTCTCTCTCTCTCTCTCTCTCTCTCTCTCTCTCTCTCTCTCTCTCTCTCTCTCTCTCTCTCTCTCTCTCTCGAAAACACCTTACAAATTTCCTGTTTCCATTGGCGTCCATGCAACTCCAACACTCGACACAGTATACAGATATCGGATCACTGTAACTTATGATCAATCTTGGAAACTGCACACTTCCCAGATAGCCAAGTTTGCCTCCAAGAAACTGGGAATTCTTTTTATACCCTGAAAAATTCTTTTCTGAATGATTTCTAAAAATAGAAAAAATGGAAATTGATAGGTATAACTACCCTCAAAAAATATCGATTGTAAGAAAAGCAAATAGAATTATATATATATATATATATATATATATATATATATATATATATATATATATATATATATATATATATATATATATATATATATATATATATATATATATATGATGATCACACTTGCCCGTGATGGTAGTATGAAGGTGAAATCGCACTTCAGTAGGAGTTCATGCAATTCTATTTAACTTGTAATTTTTCTATACATGTGGCACGACATATTTCCTGGAGATAATCCACCTCATGAGGTGCCAGTACTTAACAAAGTTATTTAAATCCCATCATCACACTTGGTTCCCGCCTTCCAGCACCAGTCTTTCGAGGCCAAGCACTGAATGACAATTTGGAAAAGAAATTCCACCCGCAACATGTCATATAAAGACAAATTAGGAAGAGATATCTAGAGATATATATAAATTAATGCTTGATTATAAAGTAAACCCCACAATGGTCTACACTAGAATTGATTACTCCCAACTGGGTACTAGAGACATCGAATTCCACCCCTCATAAACACTCCTCAAAATGATAAACCAAAATGCCTTCAAAAAGTTTAATGCAATACCACGTTTTAGACATTAGTATACATCTTCAAATATTTGAGGAATACAGTAAGTTGTACAACATACTGTGGAACAAAATGTCAAACGCTCGATATAGCCATCATTGTCTAGAAGATCCAAAAGAGGACATCATGCAAGCTACCTTCAAAGGCCATGCAAACGTTAAGCGGTGTCATAAATATCTTTACGGGAAACGTTGAGCAAGCAAACCACCTCCAAAACCCATGCAAACGTTGAACAGTGTCCCAAAATATCCTACGGGACACGTTTATAGCTAGCAAGCCACCTCCCAAAAGCCACAGCTAAGCCATCTCCAAATAGCCAGAACTAAGCCACCTTCAACACACAGAGTCAGACGGCCAACTTCAAATTGGCAAGCCTCGCCCGAACAGAAATCGTCTATAGAATATTACCAGAACCGTTTAGTTGACAGACTTCACTGGCACCTGGGGTTTGCCCGTTATTCTCCTATCATAGCTGAAAGGTTAGGCGAATACTTCTGTTCTGGTAACGCTGCAGGATGAAATTTAGACCCAGGATATATCATAGGATTCAGACTACCTTCGGTATTAATCAAGTCCTGAGATGATGCTCGAATTTAGTGACTCATCCCGTGTAGGAAATTCATTACTAGAGCAATGTATCACATATCGGGTTAATGACCCAGCAGGAGTGAATATACTTATACAACTTATAACTAGCAGTTGTTACAACACTAGAGCTAATTACTTTTGTCATATATTTTTTCAGAATTAGAGGACATTGTCCTGGAGTCTGTTACAAGGATTTTGAAAGCGTCGATGCGCTTTTGTGAATCTGTTCAAATGATTATATGTATATCATGGTACCGGAGGGAGCGGCGTTGATGAGGGTGATGATCATGTTCAAAGGTTATGACGATAGTGAAGATGATGATCGTCATGTTCACTGACGATGATAATGAGATGGATCACGTTGATGGTGATGTTGGTGAGAGCGAAGGTGTCATAAGTTATAACACCGTCCTCACAGACGGTGATGGTGTCGTAAGGTATGACACAACTGACAGTGATGGTGTCGTAAGGTATGACACAGCCATCACTGACAGTCATGGTGTCGCAGGTATGACACAACCACAACTGACAGTGATGGTGTCGTAAGGTATGACACAACCACAACTGACAGTGATGGTGTCGCAAGGTATGACACAACCACAACTGACAGTCATGGTGTCGTAAGGTATGACACAACCACAACTGATAGTGATGGTGTCGTAAGGTATGACACAGCCATCACTGACAGTCATGGTGTCGCAGGGTATGACACAACCACTACTGACAGTCATGGTGTCGCAGGGTATGACACAACCACTACTGACAGTCATGGTGTCGCAGGGTGTGACACAACCACAACTGATAGTGATGGTGTCGTAAGGTATGACACAACCACAACTGACAGTGATGGTGTCGTAAGTTATGACACAGCCATCTCTGACAGTCATGGTGTCGCAGGGTATGACACAGCCACAACTGACAGTCATGGTGTCGCAGGGTATGACACAACCACAACTGTCGGTGATGGTGTCGTAAGGTATGACTACAATGGTGATAAATATGGTGTCCCTAAGGGCATCGTAGCGAGTGTTGGCGATGGCGCTGTGGTGGATGCTAGTGGTGGTGTTGGTGGAGGAGCTAGGGTGATGATTGTTGTGGTGTTGGTGATGACGCTGCGATGACGTCAGAGTTGATAATGACCGTTTTGGCGGCAGAGGTGTAGTGATGATAACTGTAGTGGTAGTGGTGATCACTCCCCGATTTTGACTACGGCTACCACAGACCAGTGAACAGTGACACAGTAACTTATAGATATACACCACACAAGAGCCTGGCAGGTCAATAATACGATACTTAGTTACGTAGACGAAGGTGAAAATTATAAGAATGCAAATATAAGCTGTATTTTATGGATGTTGAAAATGAGAACGCAAAGATAAGAGGTGGGTCATGAATGTGGAAATAAGGACTCTGAGGTGGGTCTTCGTGTGTGTGTGTGTGTGTGTGTGTGTGTGTGTGTGTGTGTGTGTGTGTGTGTGTGTGTGTGTGTGTGTTTGTAAAACCTTTCTCCTCATATGCCCAAATTGATGCTCCTCAAAATGTTACTAAGTATAGTGGCTATTGATTAGATACAGGACAGGTTCAAGTCTCAGCTAGGGCAATTAGCTCACTATCAACCCATCTGGAGAAAATAAATGAGTACCTGATTTAAACTGGGTACTATAACATATGCATACTTAAGATTACGATTGGGTGCATAAGCGAAGTTTAGAAACTGGGCAATCTAAATCAATAAAACTCGCGTATTTCACAATAATCGCAGTTATCACACGCATGAGCACATCAGTTACTTCCTTAGGTCTGCAGTAGACACAGAGCCTTTATGATATCTTAACCTGTCTAATCAATGGCTGTTCTGAAGCACTCGACAGGTTACTTGTGATGTTATCTATACTGTCAATACAGGAGGGTGAGATCAACGGAGTGGTGAGGGAGGCGAATGATGACTTTCGAACGGAGTGAGGGAAAGGTCTTATCTCTCCTGGACTTTTAGATTAAACATTAGCCTAAAAAGAAAGAAGAAAATATGAATTGGAGACCTCTGTCTGTGTTCCTAGACTACGAAATGATATTTGACATTACAAGTTACATGAAACTGGCAAAAAAAACGATGGACTTCCAAGCATGCAGAAAACGAACACTCCTTTGGTAGACCAAAACACGACCTACCTACACAATGGGAAACAAAAGCATTCATGTTAGAATTTGTTTCTTTCTCCACCCTGGGTGAAAGTTGACAGTGGTCTCTCGCAGTCTACATACAGTTGATAATTTTTATCTAAAATAAATCAATTAGAAATAGGGTCATGTCATACTCATAGATTCGTGACAGCGACACTAAACTAAGAGAAATGATATAGTATTTAGGAACATAAATGATTTCGAGAATACTCCACACAGGCTCCTGCATCAGCCAAGTATACGTAGCTTTCGAAAGTGAGCTTGAACAAAAGCAAATATAGGCAGATAGAACATAGTAGTAGAAAAGAGTGTGTTACCATTGAGGTGAGGTACAGACGAAACAAACAAAAAAAAAATGACTTAAGGCAGACAACGAAGACTGCAACCAGATTGATGGATTGAAGTTAGAGAGAAAAGAAAATTGTAACTTCACACGTTGGAATAGACGAAGAGCAGACAGGTATATAAAATTTAAACTCCTTAGTTAGTAGGGCATTGCTAACACGAAGTAGCTCTTTGAAACAGGAAAGCGTCGATCACCAGAACATGCAATACTGAGGACAAGGAGAGTTAAAGACGCGAAGAAACTTTTCAGAAGTAACAGAAAAGTGAACATGGGGTAAAGGCCTCGGCTCAGAAGAAACGAACGCGGCAGTATTGAAAAGTCCGAACTTTAAATAACACTCGAGAGATTTAAAAGGATGTAAGGCTGCGAATGTAGGACGCACTCCCTCTACACACACACACACACACACACACACACACACACACACGACGAGTGTAGAAACAGGATTGTAAAACCCTTGTTCCCTTAAAACGCAAATAAATCTTACACACACGTTCACATTGGCCTCCATGATTTAGTGGTTGGCCTTACTGACCATGCGTCAAGACGGGCCCGCCCGAGGCCATGCATCTATGGTTTCAAGTCCTGGGCACAGCGGTCGGCCCTTATCCAACCCAGGTGCTCATAATCCCCTCGGGGCTGGTCGATAGATGGATATCTGGCTTAGGCTGAGTTGTGTGTGTGTGTGTGTGTGTGTGTGTGTGTGTATACATTCATAGGAGGAAAAACATGGTACATTTATACAAGGTTAAGAGACGCGACAACACGAGTGCAAAACTCCCTCCCCGTAACGCATGTATAGTAATCACACACAGCACACTGAATCCCCTATAAACATTATACATCACATAATAATGAGACGCCAAAGAACGAAACTTATACATCATTGTAAACTCTCGAAAGAGTCGTTATTCACTTCTACAAGATGAATAAGTAGCTTATATATGAGTGAAAGCCGACCTTTTCCCCATATTAAGAACGTTTAATACCATAGTCTTATATTTGTAAATAGATATGATAATGCCCTTTGTTGATACCATAGGGACTGTTAATGTCATAGGACTTAATAGCATAGCACAGTACCCTAGCATTATTTATGAGGCAAACCTGCAATCAATGTAAGGTGGTTTTTTTCCCCGAACCTTTTACCTCGTCAAGGAAAATAGGTGTGAAATGAAGAGACTTTCCCTCAAGGAATATGTGTGTGAAAAGAAGAGAAGTTTTCCCACTTTAAGGAAAATAACGTTTGAAGTGAAAAGACGTTTTCCCGCATCAGATAAAATAAGTTTTGAATAGTGAGACCTTTTTCGTATATATGTTTACATATACCGTTTTGTTTCACTATATTCTAGTATAAGGTGTTCGTAATAGTTCTTTTTGTTTCTCTAATCAACTGAACCGATTGTCTTTCAGTAGTTTAAATGATGAAACAGATGGACCTTCGTGGTGTGGTGGTTAGCGTTGCAGACCATGACGCATTCACGGGCGGCCCGAGGTCAAGCCAGCATAAGTTCAGATCATGGCCGCGGTAGTCTGTACACAGTCAGCCTAGCTGTTCATTTACCTTCTCGGGACTGATCGGTAGATTTTCTACCCCGCTTAGACTAATGAACAGGTAAATAATTGAGGTACGGCAACTTAAATGCATTTGGGCAACAGTTGCTCGAATTATCTTACTCCTCCCGAAAGAAACGGATGCATATGGCCATAGTCCTGGGTAACATGACTCGAAGTGACGCTCTGCTAAATTGGAAGCTGATCTGTAACGTGATAGACAATAGGATATTTCGACGAGACGATACCTCGAGACCTTTAAGGGTCTGGGAGCAGATCAGAAGGAACTACAGTCTGTTCCTCCACATCACTCGTTGATTTTCTGAAGCAGACGACGTACGCACGTTTGCGGATGATGATCATGTGGTGTGGGTAGCGTCACTAGGTGTACCTGTGACGTGACGCAGGTGACGCAAAGTTGTACATGGCGTTCATGCTCGAGAGAGAGAGAGAGAGAGAGAGAGAGAGAGAGAGAGAGAGAGAGAGAGAGAGAGAGAGAGAGAGAGAGAGAGAGAGAGAGAGAGAGAGAGAGAGAGAGAGAGAGAGAGAGAGAGGAGTGCAGATAGCTAGGCGACGTGGAATTCTAATAATCCTTCAATCTGACGGTCAATTTTGGAAGTAGATCGAAAGAGGTCAGGCAGGTCTATTAGATTAGATGGAAATATGATGGAAGTCGCACACGATGCACTGGCAACTGTGAAAATATTTCCTATGATCCACGTCATGTTTGTCTTATAAAAGTCGTGCAGTTGAGCGCGTAATCTGTACTTGATGATTGTATTAAGATAAAGATTTCAATGTAAGAGAAGTAGTAGGGATGGAACAATGTTTAAGATGAGGCCAATTGGAACACACACAAGCAACCTCAAGTGAAACTAGGAAGTAACAGAGGTCATTGCTAGAAGCACAAGTGCCTACAATATAGGAAATGTTCAGTGCAACATCACATGATACCAGCATGGTTCCTGGATCGAGAAAAGGTCGTAAATCTTAAATCAGTGAGAACGAGTTTAAGTCGGAGACAACGTTAATCAGTATAGCCTCCAGTTCAGTACATAGAAGAGAGAAGAGGACATTCTAAATGGATAGAACTGGATGTATTATTCCAAGGACAAAAAAAGATAAGTTGATCCTGAATTGCATTGTTGGAGGAGATCGTGCATTATCTACAAATCGTAAAAATTATCCATTACCTGCAATCGTTAAACCTAGTTAATTCATCAGGCACTGATGGCCAGCTGCCTTGGGATTGGCCTAAGTCGAGATAGTTCACCAACTGTCAGAACAACGCAATATTTCGTAAACAGTGAGAAGTGCCCAGAGGAACAAAGGTAGTTAAGTGATGAACAGTCCTACAATGTGCAAGTAAAAGTTACCCGTCCGATTGGATTTACACAAATACTGCCAACTTCGCAGAACTTAAGTTGTTGGATTTTGGGGAGAAAGCCTTCAAATTGAACTACTTAATCAGCTTGAAATTCTCAATCGCAACCAAAAAAAAAGCAAGACCTCTGCGTTTCTCTCATTTTCGTTGACTTTAAGGTTTTTCAAACTGATTCGATATAACACAATTATCAACAAGGTCATCGATGTTGGGTTATGGAGTATCTAGTTCTGTATTCCAGACTTCCTCAGTGGTCAGTGACAGGTCATCTGTCCTAGTCAAATGTGACATTCCACAGGATAAAAAGCAGGGGATCATCTGCTTCCTCCTGTGTGTGTGTGTAAACGTTACTGAACTCAACTCAACCTGTCTGTGATGACACTGCGAGTGAAAAGTCGTTGTACCACCGGAGTACAATCCCGTTGAAGAAAATTCCCACATCAGTAGAATCCATCCTCTCCCCGCTACTGTTTGTAGCGCAGCCTAAAAGCTGAGGGAACCTCTGGAGAAGGTTTCATAAGTTTATATGATATTAATATCTATACATATGCATATTTATATAGTTAGGGAGCAGTTAATCATTGACACATTGGTCTCTTAAGAACAGGGGTATAATCATTTGTATTATGGTTACTTTATTTTTGTAATGACAAGTTTTGTAGAAGATAAGTAGAACCAAGAGATGCTGTATCTGATCTCGCCTGGTGTTCTGTACGGTGATAATAGGTCGTTTGTCCAAAATAAGGAGAGCTTCTAAGGAGAGCTTCTACAGTGTGAGAATATTTGATGTTTCTAGTATGATCCTTTCCTATTGAATGAGCCATCTCTTGTCTGGCTAGGTTGATGATAGGGAGGGTAAGGCTTTTAGGAGAAGTCATCAATGACGACGTAACATCGACTATAGCAAAGAACTGCTGTAGCTTAGAAAGTTGTGTCAGGATTTATTGACAGTAATTTTCATTTCAAAAATTCATGAACATAATTAAATCTATATATCTCGCTTGTTGAGACCACATATTCAAGAAGCATTAGAAATCAATGCATGTACGTTTCATCTTAAGACTTCATAAATACAACTAACCTTCTATACCTCGCTTGTTAGGATTACATATTGAGAATTCTAATTTGGTTCAATTCTCCAAATCATCAAAAAATGCCACTATTGCCTCTTAAGAAGCCTGCCAAATTAAAGGCCAACACTTTTGATACCAAGACGAAAAGAAGAATAAAACAAAGACAAAGGCTCCATGGTGACTAAAAAGAGTATTTTAATGGAGAATATATTAACACTCTTCCATGTGTATTGGAATCCTCTAACTAGAAACACTAGGGTGAACCTCATCTTTACAAAAAAAATTGGGATTTTGTATGCTGGTGTGGGGTAACTACTGTTGAAATAAATGCCAAAGGAATTGATTCGTTTAAAGATTAAGTAGACAGGAATTCAGCTGGGAAGGTATGAATGAAACTGAGCACAGATATTGTCGATTCCTCGGAAAAAAAGAAGTAAATTCGTTTCGAGGCAGTAAGTGTTCAGTTATCTGTTTGCGCTATGTGATCTAGGTCTCTCTCTCTCTCTCTCTCTCTCTCTCTCTCTCTCTCTCTCTCTCTCTCTCTCTCTCTCTCTCTCTCTCTCTCTCTCTCTCTCTCTCTCTCTCTCTCTCTCAGTTTCAGTAATCAAAGCCCCAAGGTGCCTCCGCACCTCAGACACCCACATCAGGTCTCATTTGACAAGCGTAATGTCTGGGAATTTCTTTTCACCTTTTAGTCCTGAGGGTCTCATTAGGCACGCCTTGGCTTTGTTAATTACGGGCCATCTAGCCCAAAGACCCCCCCACCCAAACTTTCTTACCTGCTCCTCTAGGCCTATATTCTGCCACAGAAATGAGGTATATGGGCTTTACCACTTCTGGCTGCTCTCACGGGCTCATAATGTGCCTAACCAATTAGAAATTGGTCCTTATTCCTTTAGTTTCGAAGACTCCAAGAAATTAGACTGGATTATATAATCGTTTTTCTTTCTAATCTGGTGATATATTTGCTCTTAACTAACACTTCAATGAAACTCTGTATTTACCTATATTACCTACGAATTAAGATTATATTACCATTAACCCCACATAGACTCAAAGAATAGACGATTAAAGATCAATAGAGATTCAAAGCACACAATAACCTACGAATTAAGATTATATTACCATTAACCCCACATAGACTCAAAGAATAGACGATTAAAGATCAATAGAGATTCAAAGCACACAATAACTTCAGTATATCAATCAACAACGTTCGTCAATGACTCTATGATTGAAGAAAGGTGTTATGCAGTCCTGCTTGAGCAGAAGACGTGCGTCATAGGGATGAAAAAAGATGCCCAGTATCATGTCAAACTCAACTCTGGCGTTCAGAAATTCGGAAAAAGTTTCAAGAGAAAATAGCTAATAGTAATGATAATGATAAATATGATAATGATAATGATGATAATGATAATAATGATAATGAAAATGATGATATGATAATGATAATTATGATAAAGATAATAATATGATAATGATAAAATAACAATGATAACAACAATAATAATGATAATAATGATAATGATAATAATAATGATTATAATGATAGTAATAATAATAGTAATGATAATAATGATGATAATGTTAATGATAATAATAATAATGATAATAATAATAGTAATAATGATAGTAATAATATAGTAAGAAGTATAGTAAAGAAGGAACAGACAAGGGCGCCAGGTGAGGATATTCCTTCAAAGGCCTAGTCCTCTGTTCTTAACGCTACCTCACTAATGCGGGAAATGGTGAATAGTATGAAGAAGAAAGAAAGATATATATATACATATATATATATATATATATATATATATATATATATATATATATATATATATATATATATATATATATATATATATATATATATATATATGTATATATACATTATGACAACATTGCAGTGAACACGTAGTCATAATGCAATATATAGGACACCTTACTCCATTTTCAGGCGAAAAGATGTCAGCATCTGATATCTACGATATCTTTATGTGTCTCTACTGTTGTGGTGAGATAGTGTGTGTGTGGAGCGGTGGGTGAGTCATGTGTTGTGTGGGCCGGAGGTGAAAGGAGCGAGAACTCCGGGAGGCATGTCCCGTGCATGTAAATATTCTTGACTGGTAACTACAGACTGGCTGTGAATTTACGGCTGAGAGTAATGCATGAGTTCACTTGCCAGTTAAGTGCTGGTGAAAACTCTCGTATGAAAGGAAAACTTTAGTAGTACCGAGGAATTCAGACATAAGCAACCATTGGGTCGTAATAAGTCTGTCTGTGACAGTGAAAGATCAGAAGATCAAAGATTAGTGAGGTAATGGTAGAAAGACATAATCCTGAGTATCAGATTCCTTTTGTCACAATTACTTTGAATGATATTTTTCAATTTGTCAGGTCGTATTTCAAGTGTAGCTGGAGTATATATTGCTGAAGTGCCCCTGTATCATATGCAATGTTAGTGTCCCAGATGGGGAGGCGGTGGTGACACCAATATATATAGTCAATGCTGTGGAACCGACATTCCTCATCTGGACATCAATATTTGTAGCTCACATTCGTTCACATAAGTAGGCTAGGAGTTCTAAGTCTTGCTGCAATTCACAAGTCAATTCTCTGATCTTGGTCTTCTCAAAAAATAGATGATTAGCTTTGTTCTGTTCTCATCGTTGACACATGAGGCTTTTTCAGTTAATGGACTGGCGAAGACCCAGTGCATCATCTTAATAAAGCATGAGACATTCAGATAGGGAAGTGTGATTTGACGTTACTGGTTACAGAAGTCCATTACCCAATGTATGTTCTCAAATTGGTTAAATCTATGTTAGTTTCTGCAATTATATAGATATAGATCTCCTTGAAATACTGCCTGCTGTCTGATTTTTCAATGCCCTGATTTGAAAAAGGCTGAAAGGGAAGACACATAGTTTTGGAGATTATACAAGGATAAACAGATTATTTTTCCATGATATACAATAGGGAAACCCATGTATGCTTGATCCCAAATGGGCCTGTGTGTGTGCATCACGATTATACACACTAACTGCTACATCACGGAGGATCGTAGTCTTATAAACATATGGTCAACAATGAATCATGTATGTTAGAAACTGTATCTCCATAGGAAGTTCAAGATGAATGTATCTATCATGCTGGATGTTGAAGTTGGAATGTTGGTGTTTTCTAGCTTTATATAAACACATGGCGTATTCGCAAGCATAATTTGTCTAGAGTGTACGAAAAGACACCTCTGGAACCAGCACGTATTGTAAAGCAAGACTTCAAACAACTATCACATATTTTTTTTCATAAATATCAATTTCTTGTAGTACCATATATTCACGGAGCTCTCTGGCAGATTGAATCTGCATAACAATGCGAATTTAGAAGGAGCGTTGCGCGAAAAAATGACGGAAAGGAAAAAAAACGAGAGAGAGAGAGAGAGAGAGAGAGAGGGAGAGAGAGAGAGAGAGAGAGAGAGAGAGTCTTATTTGCATCGATCACATGGATCTGGGTTCAAAGGATAACATATGTTTAGGTGAACTGGCAGCCCTGCAACGATACGAATTGCAAAATCGATGATACTACATTTGCTACATGGTTAGAAATCCTACCCTTCCCTCTTTTTGGGATGGGGTTGGGATTATTTCATATTTTCGTGTTCAGGATTAATTCACTGGATTTGTTTACTGGCCCCGTTTTCAGTTGACTTTTGGGGCAGATTTGTTGGGGCAGGATGACAATGAGATCTTAATCTGGCAGGAGATTCGATTTTAACTTTTCTGTTGTCATTTTCTTGTCTTACCTTCATTAGTTCTTAATGCGCGTGTAAATACTTTTCACGTATTAATGTCTCAAAATGTTTTACGAGAGAATTTGCTGGACTCGAGCACATCAGGAAGA
Source organism: Panulirus ornatus (assembly GCF_036320965.1). Taxonomy (NCBI): domain Eukaryota; kingdom Metazoa; phylum Arthropoda; class Malacostraca; order Decapoda; family Palinuridae; genus Panulirus; species Panulirus ornatus. Next base: position 38,920,805 of record NC_092231.1, on the reverse strand, counting down.
AATTAATCATAAATCCTAAATTGCTTGAATTGAGAGATATCTTTCCTTTCCTACGAGTATCTGCGAAAAGGATTTGGCTAAGAGGTAAGTTAGGTTAGGATGCAGCACTCACCGCAGAGGGGAGAGAGAGAGAGAGAGAGAGAGAGAGAGAGAGAGAGAGAGAGAGAGAGAGAGAGAGAGAGAGAGAGAGAGAGAGAGAGAGAGAGAGAGGTGCCCTCAAACATATTTAGCGAAGGCTTATAACTGAAATCCCCGTAGATGACGAACTCCTAACACCTCTACGTCAACAATGGCCAAGCTATAATCCAGTGTCGTTCTAGCTCTTGAGTGCTTTCCCGAGGTCATTGCGATGCTTTGTCTAGTAGCCCCAAGCGCTGACCTTTAGACTGAAATTTAAAAGTTAACTTTACACTGTAGCGCGGTATCGGGTGGCAAGAAACGCAGATAATTCTTATTTATTTTTCTCTTCCTCTCCTGAAAATAACAATTATAATGTTATTTCAAAAGATACGAGGAATTCAAAGGAGAAATAAATGGAACAGTTGAGGATAAGAGTGGGAACATACACAGAAAAATTGCATATATCTGAAGAGAAATAGACAATGTTATGATGGAGATCCCCAGTTCTGGACTTAACCTTGACACTCAAAGGTAGCGCGTACAACATTTTCAGACAGAGGCAGCCAGCAGGCGCGGCTCAGCAGGCTGAGTGACCAGCGACTGCGCTGGCGGACGCACGATGAATATCAGCGCAAGTCTCACGTAGATATCTGACTTTGTCCTGTACGAGTTGTTCTTAATGTTTCTTGTTTTATGTGAATAATATCATCCCAGAGAGATTGAACAAAAAGTGTTATATAAACCAATGGATGCGTTGTGCAAATTCACACAAACCCACACACACACATACACACACACACACACACACGCATACACACACACACACACACACCACACACACACACACACACTCATACATACATACACACACACACACACACACACACACGCACACACACACACACACACACACACACAAGTTCACATCTGATGTATATTCATTTTCTGGAAAGACACACTGCCAATAGAGCAGCGAGCCCACACAGATACAGCAGTACAGTTAATATTGTCTGTGAAACTAACTCCCAGTCGCTTCTGTGAACGTAATTAACACGTCTGACACACGGTGAAGTTAACAGTCATCAGGCTCGAGGAGTGTGGACTAGACCTTGGCGAAATGGTTCGATATGGCGTTCATGTTGCTCGTAATTTCCCTAAGATTACCCATGTCTTGAGGCAATATTAGTCCGATTTTCGTTTGAATTTATTTACCCTTTCGTCTGATAGCCATTTTCTGATGATATCTCGAGGGCCAGTTTGTGTTGTGACTTCATTTATCTTTACTTCAACGAAGATTAATGAAGCAGAGGTGCTTACCCTTGTTCTCTATATGAGGCTGAAGAGCATGTAGGGTTTTTCAAGTATGTTTAAGCATGTGTTTCTGATTCCCTCCTCTAGTGTTAACTGATAATTTATCAAACCAACCGTGAGAGGCAGGGTTGGTTTGAGAATTGGCTGGTGGGGACTTGGGCCATTTCTAGAGAGAGAGAGAGAGAGAGAGAGAGAGAGAGAGAGAGAGAGAGAGGGAGGGAGAGAGACTGGCTGGCTGGCTGCCTACGGCTTCAATCGCGATGCCTTTGGTGTGGATCCTGGGGGCGCGCAAATCCCCAGACCAAGGCCTAAGTGCCCTATGCCTTAACTCGACCCTTATGAGAGGAGTGAGCTTTACACTTACTTGGCAACCATATCTTTCCTTCATATCTTTCCTATTTCTTTATCCTCCATGTTTCATTTATGGACACCTTTATCCTCTCTGCATTTATTACTATTCCACCGAGTCCGTCCCAATCAACCAGTACGAAAGAAACATATCTTTCCACATTGTCCTGAATTTTCTTGCCTTTTTTTCCGGTCTTCTTCTCATTCATCAGTTGTCCAAAAGATGTTTGTGGCATGAGAAAGGTGGGAGGTGGACAGATTAGAAAGGGTAATGAGTGGTGGGATGAAGAAGTAAGATTATTAGTGAAAGAGAAGAAAGAAGCATTTGGTCGATTTCTGCAGTGAAATAGTGCAAATGACTTGGAGATGTATAAAAGAAAGAGGCAGGAGGTCAAGAGAAAGATGCAAGAGGTGAAAAAGAGGGCAAATGAGAGTTAGGGTGAGGGTATCATTAAATTTTAGGGAGAATGAAAAGTTGTTTTGGAAGGAAGTAAATAAAGTGCTTAAGACAAGAAAACAAGTGGGAACATCGGTGAAGGGGACTAATGGGGAGGTAACAACAAGTAGTAGTGATGTTAGAAGGAGATGGAGTGAGTATTTTAAAGGTTTGTTGAATGTGTTTGATGATGGAGTGGCAGATATAGGGTGTTTTGGTCGAGGTGGTGTGCGAAGTAAGAGGGTCAGGGAAAATGATTTGGTAAACAGAGAAGAGGCAGTGAAAGCTTTTCAGAAGATGAAAGTAAGGAAGGCTTTTATTTATTAAAAAAGGGGATGACTGTGTTGTTGACTAGGTTGGTGAGGATATTCAATGTATGAATGGCTCAAGGTGAAGTGCCTCAGGATTAGCGGAATGCATGCATACTGCCATAATACAAAGGCAAAGGGAATAAAGGTGCGTGCTCAAATTTCAGAGGTTGAGTATTCTTGGGAAATGATATGGGAGGGTATTGACTGAGAGGCTGAAGGGTATGTACAGATCATCAGATTGGGGATAAGCATTGTGGTTTCAGAAGAGGTAGAGGATGTGTGGATCAGGTCTTTGCGTTGAAGAATGTATGTGAGAAATATTTAGAAAAGTAAATGGATTTGTATGCAGCATTTATGGATCTGGAGAAGGGTAAATGATAGAGTTGATAGAGATGCTCTGTGGAAGGTATTAAGAGTATATGGTGTGGGAGGCATGTTGCTGGAAGCAGTGAAAAGCTTTTATCGAGGATGAAAGGCATGTGCACGGGTAGGTAGAGAGGAAAGTTACTAGGTTCTCAGTGAATGTCGGTTCGCGGCAGGGGTGCGTGATATTTCTATGGTTGTTTAATTTGCTTATATATGCGGTTGTTAGGGAGGTGAATGCAAGAGCTTTAGAGAGAGGGGCAAGTATGCAGTCTTTTGTGGAGGAAAGGGCTTGAGAAATGAGTCAGTTATTAATCGCTGATGATACAGCGCTGGTGGCTGATTCGGGTGAGAAACTGCAGAAGCTGGTGACTGACTTTGGTAAAGTGTGTAGAAGAAGAAAGTTGAGAGTAAATGTGAATAAGAGCAAGGTTATTGGGTACAGTAGGGTTGAGGGACAAGTCGATTGGGAGGTAAGGTTTGAATGGAGAAAAACTGGAAGAAGTGAAGTGTTTCAGATATCTTGTGGGTGCATTTGGCAGCGGATGAAACCATGGAAGCGTAAGTGAGTCACAGGATGGGGGAGGGGGCGAAAGTTTTGGGAGCGTTGAAAAATGTGTGGAAGGCGAGAACATTATCTCGGAAAGCAAATATTGGTATGTTTGAGGAATAGTGGTTCCAACAATGTTATATGGTTGTGAGGCGTGGGCTATAGAGTTGTGCGGAGGAGGGTAGATGTGTTGGAAATGAGACGTTTGAGGACAATATGTAGTTTGAGGTGGTTTGATCAAGTAAGTAATGAAAGGCAAAGGGAAATATGTGGTAATGAATAGAGTGCGTTTGAGAGAGCAGAAGAGGGTGTGGTGAAATGGTTTTGTCACATGGAGAGAATGAGTGAGGCATGATTGACAAAGAGGATATATGTGTCAGAGGTGGAGGGAACGAGAAGTGGGAGAACAAATTGGAGGTGGAAGGATGGAATGAGAAAGATTTTAAGCGATCGGGGCCTGAACATGCAGGAGGGTGAAAGGCGTGCAAGGAATAGAGTGAATTGGAATGATGTGGTATACCGGGATCGACGAGCTGTCAATGAATTGAACCAGGGCATGTGAAGCGTCTGGGGTAAACCATGGAAAGTTTTGTGGGGCCTGGATGTGGAAAGGGAGCTGTGGTTTCGGTTCATTATTCATGACAGCTAGAGACTGATTTTGACCGAATGTGGCCCTTGTTTTCTTTTCTTAGCGCTACCTCGCGCACGTGCAGAGGGAAGGAGGTTGTCATTTCATGTATGTCGGGGTGGCGACGAGAAAAATAATGGCAGCAAGTATGAATTATGTACATGTGTATATATGTATATATTTGTGTATGTATACATATGTATACGTTGTAATGTATAAGTATGTATATGTGCGTGTGTGGACTTGTATGTATGTACATGTGTATGTGGATGGGTTGGGCCATTCTTTCGTCTGTTTCCTTGCGCTACTTCGCTAAGCCGGAGACAGCGACAAAGTAATGTATATATATATATATATATATATATATATATATATATATATATATATATATATATATATATATATAGATAGATAGATAGATAGATAGATAGATAGATAGATAGATAGATAGATAGATAGATATCTTTATCTGATAGCCGTTTTCCGCCATAGCGAGGTAGCGCCAGCTTTGTATGCGCTCACATTTACATATCCAAATATGTATATAGGGGCCTACGTGGTGCTGTGTTTATTTTCAGTGACCATGAGTCTGCATGGGCTCGCCTACGGTTAGGTCCGCATGATTTGAGTCCTGGGCGTGGCAATCGGCTCCTATCCAGCCCAGGTATTCATCCCTCCTTCGTAGCTGGTCGATGAATTGATACCTGGCTAAGGCTAGTGTGTTTGTGTGTGTGTGTGTGTGTGTGTGTGTGTGTAGAAGTAGGAGTAAAGACTATACATATTGTAAGATTCTCTCCCCTTAACACACAAATAGAAGTGACACAAAGCTGCATGCTATAAAAAAAAAAGAGCTGCTAATATAAACCCATCTGTCATCGACGATATACAACATATAAATCCGGAGACACACACACACACACACACACCAAAAAATATACCCTGCCTATCCTTTCCTCGCTTAGAGCCAAAAGAAATGTTCGACAGAGGCTCCGACAAATTGCATGGTGTAAATCTTGCTAAGACACAGTGCCCACGCTATCTGGGCCTCTGACAGACATACATCAGGGGGGGCGTGTGCGGTGAGGGGGTGGGTTGCTTCCCCCTCTCACACACCACTCGCACCAATTTACAGCTTGGCAGGTCTGGAAGGGGTAGGGGGGGGGAAGAGAGAGAGAGTTGGGGGAGGGGGGGAAATCACATTGTCGCGGTAACTATCCAGTTTTTCACATGCTAATTCACGGAGATTTGTTCAGTCGCAATTTGCATGCGTGTAGTGCAGTGGCGTGTGTGTGTGTGTGTGTGTGTGTGTGTGTGTGTGTGAATGTGTGTGTATGTGTGTGTGTGTGTGTGTGTGTGTGTGTATGTGTGTGTGTGTGTGTGTGCGTATGTGTTCAAGTTTACGTTTCTCTGTGCATGGTTCGCAATGTATGGTGTGTATAATGGATGGTTTGTATAATGCGTGATGTGTACAGTATATGATGTGTATAGTATATGGTATCTATTAAACATAGTGTGTATAGTCTGTCTTAATATAGCTCATGGTTTGTGTATTGTATTATTGTATAGTGTGTAGAGTGTATGGTTTATACAGCGTTTCGTGTGTATAGTATATGATATGTATGAGGCATACATTGTATGATGTATACAGTGTATGGTGTGTGCTGTGCAAGGTGTGCACTGTGCATGGTGTGTGCTGTATATGGTGTGTACTGTGTATGTTGTGTATTGCGCATGGTGTGTGCTATCCATGGCGTACAGCGTATAGGGAGTATTTTGTATGGTGTGTACTGTGCATAGTGTTTACTATGTATTTTGTGTACTGTGCATGATATGTGCTATCAGTGGTGTAAACAGTGTACGATATGTGCTGTGCATTGTGTGTAATGCGTATGGTGTGTACTGTGTATCGTGTGAGCGGTGTATGGTGTGTACTGTCTATGGTATATACTGTGTATCGTGTGAGAGGTATATGGTGTGTACTCTGTGTGGCATGAGCGGTGCATGGTGTATACTGTACATCGTATGTACTGCGTATGGTGTGTACTGTGTATCGTGTGAGCGGTATATGGCGCGTACTCTGTGTGGCATGAGCGGTGCATGGTGTGTACTGTGCATCGTGGGGAACGTTATATGGTGTGTAGTGTGTATCATGTGAGCAGTGTATGGTCTGTATTATGTATGGTGCGAGCAGTGTATGATGTGTACTATGTGTGGTGTGAGCAAAATATGATGTGTAATGTGCATAGTGTGTGCTCTGCATGGAGTGTCCTGTGTGTGGTGTATACTCTGCTTGGTGTGTACAATGTATAGGTGTTTTGTGCGGCTTGCATGAGTCTTGTTCTTCTATGTTTGGTTATGGACTGCATAAATAAAACCAACAGCAAGTGATATTGCGATTTGGTATACAGGGGGCGACGTGCCGTCAGCGGATTGAACCCAGCATGGCACATGAAGCAGCCGGGGGGAAACCTGAGTGCGTTGGGCCTGGTTGAGGATAGGGAACTGTGGTTTCGCTGCAGCACACATGACAGCTAGAGAATGGACGTAAGCAAATGAGGCCATATGTTCCTGGTGCAATCCGGTAAGCGGCGAACAAGTATGAAAGAAAAGAAAATAGCCTCGCAGCCTAGCAGTAGCGCCACCGCTTGTCACACAGGGGTCCCGGGTTCGAGCCTTTCTGTTGGAGCTTTGTGTTCCATGGAAGTGCGCGTTCATATGCTCTGTATTCGTATATATTTGTATATATATATATATATATATATATATATATATATATATATATATATATATATACCTTTGTGATTACCATGTCATTCAGCAGACCAGCGAACTAGAAAAAGATCTCATTTGAAGCATTTATCGCGTGATCGCTAATCATACTAGGCGTACCTTGACTATCATTTGGTGATCAGATTCTAAAACTGACACGCTTGATTTCCCACTGGCTAGCAAAAGGCTACCTACGTGTCTACAGTTTTGACTGATGACAGGAATTAGATTGCTGCTAGTTTGATTATAATTAGGAAGTTTTGTGTGATAACTCGTACTCGCTCATCAGTCTGTTTGGTGTGTAACCTCCAGCAAAGGTGGGCTAGTCCCACCTGCTCCCAGAATCATGTAAGAAATTATTTGGCTAGGAATAGAAAAGCATTAATTATTTTTGTTTTCTGAAAACTCATAGAGTAAGTTTTTATTTTTGGTTCGTGTTCTGTAATTCTTATTGGGAACATGTCGATGTTGGTATCCATGTTTATGTGTTTTATTTGCACATGTGAGTTCATGAAGTCAAGATCTTGGAGTTAAATTTGATTTTCTTTGCTCGAGTTAGTGTTTTTTTTTTTTGTTTGTGCCGACATGTACGTACTCAGAAAAAGCTTTACATTCGTGGAGACCCGCCTCTCTCTCTCTCTCTCTCTCTCTCTCTCTCTCTCTATATATATATATATATATATATATATATATATATATATATATATATATATATATATATATATATATATATTATATCTTATTATACTTTGTCGCTGTCTCCCGCCTTAGCGAGGTAGCGCAAGGAAACAGACGAAACAATGACCCAACCCACCCACCTACACATGTATATACATGCACGTCCACACACAGCACATATACATACCTATACATCTCAACGTATACATATGTATATATACACACACAGACATACATATTTACACATGTACATAATTCATAGTGTCTGCCCTTATTCACTCCCGTCGCCACCCCGCCACACATGAAATGACAACCCCTCCCCCCACATGAGTGTAAGGTAGCGCTAGGAAAAGACAACAAAGGCCAAAGGCCACATTCATTCACACTCAGTCTCTAGCTGTCATGTATAATGCATCGAAACCACAGCTCCCTTTCCACATCCAGGCCCCACAAAACTTTCCAATCCATTGACAGCACGTCCATCCCGGTATGCCACATCGTTCCAATTCACTCTATTCCTTGCACGCCTTTCACCCTCCTGCATATTCAGGCCCCGATCACTCAAAATCTTTTTCACTCCATCTTTTCACCTCCAATTTGTTCTCCCACTTCTCGTTCCCTCCACCTCTGACACATATATCCCCTTTCTCAATCTTTCCTCACTCATTCCCTCCATGTGACCAAACCATTTCAAAACACCCTCTTCTGCTCTCTCAACCACATTCCTTTTATTACCACACCTCTCTCTTACCCTTTCATTATCTACTCGATTAAACCACCTCACACCATATATTGTCCTCAAACATCTCATTGCCAGCACATCCACCCTCCTCCGCACACCTCTATCTATAACCCACGCCTCGCAACCATATAACATCGTTGGAACCACCATTCCTTCAAACATACCCATTTTTGCTTTCCAAGATAACGTTCTCGACTTCCACACATTTTTCAACGCTCCCAGAACTTTCGCCCCTTCCCCCACCCTATGAATCACTTCCGCTTCCATGGATCCATCCACTGCCAAATCCACTCCCAGATATCTAAAACACTTCACTTCCTCCAGCTTTTCTCCATTCAAACTTACCTCCCAACTGACTTGTCCCTCAACCCTACTGTACCTAATAACCTTGCTCTTATTCACATTTACTCTCAGCTTTCTTCTTTCACACACGTTACCAAACTTAGTCACCAGCTTTTGCAGTTTCTCACCCGTTTAAAGGCAAAAAACGACTTCACGACAATGTAAGAGAGAGTTCGTTAACTCTGACACTTTTGAAAGCTTAACGAGCGGGAAACTCCGTCGTTATCAAGGTCTTGAGATCTGTGGCTCTGTATCGAGTCTATTATCCTCGTTACCTGAGCCCTGTCCCGAGCATTATCGTATCGATTCCTCAGCCTTCTGCTCAGCGAGAGAAGCCTTAACTCCTGATCTAGATAATGAGCATATCATCCCCACTCCGTGGCTGGGGAGTCTTCAAGTGTATCATCCTTGCTGTGTGACGACCCCCTCCCAGAGTTAGGAGCTTGTTATCCTTACTCCATGGCCCTCTGAGCACAGTATCCCCTCTGAGTGGCTCTATTTACACTGCTCAGAGCCGCACCCTCTCGCAAGCTGATCAACGGACAAGATACAGATCGTTAAATGTAATCGATTATCCTTGTGAGAGAAGATGAAAGGCTTCAGGCATAGTCACCAAGAGAGTTTCTAAAATTCTCGAGGTATTTAAAGAAGCAGAATTCCAGAGATCGAAGTAATTTTTTACCTTCTGCTTCGCCCAAAATGTTTAGAGCAATTGAGCAGACTCGGCTCATGTCATTACACTATGAGACTTAACGCGAGGTTACATCTGGTACTTAAAGGTCATTCCTTTATTTTTCATCACCCTGGATGAGGCTCTCCCCTCGGCAATTTCTAAATTATAGTAAGCTTTAGCTGGTGAACGCTTGGCTGGAAAGCTGAGGTGGAGGAGGTGGAAGGGGGGAGTCAAGGTGGGTTGGGTTATCCCGAGGTGGATCCATCGGAGAGAGAGAGAGAGAGAGAGAGAGAGAGAGAGAGAGAGAGAGAGAGAGAGAGAGAGAGAGAGAGAGAGAGAGAGAGAGGGTCTGAGGAGGGACGGACTCTGGGTACAAGAGGGATGAGGGAGGGGAGAGTTAGAGATGGGAGGATGTATCACTCTGTGTGTATGTATGATCGGGGTTTCCGTTGGTGTATAGTACGTTGCTGGGTGGGAATTGAAGGGGTTGGGAGAGAGAGAGAGAGAGAGAGAGAGAGAGAGAGAGAGAGAGAGAGAGAGAGAGAGAGAGAGAGAGAGAGAGAGAGAGAGAGAGAGAGGAGTTTCCTTCTGCCTGCAGGTGGTTACACCATTAAAAAAGGTGGTCACGCTTTGGCATGGTTGCATCATCGCCAGTAGACGGATGAGAAGTAACAGTATTCGTCGAGGACCTTCTCGCTTTAAAAAAAGAAAAAAAAGTGCATCGTTCCCTGCTCCTGCGTGGAGTACAAATCTAACTTATAGGAAGGCCCCCATCAAGGGGATCCTGTGTTAACGCACTCATGAGCAGTGAAAAATATCTTTATTGCTGAGCTACACTCAGTGAAATTCAAATGCTTTCTTAACAGTGATCAACACGTCCCACACGGCTATACGGAGTGAAAATACAGATGCATCGTTGTGCCATTTAGCTGTAAAACGTACTTACTGTGCGGACATCAGCAGCCACTTAGCTGTACAATATACGTACTATGCAGACATCGACAGCCATTTAGCTGTAAAACATACGCGCTGTGCCGACATCAACAACCATTTAGCTGCAAGTCATCACGAGCTGTTCGGACATCAATGTGAAAATGAATTACCGTTTCAAGCATCAACAAAGAAACATAGATCCCCCCCTCCTCTACCTCACCTCCATAAAGGTCTCAACAACGAGAGGTTGAAGACCCGGTGACCCTGTAAATCATATATAAAGGTCAAAAAGAAAAAAAAAAGAAAGGGCGTTAAACCATTACCAATAATCCTGTGTTATATGAAACCCATCAGACATGGATGCGCCGATACGAGGCGATAATATTCATTACAGCTGAATAAAAGGGGATATAAATGTAATGGCCCAACCCTCCCTTTTTTTGTGTGTGTGTATGTGATGGCTCAAAGAACTCTTTATTTCTCTCGCATGTATTGGGATAGATGTTAATCTAAAGTGATGGAAGCTAGTTTATTTTTCTGGATATCATTGTTAGCTTTTAGCTAGAATACTGGACTTCAGTCGGTTGTCTATGAAACATAGTCCAGTATATATATATATATATATATATATATATATATATATATATATATATATATATATATATATATATATATATATATATATATATATATATATATATATATATATATATATATATATATATATTTGAAAATCTGCTAAATTACATATGCTGAAGGAAGAAATTGTAAACTTTCAATTAGATATGAGGAAATCATTTAATGAATTTTTTTTTTTAACAAAAGTACTGAAGGGGAAATGAAAGTAGTGAAGAAATGATATAATTTAAAGATGTGTGATACTATATGGCTGTAATAAAAGATGGTGTAACAGATGTATGGTAGAAGAGAGTTATAGAGAAATCACAGTGGAATGATGGTGTAATCATGTTTTCCAGTCTTGAGTTATGAGTATTTCAGAATTATTTTCTTTGACATTCTTATTTAACTGACCTCGCAGGCCGGTCGCAACGCATTGATTTCTTTTCAGTACCATAGTTTTCTCACTCAATCATGTTTCTTTCAAGGGAACAGTTTGTCTTTTCTCCTTCCTAAAACCCACTAATAAGAATCTATGTCACTGAAAAATAGATTGAGGTGCATCTGATCTTTAAACTGGTCTCTTTGGGTGATTTTCAATCAAATAAGATTGACGAATCCTTCGTTACTGCAATATCACTCAATACCATTTTTCCCTTTCTGTTTTGACAACATATTCGACACATGAAGCTTCGACATCCTTAGTGAGACGCTTCGGTCTGGTCGTCTCTGCAAAACCAGCTTCCGAGAACGACTATCTGAAAGAAGCATCAGAATTCTTTTGGCTTGATTATTTAAGAGGCTCAACACCTTCAGCTCAGTCCCTTATATGTTGTGAACAAATGACTTTGAATTGGAATCTGTTGGTATAGTTTAGGGAGATGCAAGTGACACATATGATGCCACGAAGCAGCTACCCGTACCCGTGTTCGCTACCGCTCGAAAAAGAAGAAGTTTAAAGTAAGAATTCATTGCAGGAAACATTTTTTTCTAATACACGGCATCAAATAGATTAATATCGACCCTTTGAAAGTCTCTAGGATGACCAGATACTGAATATGTGTGTGTTTTTTTTTTTTCAAAATATCGCAGAGGTTGATTGGTTGGTAGTCCGGGCTTTAGAAAATATATCGACTGCCAAGATCGTCAGAGGTAGCAGCATCAAGTTATATATATCTACCAAACGAAAGATATCTAACGTCTTTTCTGGTTTTGAAGATAATTCTGGGATCACATACGAACACCCTCCCCATGATTAAGGCTCGTAATGGGAGATGATGGGATGAAAACAGCCCAATAAAAGATAAATACTAAATTAAGACATTGTGGTAAAAGAATACTGTTATCAGGAATCTATCGTAGCGTTAAGATAACATTTCTGAACACTGATAAAGGACAAAAATGATAACATTGACGTAATTACGATAGTTGAAGAGCTGAGTCAAAATCAGTGAAGTAACACTTGAAGGATGAGGATTCTCAATGCTTATGAGGTATAAGTTCCATCTTTATAAAGAGTGGCTACTGAACATGGTCATTTTGTCTCCTTAAAGCCATGAATGACGAAAAAATAGTCTCATTGATGTGGATATCAAATGGCTTTTTTTGTAGTCAGACGACTGTCGTTAGAGACGGATTGGGAGAAAAATATTTCCAAATTCTTTTGCAGCAACGCCAGTACTAGTTTGTTGTCGAGCTGGCGGGTAGGAAGGCTTGCAGAGAAGTGACGTTCTTGGAGAAGACGTAATCCCATTACGCACCAGTAGGTCTCCCTTCATCTGCTTATTGCCCCCCCTCTTTCCCTCCGCTTTGCAGTCCTCTTCTTCCACTGCCTTCAAGGGAGACCTGTATCTCTCTCAGTAACGTTATGGCAGGCCACCTCGCTTGGACCTTAGGTCCGTGTGATCCGGGTCCGTGTGGTCCGCGTAACTCTCTCTCTCTCTCTCTCTCTCTCTCTCTCTCTCTCTCTCTCTCTCTCTCTCTCTCTCTCTCTCTCTCTCTCTCTCTCCCTCTCTCTCTCGTTGTGTATGCAATACTTGCCAGTTGACTGACGCTGATGACGTTTCAGCTGGTTCTTGACCAAGAGGATTTTTTTTTTCACAGGATTACCTGCTGTCAGTCTTTATTTAATCTAACTTAAGGGAGGTGGCTGGGTATTGGAGGGACGGTGGAGGTAAAAGGATGAGTATTGTGTACTTGTACGTATCTATGTAATGTGTGTGTGTGTGTGTGTGTGTGTGTGTGTGTGTGTGTGTGTGTGTGTGTGTGTGTGTGTGTATGGCTGGTGGGCGATTCTTTGGAGCAAAGTTTCCCTTATCTAGCACCAGCAAGTAAGGAAGGTTTTACTTCTTACTTGTGAGGTGCTTAAGTCTTCTTAGCTGGCAGTTCCTCTTATCATTAAGCCACCTATATAAGGGGGAAAGAGGTAGATATCTAAGAGAAGAGTTCCATAATCCTTTTATATATATCCAGTTGTGATAATACACCCATATCGCATACTCCAGTGAAACACATGTCATGCTCCTGCAAAATTTTCTCTTCCACTCTGTCTAAGAAAACTTCATTACCATTGCCTTATCCCATGTGGGGATCTAAGTCCTTCTCCCCTTTTGCCCCTGCAGCTAAAACTCAATACCATCAGAAGCGTTACCAAAACTATACACGGCCGAACCGTGCCACTTCCTGCAACGTACTAGACATCACCTCACCAGTCTTTACGGATATGTGAATGTTATACCTTCTGCATGGTCACCATTCTTATCTAAAACTAGATTTTATACTTAGACATGATTTGCTATGATTCATTGTTAGGGATAACCCTATAGTGATATATTCTATCTCGTATAGAGAATGATAGTTTTGCCAAAGATGATTCACATCACAAGGCTACTTTACAGACAAAAGACTAGACTCAACTTCTGTGGTGCCTCCACACCTCTTAGTGAAAAGCTTGTTATATTCGTGCGAAAGCTTCTGTTTACACATGAGAACAATTTTTATTCCTCTGGGCTCTTTCTTTTCTTTTCTTTCTTTCCCTTGTGGGGATCTAAGTGTTTTATTTAAATCTACCTCCACAAAACTGAAATCCCAGAGTATTAGATTTTTTCCCCACACCTTTTTCATCGCTTCGTCGAAAATATGATTCATCTCTCGTAACTTTTGCATGAGTAAATGACGCCATGAAGTGTGTTCACTTTTATATTTTCTGAAGCATAGATAGTAAGTTACAAGGTGTGGTTAACTGGTAACGAATGTAGGCAGGAAGTTACAAGGTGTGGTTAACTGATAACAGACGTAGGTAGTGAATTGCAAGATGTGGTTAATTGATAACAGACGTAGGCAGGAAGTTACAAGGTGTGGTTAACTGATAACAGACGTCGGTAGTGAATTGCAAGGTGTGGTTAATTGATAACAGACGTAGGCAGGAAGTTACAAGGTGTGGTTAACTGATAACAGACGTCGGTAGTGAATTGCAAGGTGTGGTTAATTGATAACAGACGTAGGCAGGAAGTTACAAGGTGTGGTTAACTGATAACAGACGTAGGTAGTGAATTGCAAGGTGTGGTTAATTGATAACAGACGTAGGCAGGAAGTTACAAGGTGTGGTTAACCGACAACAGACGTAGGTGGTAAGATACAAGATGTGGTTAGCTGATAGCAGACATAGGTAGTAAATTACAAGGCCTCCTTAACTGATATCAAACGTAGGTGGTAATATATAAGGGTGCGGGTAACTGTTACAGATAATAGTTAATGAGCTACAAAGGGTGGTTAGATGACACTTACGTTGGTAGTTAATTGATACAGATATATAGTAGTAAGCTCAAGGTGTGGACAACTCGTATAGACATAGGCAGTAAGCTGCGAGGTGTGGGTAATTAACATAGACATAGCCGCGTTTAAGGGCAATTAAAAAAACAGGAAACAAACTCGTGGGCATTTAAATTCTGCGTTTTTCATTTCATTTGATAAAAGTGATATTGGAGCGTTCCTAAGACAGGAGGGAACAGATCATCTATAAGAAATGGAGCCGTGCGAGTAAAAGGCTCCTTCTCCGTGCAGTAAAAATTGCTAATTACGAATAGGTAATCATTACGTAACAAGAAACGGCGCTAAAGTTTGACAGACATATAAAAAAATGCTAATTGCAGAAGCTGAGCAGCAAAGGAAAGAGCAGTCAATGCAATACAATTGAAAGAAAAAGGTATGAGTAAATACACTTTAAGGCATGGAGCCCTTACGCGCGTCAAATTTCCCTTGCTCACCTTTCGCAAAAATGAGTCGTCATGTTTGTTTCTCCATGCGTCCAAGAATCTTTGTTGGTATGTGCGCGTGATGTTTTGGAATATGCGTTCGTCTGTGTGTCTGCATGTCTA
Source organism: Panulirus ornatus (assembly GCF_036320965.1). NCBI lineage: Eukaryota > Metazoa > Arthropoda > Malacostraca > Decapoda > Palinuridae > Panulirus > Panulirus ornatus. Next base: position 38,905,607 of record NC_092231.1, on the reverse strand, counting down.
CGTTTCCACATGTAAGACTTTTCATGAACGTATAAACCCATGTGTCTTTCTGTGGGCGCGCCTCTGTATTGTGTGAACACGGCTGCGTGTATGTTTCTCTAAGATACTGTACTTTGGGTATATATCTATTTCATTAATGTTATCCTGTTTGTGAATGTGAGATTAGATCTTTACTATTTGTCATATTATTTTCATCATTACATTTACGGTCCTATTTCGTAAATATACCCATTTACTTACCTCTCGATTAATGCACAAATATTTTTTTGTATATGTATTTTCAGACTTTTTTGCGCGTCTTTAAAGTCGATATGCATCTCGGGAACCTTGAAGCATTATCATATTCAATTGAAACAAAAAGCAAGGAAATTAAACGATGTTTTTAGCTTTTTTTCCCCCATATCTTGTAATCAGTGAAGTAGACCTGGCAGCTTTCTTCCAAGTTTCAAAAAGTAAAAGATTAATCGTAGCATCTCTGATCCCATTTACTCGTGTAAGTTCAAATGAATCAGATCCCGTTTTCGCAGAGAATAAATGAAGGAATACTAATTCGCTCTCGAAAAGTGCCATGGCAAGCGATGTATGGAAACGGAAAATAATTCTTATAATCTGGGCTTTACTTATGAGGAAGCAAACTGAAAAAGACTTGGATCCACCTGGAAAAAAAATAGAGGGCAGAGGAATAAAGTTGCTCTAATGTGTAAACAGAATCATTCTTTTTTAGATGAACATAATAAGGCGCTCATTAGAAAGTGGCACCGAAATGCTACAGAACTTAGAGTTTTTGCGTTCGTACATTAGCTTTCAGATCTGAATTATGTATGGCACACCGATCACCGAATATTTCGTGGTTGAGGAAATACTTAACGATGAATCGTCCCAAACCAAAGGGTATAAGAATAGAAACGAAAGCAATACAGAATCAGTCTTACAGCTCAATGGTGCAACATGTAGAAGATAAAGCAGTGATATTTTCGAATAGACTGTAAAAGCAATACTGACTACATTGCAGGAAGTGGTACAGTTTAGCGTGTATAGCATTGGAAAATTTCTGATGGTATTGGATTTTAGCTGTGAGGTGAAATAGGATGATAAAAGGTTCAGATCCTCGCATACGATAAGGAATAGAAATAAAGCTCACAGACAGTATAAAAGAGAACATTTTGCAGAAACATGACACGTGTCTCACTAGAGCAAGAGATATGGACGTGCTGTCACAGTTGGTTCTTACCTGGAATTATAAAACGATCATGGAATTCTTCCAGCAGAATCCCACATCCACTCTATAACTGTTAAAGACTTGGAATGCATCTAAACCCTAGCGTCCGTTCCTTAGGTCTTGAATACTCATAATGAAACCTAATCCGGAGCTCCCCCACCACCTATCCAATAGCCAAGGCCGACAGAAATTTCACCTTCTTGTGCTCTAGTTTTGGTTCATGGACAACATGTCGCGTCTTGTATACCACATATTACCAATGCACGATTCCCTACCTTCTGCATGTTCAGAGCCCGATCCTTCGCCACCTTGTGCTTATTAGGAGAGAGAGAGAGAGAAAGAGAGAGAGAGAGAGAGAGAGAGAGAGAGAGAGAGAGAGAGAGAGAGAGAGAGAGAGAGAGAGAGAGAGAGAGAGAGAGAGAGAGAGAGAGAGGAGTAAAAAAGAAAGTCAGCGCATTCCAGACAAAACTCAAACAGTGAAAAGACCTGAGAGAGAACATCCCAACAGCCAGCAAATCTTCCCACTTTCCGCATCATGGTTTTATGAACCGTGTTCCAGCAAACTATCCTTGTTTTCCTAAGCTATAAATCCCGGAGGAATGATCTACTAATAATCTTTACTGGAAAATGCAACTGTAGTAAACTGTAAACAGCTCTGTCTGTCAGGTGGTTGATTCGTACCCAGATTTTAAAAGTCTGCAGCTTTTACGACGCTGGTGGGAAAGTCGAAACGAGAATTTCATTCTCATTTTTTCGCTGTGCGAAATACTTTCACATCAGCCACTGTGATATATGATTATATCACAATAACTCCAGGCGGCGTTTCTAACCTTGAACATTTGTACAACAGGAAGGTCCCTCATAATGCTATCTAAAGACGAGCATAAAATGTCTGAGGATGTCTGCATCTCCTTATTTTCACAATCATCATTTCTTGTCTGTTTCGTAATGTGTTCGTGTTTCTGGGTCTTTCGATAAATGTTTATCGTTCTTCTCTGGTACAGTTTGTCCATACATAACTGTGTTAGAATGAACGTTATTATGGTAACTGGAACTCAAAAGTAGCCTCTGATCTAATTAACAAGACTTTCTAAAAGGTTTTCGAAAAAAATATCATGAAAGAGACTGCTGAGTGGATTAAAATCACATTGGATAGGAGACGAGTTATGTGCTTGGATTAGTGTTTGGCTCACCAACATAAAGTAACGTGTAGATCTAAATTGTGATGCATCGGACTGGTTGAACGTGACAAGTGGTGTGCCACAAGGGTCGGTTCTTGGCTACAGTCTGTTTATGATATACTGTAATGATCTAGAGTTGGGTTCTCATGGGTTTCATAATACGATCTCCATATGTAAAGATGGGAGAAAACTCGGAGGAAGATATATGAATGGGCAAGTCTGTGAAACGAATTGGAGAGATCCTAACAAAGTAGCAGAATGGTGTGACAAATGACAGATGAAGATAATGTCGACAGAGGAAATGTTATGCACGGTAGACATGAAAATACGAAACAAGACCATCAAATATTCAGTGAACTGCTAAAGGAACAAATGAAGTGAAGGATCATGGAGTTGTTATGTGTAACAATCTGAAGAATAATGAATAAAGCCTACCAGCAAGTAAAAGGGGAAACGTAATGCTATGTTTCGTGGCGAGGATCATCGGCAACAAAGCACCGAACTCAATTCTGAGCCTCTTTTAATGCTCTTTTAAGACCAGAACTTGTATAGGCAGACCGACTCTGGTCCCCATATGGCAAGACGAGGGAAAGCTGAAGCAAGTACAAAGACTGTGACAATACTGATCGTAGCTCAGAGATATCTGACTCGCGGTGATCTAATACGAATTTTTTGATTTTCAACAAATTCGACAAAGTGCATCACAAAAATCTTTTTGAAATAAAAGAAAATAAAGTAACTAAGACAAGTAGTTTAATTCTTGAAGCTGAATCATTTAAAATTGACATTGGGAAAATTCCTTTCCAGTAAATGCCTAAACTCTGGGATCTGTTAACGTCAAACTTTGTTAATGTAAAGACAAGAATTAAAAAAAAATAAAATAAATGATGTGTTTTTCTCTAATGTAAATGCACACTCCATGAAGACAAGAGAAAGAATATACATGTATTTTTCATCCCATTCTCATTCCAGATCTCAAGAATATGTTGGAGTTCAAACTGTAGTTCAGCAGAGGAAACCTTGCCAATCAAATCTGACAGTAGACCACCTCCTCACAGTGCACGAAACATCATGAAAACAGGAAGAGGCTGATAGATTATTTCAAGAACAAGAAAACCAACTTCATCATCTACAATCTCCTGGTGATGATAATAATATGATTAACCAATTGTTTATCTTTTTCAAGGAAACGGAAATAGTCAAGATGATAGAAAGTGGTTCGTTGGTTCGACTCTGTGCCGGAGCTGGCTTCGGGGTGTGGCTGCTTTCGCTTTGGACTGGTTGTGTGGTGGGCGAAGCAAATCGCTTATTATCCTGCTGGCCAAAATCGGGGGTGGTTTCGGCCTAGGGTTGGTTCCGTTATGGTGTCCAGCTGACGAGTTGCCGAAGCCATTATGTTATATTCTATATATATGTTCTATGTTATGGTGAAGGACTATCTCTAATCTATCCTTTCACTTTCGCAGTCCTTCTGGCAGCTGCACCAGTGAATGTCGTACCGACTGGGTGGTGTTTGCTGCCATGTTGACACAATAACCACTTACCAACATTTCTTCTAATTTTTTTTTCTTTTTTTTTCCCCCTATAGGACTAGGTAGTCATAACAGGTATTGATGTTATTATTATGTAGGGACTTTATACAGTCAAAAATCAAACAGGGTTGCAGGACTAATGACTTTACTTATAGGTCGCTGGCCGTTAAACCCACCAAATGAATCAGCAGAGGGTGGAAAGTGTAGCAATATGTGGTAAAATTTTCCCTTCCTATCTTGTTAAGGCACACGGAGGCTTACTTAATAAATGATTGGTTATGTCTTTATTTCTCTTTCCTGCCGGCTGTTGTTGCTGGAGGGAGTTGAAAGTGAGAAGAGAGAGAGAGAGAGAGAGAGAGAGAGAGAGAGAGAGAGAGAGAGAGAGAGAGAGAGAGAGAGAGAGAGATTCTTATTGTTCTATTATTGCTTCATCCACGTAGACGAGATATAGGGAATAAGTTGAAAACAGATAAACTAGACATGAGCCACTGTGGCGCCTCTCTCTCTCTCTCTCTCTCTCTCTCTCTCTCTCTCTCTCTCTCTCTCTCTCTCTCTCTCTCTCTCTCTCTCTCTCTCTCTCTCTCTCTCTCTCTCTCCTAGCTTTTCGCAGCATTTCTGACCCACTGCCTTTAACATCCGCTGCCCCTTTGAGGACAACCCTCGATCCGGTGGGAGAGCCACCTCTCTCTCTCTCTCTCTCTCTCTCTCTCTCTCTCTCTCTCTCTCTCTCTCTCTCTCTCTCTCTCTCTCTCTCTCTCTCTCTCTGAGCTACTGACGTATGTGTGTGTTTGATCCAGGCAAACGTTGGCTAGCCAGCGAGCTTCCCTTCTTCCCGAGGCAATCATGGACATTTCAGATCATCCAGGTTTTTGGTACCTTCGGAGTTTACATCAGCCTCAGTGGTTCTCGAGCTGGTCTCTGGCGGGTTTGTGGTGAACTCTGTGCTGCGGTGTGTAATCCACGTTTTCTCATAAACGTCAAAACAACTTTCTAAACTTATTTTATATATATATATATATATATATATATATATATATATATATATATATATATATATATATATATATATATATATATATATATATATATGTTTCCTTCATGGTTTTCTAAAAAAAAAAGAAGAAATTCAATTGTTAATGAATCTTTCTTGCTGCTGTCAATAGAATTGATTTTCTTTCATTTCTGGCTGGTTTATACGGTGTCATTTCCTTTACATAATCTTTTTTAGTCATTTTCCTTACTTGAATAGCTCTTCCTGGATACATTCATATAGCGGTCTGCGTTGTATGAGTTATGGTCATTTGCATTCACTCACGGTATACCACAAGCAAACCCCAAATGGTTGCACTTTGACAGCTACTGCGACACTCTAACAGACATCAGGTTTTGTTTATACTCTGTTGCATTGGAAAACATCCGTCGAGTGTATCACTCTTTTCACAGAGAGTGAAAATCTTATTTCCCCTTTGTTTAAAATGGTCCTCTACTTCTCGCACTTTTCAACTGATCCCTCCATAGGCTGGAGAAGGTCTCTTAATTCTTTAGGTATTTCTTTTTAAAGATTAAGGGCTGAGCTCTCGCTTTCTTGCAAACATATGAGTGATACACCTTAAATCTTTAGCACTCTTGTAGTGTAAGTTACTAGTGGTGCATTTTCTAATTACGCTCGATTTTCAGGTTATCTGGTTCAGGGCCTAATTATATGATATTACGCCTACCATTCTACGAACACATTTTGGATTCGGTGCTGGGATGCCTTGTCCAATGGGCCACTCAGTCTATCCCCCAGGGATGAGACCCGAGGCAGAGAAAACCAGTCGGTAATTTTCCACAAGATGTAATACAGAGAAGAGACGACAGAAATTTGAGTCAGGTTCACAGAACTCGTATCTGCGACAATATATCATGGAGTTACTTGAGGCAGACTTCCAGTACAACAAATGTAAAGTCTTTCTAAAATCTTGGATAATTCCGAAAGATTCTGTCCTCTATTATCTTCTTAATGGCAGTATACGTACCCTATGCAAAGCTTTATAAAGTATGATTACTGTATGCTAGTCTTTTAACCATCATTAGATACAGTTTATCTTTTTCGATGAAGCCTTATCAAGGTATCTTAAGCTGTCCCAAAGTAGGGCTTCTCCAAATGCCTTAATTTCCCAAGAGGGTCTGCACTTCTTAGGTTCTTATGTATCACACACACACACACACACACACATACACACACAACACACACACACACACACACACACACACACACACACCTTCATCTTCTAGGCCCTCAAGCTCGCATTGTCATTGAGGTAACGAGTAAGACAGGCCAAGCTCTGAGGTCTTGTTTGTGTGCCCTCCAGGAGAACTGACGCATGATTCGTCTCGATCTCCCTAGCGCTAGAGGCTCCATGTAACAACATGATATGACTCTTAATGAGGAGAGATCGAGATGACGGGAGGCGCTTAGGTGACTTCCCCCATCGCCTTGAGGCCTGGACGCACTACTGGAAAAATGAGAGCAGGTCTGTTGATGTCTTCTTTTGTTGTATGCACCTCTCTCTCTCTCTCTCTCTCTCTCTCTCTCTCTCTCTCTCTCTCTCTCTCTCTCTCTCTCTCTCTCTCTCTCTCTCTCTCTCTCTCTCTCTCTCTCTCTCTCTCTCTCTCTCTCTCTCTCTCTCTCTCTCTCTCTCTCTCTCTCTCTCTCTCTCACACACACACACATATATATATATATATATATATATATATATATATATATATATGTATAAACATACACGTCCATACACGCACATATCCATACCCATACATTTCGACGTATACATATATGTACATATGCAGACATATACATACATACACATGTACATAATTCATAGTTGCTGCCTTCAGTCATTCCCGTGGCAGCCCTGCCACACATGAAATGACAACCCCCTCCCCCCGCATTCGCCAACAAGGTAGCGCCAGTAAAAAGAATAACAAAGGCCACATTCGTTCACACAGTCTCTAGCTGTCATGTAATAATGCACCGAAACCACATCTCCACATCCAGGCCCCAAAAAACTTTCCATGGTTTAACCCAGACGCTTTAAATGCCGTGGTTCAATCTATTGAAGGCACGTTGACCCCGTTATACCAAATAGTCCCAAGTCACTCTATTCCTTGCATGTCTTTCACCCTCCTACATGTTCAGGCCCCGATCGCTCAAAATCTTTTTCACTTCATCTTTCCTCCTCCAATTTGGCCTCCCACTTCTCCTCGTTCCATCTACCTCTGACACATATATCCTCTTTGTCAATCTTTCATCATTCATTCTCTTCATGTGATCAAACCATTTCAAAATACCATCTTCTGCTCTCGCAACCACACTCTTTTTATTACCATACATCTCTCTTACCCTTTCATTACTTAATCAAACCACCTCACACCACATATTGTCCTCAAACATTTCAATCTATAGCCCGTGCCTCGCAGCCTTATAACATTGTTGGAACCAATATTCCTTCAAACATACCCATTTTTGCTTTCGGAGATAAAGTTCTCGCCTTCCACATATTTTTCAACGCTCCCAGAGCTCCCCCCCCCTCTGTGACTCACTTCCGCTTCCATGGTTCCATCCTCTGCGAAATCCACTCCCATATATCTAAAACACTTTACTTCCTCCAGCTCTCCATTCAAATTTACCTCCCAATTATACCCTACTGTACCTAATAGCCTTGCTCTTATTCACTTGCTCTTATTCCTTGCCTTGCTCTTATTCACTTGCTCTTATTTACTTTTAGCTCTTCTTTCACACACTTTACCAAACTCAGTCACCAGCTTCTCCATTTTCTCACCCGAATTAGACAACAGCGCTGTATCATCAGCGAACTACAACTGACTCACTTTCCAAGCCCTCTCATCAACAACAGACTGCATACTTGCCTCTCTCTCCAAAACTCTTGCATTTACCTTCCTAATAACCCCATCCATAAACGAATTAAACAACCACGGAGACATCACGCACCCCTGCCGTAAACCAACATTCACTGAGAACCAGTAACTTTCCTCTCTTCCTACTTGTACACATGCCTTACATCCTCAATAGAAACTTTTCATCGTTTCTAACAACTTGCCTCCCACACCATATATTCTTAACACCTTCTACAGAGCATCTCTATCAACTCGATCATATGCCTTCTCCAGATCCATAAATGTTAAATACAAATCCATTTGTTTTTATAAGTATTTCTTACATACATTCTTCAAAGCAAACACATGATCCACACATCCTCTACCACTTCTGACGTCAGACTGCTCTTCCCCAATCTGATACTCTGTACATGCCTTCACCCTCTCTATCAATGCCCTCCCATATAATTTCCCAGAAATATTTAACAAACTTATACCTTTGTAATTTGAGCACTCACCTTTATCCCCTTTGCCTATGTAAAATTGGCACTATGCATGCATTTCGCCAATGATCAGGCACCACACCATGAGTCATACATACATTAGATATCCTTACCAACCAGTCAACAGGTCAGTCACCCCCTTTCTTAATAAATTCCATTGCAAAACCATCCAAATTCACTTCCTTGCCAGCTTTCATCTTCTGCAAAGCTTTTACTGTCTCTTCTCTGTTTACCAAATCATTCTGCCTTACCCTCTCACTTCGCACACCAACTCAAATAAAACACCCTATATCTGCCACTCTATCATCTAACATATTCAACAAACCTTCAAAATACTCCCTCTATCTCCTTCTAACATCACCACTACTTGTTATCACCTCCCCATTAGCCCCTTTCACCGGTGTTCCCATTTGTTCTCTTGTCTTATGTACTTTATTTACCTCCTTCTAAAACATCTTTTTATTCTCCCTAAAATTTAATGATACTCTCTCACTCCAACTCTCATTTGCCCTCTTTTTAACCTCTTGTACCCTTCTCTTGACCTCCTGCATCTATCTTTTATACATCTCTCGGTCATTTGCGCTATTTCCTGTAAAACTTGTCCAAATACCTCTCTCTTCTCTTTCACTAATAATTTTACTCCTTCATCCCACCTCTCATTACCCTTTCTAATCTGACCACCTCACACGCTTTTCTTGCTACAAGCATCTTTTGCACAAGCCATCACTGCTTCCCTAAGTACATCCCATTCCTATATATATATATATATATATATATATATATATATATATATATATATATATATATATATATATATATATATATATATATACATTTATATATGTATGTATGTATATTGTGCATTGCCTGGGTCCGCTCAGAAGATATATGGTGAGTAAAAAGGCACCTAAGGCCAGGCTTTTATCTTTTGGAGTACCGTCTTGTTTAGAAAGCTATCACAATGAAGGAACCCACATTGACCTGCTACCGGAAGTAGCACAACCTTGGGCAGCAGAGGCGTTTAGAAAGAGGTCATGGGTAACTAGGACTTTTTCACAGAAACTGGTCATGGGGTAATCATGAATATAGCTTGAGAGTGAGTTGAAGAGGGTGCACTAAAATCGTTTTCACATATAAAGAGGATGTATGAGGAGAGGATGACAAAGAGGATATACACATCAGCAGTGGAGGGAACAAGGGAAAGCGGAAAAGCTAGGAGATAACGGAAGGATGGAGTGAAAGGTGCCTTGAAGGTTTGGGGATTAAACGTGCAGGAGGATGTGAGGCGTGCATGAGATAGAGCGAATTGGAGCGATATGGTATACAGGGGATGATGTGCTGTTAGTGGGCTAAACCAAGGCATATGAAGCGGTCGGGCACAACCACGGAAAGGTCTGTATAGCCTGATAGTAGAGGTGAGCGAATGAGGCCATTTCTTTGTTTGTTCTTGACCCTACCTCAGTGGAGCAAGTTATTACGAACATGCATAAAAAACAGAAAAAAGAACAGAGAAAAATATGAAAGTAACATACATCTATCTTGTATGAATTTGCATATAATCTGCATTTTCTTGCCAAAGAGAGATGTTTATTCTTCTATAAATGTAATAGATCTGGCTCGATGGTGTAATTGAAGCTTAGACAGTAATCCTTCGTGTAAGCCAACTGAAAAGGTTTCATTCATCAGCCCTGACGTGGAAAACTGTAAAATGCAAATTAGTTCACAAGCAACTGGTATCATAATCTTTTTTTTTAGATGGATTCGTTCCAGATCAATAACGCAAGAAAAGCTTGAAAAGAAAAATGCCACCTGTGTTTCAATGTATCTATCTCTACTGGACTTGAAAACAAATAATGACGATCCAATGGGCACTCCAGTTATCATAACAGTGCAAATACAATATAGGATAACATTGTATCATGTCTCTAACCCAAGTGCTTGGGGATGATTTAGTGAGGTGTACCCTAACTTAAATGTGGGGAAGAATGTATACCGTTCTTCAACATCATCTAATTTCCGGTCATTATCATTTATTTTCGTAACGGCGAATAAATACTAGTGGTGATTATAAACTGGAGCTACCGTTTTCTTTTTTTCTTTTGAGGCGTGCATTCTGTTGGTAATGGCTGACTACTGTATTTTGCTGATGTTTATTTGCGTGTCCGTCTGTGTGAATACTCTTTTGTTTCATATTTGTGATTGCTATTTGTGTGTTACGGGGAGAGAGTTGCACACTCGTATTGCCCCGTCTCTTGGTCTTGTATCTGAGAAGCAAGTATTTTATGGAGTTTTGTGGTGTAATGGTTCGCGTTCCTGACCGTGACGCATTCATGGGTCGTCCAGGGTCGAGCGCATGGGTTCGAATCCTGGTCACAGCAGTCGGTCCTTAGTCATCCCTGCTGTTCATCTACCCATTGGGGTAGGTCGATGAAATGGTTGCGTGGCATAGGCTAGGGTGTATATATCTTTTTTCATTTATCAATTATGCTTGATTGCCGTTTCCTATGTTAGCATGGTAGCGCCAGGAAAAAGACAAAGAAAGACCCATCCACTCATACACACATACACACACACACACACACATACACATAAACACACGCATATGCACACACACACGCACACACACACACACACACACACACACATATATATATATATATATATATATATATATATATATATATATATATATATATATATATATATATATATATATATATATATATATATATATATATATATATATATATATATATATATTTATATATATATATATATATATATATATATATATATACATATATCGTTGATGGGATGGCCTTGTTTAGGACTTCATTTGCCAATGCAAACATAGAACAAAGAGAAAATACACTGTTCTTCTTAACCCTCGAATAGCTTGAATTATTTTAACAAAATGACGTGAAAATACATCGGTATGGAGCGAGAAACGGCAGACTTAACCATACAGACTGGCTGGAACAGCTCTTATTCTTTGGGGATGTCATCTAAAAGGATACATAATGGAATACATTTAGATCCACAGGCAGTTGGATATACCTTGAGATTGAAGTCTTGAGAAAGTGTACCAGTGTACATGTGTACAATATGTCAGATGTCACTCGTGTTTGAGATAGATATATCAACAATACTAGATCCTATCTTCACGTAGAGAAACATTGGGATTGAGCGCACAACCCAAGAACCTCCACTTGGAAAATGTGATCATATACTCCACTCAGTGAACCAGTAAATGATTATCAAAGATGGAAAATGATTCGATCTAAAAGAAAAGAAAAGCATGAAGAGGAGAATATATACCCTTCAAGATACTTAGTTTACGAAAGACAGTGAATTTCAAAACCAGGGAGAATGTTATTGCTGTAATGGATTCTGTAATATCTACGACGAGATTAGAGAGCCGTGTGTGTGTGTGTATGTGTGTGTGTGTGTGTGTGTGTGTGTGTGTGTGTGTGTGTGTGTGTGTGTGTGTGTGTGCCAGCAGAAGGAAACAGAGAGAGAGAGAGAGAGAGAGAGAGAGAGAGAGAGAGAGAGAGAGAGAGAGAGAGAGAGAGAGAGAGAGAGAGAGAGAGGTTCATAGAAAATAACTAAAGATTGGGCGGAAGGGAAGTGTATAAAAGCAAAGGACCAAATAGACCCACTATGAGAGAGAGATATACGGGAGTCTTGGAAGTCAAGCTGGATTTGGAAAGATATAAGAGAGCTAGAAATGACCACATCATGACAAGGAGGGGAGGAAGAAATCAAGCACAAACGAGTCATAATCAACAAAAGAATTCCCTAAACCACCTGCAAGCAAAATTTTAGAGAGGATATGTTAACAAAGGACGAATTCCGCTAAAGCGATCAGAAAAAAAAAGTTGTTGACATGGAAGAGGACATAGGCAAGGAGCTGAACGCAAAGTCTTAAAGTAAATTTATTCTTAACGATATCGTTGGCTTATTTCTACCCAGGAGAGATGCCTTAAGTTCACTGAAATGAATCCACTGGAAGTGTGGCATATCCAGAAGAATCTGTAACTGTGAAAGTGTAGTGTATCAGATGACGTCTCACCGTTAATCGTCATTGAAATGCAACGATCCTTGACATACCACAAGTTATGTTTAAGGGTAATATAGAGAGTGATTATTTGTAGACATCTTTACTACATCTGGCAGAGTGGATAGTCAATGATTTGAAAAGGGCGCCACACAAAATACAGATACCTAGCAGCGCGACTAAATTTCCTTTGAAATGTGTATAGTGTAAATAGCAAGTGGATACGTACAAAACTGATGTGTCAAATTTCCGAAATGCTTTCAAGCTCCAAAGAAAACATAAATGAATCGAAATTTCAAAAAAGAAAATTGAGCATTAATCCATTGAAAATGGCGAGTAAATGAGGACATATGATAATTTCTGGCAATTGAAAATCACGTAACGAGCAATTAGGCTACAGTCATTTGAAACTGGGGAAAATTATGAGACTTTTCCTTTGAGATTTTTTGTACTTTCTTTGTATACTTATACTGAGATTAGCATCGAGTTTTTAACATCTCGTACCGCTGTTCCCTACACTTAATTGTATCTGTGTATCTGTGACATATTTTTGTTACCACCATTAGATTCTAACACTGATGAACACTTGCCTTTGGAAACGAAACAAAGTTTAGATCTAAGAGAAACAAACTATAAAGATGATTTCACTCTGGAACTGATAAAGTGTTAAACAAAATTATTCCACTAAACCTCTGAAGTGATAGTCTATCTCCAGAAACGAAGAGAAAACAATTTACATTCACTAGGAACTTTAGTTATAAGATATGCAGTTCAAAGAGAAGCTGCTATTCCATGCACAACTTAGAGTAAGAAGCGAGGCATCTCTGGATATCTGTTTATTGAAACCTGGAAGCTAAGCAGCTGAGTTCTCACAAGAGTCAAAAAGGACGAGGAGCAAAAAGGAGAAAATAACGAAATATGATTGTTTTCCTGTTCCAAGGAATTTACAGTAATAATAAGATAAGATACTTGTATGTGTGTGCATGCATATATATATATATATATATATATATATATATATATATATATATATATATATATATATATATATATGAAGTCTGTTGGGGATGAGAGAGCTTGGGAAGTGAGTCAGTTGTTGTTCGCTGATGATACAGCGCTGGTGGCTGATTCATGTGAGAAACTGCAGAAGCTGGTGACTGAGTTTGGTAAAGTGTGTGAAAGAAGAAAGTTAAGAGTAAATGTGAATAAGAGCAAGGTTATTAGGTACAGTAGGGTTGAGGGTCAAGTCAATTGGGAGGTGAGTTTGAATGGAGAAAAACTGGAGGAAGTGAAGTGTTTTAGATATCTGGGAGTGGATCTGGCAGCGGATGGAACCATGGAAGCGGAAGTGGATCATAGGGTGGGGGAGGGGGCGAAAATTCTGGGAGCCTTGAAGAATGTGTGGAAGTCGAGAACATTATCTCGGAAAGCAAAAATGGGTATGTTTGAAGGAATAGTGGTTCCAACAATGTTGTATGGTTGCGAGACGTGGGCTATGGATAGAGTTGTGCGCAGGAGGATGGATGTGCTGGAAATGAGATGTTTGAGGACAATATGTGGTGTGAGGTGGTTTGATCGAGTAAGTAACGTAAGGGTAAGAGAGATGTGTGGAAATAAAAAGAGCGTGGTTGAGAGAGCAGAAGAGGGTGTTTTGAAATGGTTCGGGCACGTGGAGAGAATGAGTGATGAAAGATTGACCAAGAGAATATATGTGTCGGAGGTGGAGGGAACGAGAAGAAGAGGGAGACTAAATTGGAGGTGGAAAGATGGAGTGAAAAAGATTTTGTGTGATCGGGGCCTGAACATGCAGGAGGGTGAAAGGAGGGCAAGGAATAGAGTGAATTGGAGCGATGTGGTATACCGGGGTTGACGTGCTGTCAGTGGATTGAATCAAGGCATGTGAAGCGTCTGGGATAAACCATGGAAAGCTGTGTAGGTATGTATATTTGCGTGTGTGGACGTATGTATATACATGTGTATGGGGGGGGGTTGGGCCATTACTTTCGTCTGTTTCCGGGCGCTACCTCGCAAACGCGGGAGACAGCGACAAAGCAAAAAGAAAAATATATATATATATATATATATATACATATATATATATATATATATATATTTTTTTTTTTTTTTTTTTTTTTTTTTTATACTTTGTCGCTGTCTCCCGCGTTTGCGAGGTAGCGCAAGGAAACAGACGAAAGAAATGGCCCAACCCCCCCCCCCATACACATGTACATACACACGTCCAGACACGCAAATATACATACCTACACAGCCTTCCATGGTTTACCCCAGACGCTTCACATGCCTTGCTTCAATCCACTGACAGCACGTCAACCCCTGTATACCACATGACTCCAATTCACTCTATTTCTTGCCCTCCTTTCACCCTCCTGCATGTTCAGGCCCCGATCACACAAAATCTTTTTCACTCCATCTTTCCACCTCCAATTTGGTCTCCCTCTTCTCCTCGTTCCCTCCACCTCCGACACATATATCCTCTTGGTCAATCTCTCCTCACTCATTCTCTCCATGTGCCCAAACCATTTCAAAACATATATATATATATATATATATATATATATATATATATATATATATATATATATATATATATAAAGGTGCAAGAGGTGAAAAGAGGGCAAATGAGAGCTAGGGTGAGAGAGTATCATTAAATTTTAGGGAGAATAAAAAGATGTTTTGGAAGGAGGTAAATAAAGTGCGTAAGACAAGAGAACAAATTGGAACATCAGTGAAGGGGGCTAATGGGGAGGTGATAACAAGTAGTGGTGATGTGAGAAGGAGATGGAGTGAGTATTATGAAGATTTGTTGAATGTGTTTGATGATAGAGTGTCAGATGTAGGGTGTTTTGGTCGAGGTGGTGTGCAAAGTGAGAGGGTTAGGGAGAATGATTTGGTAAACAGAGAAGAGCTTTGCAGAAGATGAAAGCCGGCAAGGCAGCGGGTTTCGATGGTATTGTAGTGGAGTCTATCAAAAAAGGGTGTGACTGTATTGTTGACTGGTTGGTAGGGTTATTTAATGTAAGTATGACTCACGGTGAGGTGCCTGAGGATTGGCGGAATGCTTGCATTGTGCCATTGTACAAAGGCAACGGGGATAAAAGTGAGTTCTCAAATTACAGAGGCATAAGTTTGTAGAGCATTCCCGGGAAATTATATGGAAGGGTATTGATTGAGAGGATGAAGGCAAGTACAGAGCATCAGACTGGGGAAGAGCAGTGTGGTTTCAGAAGTGGTAGAGGATGTGTGGATCAGGTGTTTGCTTTAAAGAATGTATGTGAGAAATACTTAGAAAAGCAAATGGATTTGTATGTAGCATTTATGGATCTGGAGAAGGCATATGGTAGAGTTGATAGAGATGCTCCGTGTAAGGTATTAAGAATATATGGTGTGGGGGGGGCAAGTTGCTGAAAGCAATGAAAAGTTTTTATCGAGGATGTAAGGCATGTGTACGTGTAGGAAGAGAGGAAAGTATTGGTTCTCAGTGAATGTAGGTTTGCGGCAGGGGTGCGTGATGTCTCCTTGGTTGTTTAATTTGTTTATGGATGGGGTTGTTAGGGAGGTGAATGCAAGAATTTTGGAAAGAAGGGCAAGTATGCAGTCTGTTGTGGATGAAAGAGCTTGGGAAGTGAGTCAGTTGTTGTTCGCTGATGATACAGCGCTGGTGGCTGATTCATGTAAGAAACTGCAGAAGCTGGTGACTGGTAAAGTGTGTGAAAGAAGAAAGCTGAGAGTAAATGTGAAAAAGAGAAAGGTTATTAGGTACAGTAGTGTTGAGGGACAAGTCAGTTGGGAGCTAAGTTTGAATGGAGAAAAACTGGAGGAAGTGAATTGTTTTAGACATCTGGGAGTGGATTTGGCAGCGGATGGAACCATGGAAGCGGAAGTGAATCATAGGGTGGGGGAGGGGACGAAAGTTCTGGGAGCGTTGAAAAATGTGTGGAAGTAGAGAGCATTATCTCGGAAAGAAAAAATTTGTATGTTTGAAGGAATAGTGGTTCCAACAATGTTATATGGTTGCGAGGCATGGGCTATGGATAGACTTGTGCGGAGGAGGGTGTATGTGCTGAAATAAGATGTTTGAGGACAATATGTGTTGTGATGTGGTTTGATCGAGTAAGTGATGTAAGGGTAAGAGAGATGTGTGGAAATAAAAAGAGTGTGGTTGAGAGAGCAAAAGAGGGTGTTTTGAAATGGTTTGGTCACATGGAGAGAATGAGTGAGGAAAGATTGACGAAGAGAATATATGTGTCAGAGGTGGAGGGAACGAGGAGGAGAAGGAGACCAAATTGGAGTTGGACAGATGGAGTGAAAAAGATTTTGAGTGATCGGGGTCTGAACATGCAGGAGGGTGAAAGGCGTGCAAGGAATCGAGTGAAGCTGGTGACTGAGTTTAGTGAAGTGTGTTAAAGAAGAAAGTTGAGAGTAAATGTGAATAAGAGCAAGGTTATTAGGTACAGTAGGGTTGAGGGTCAAGTCAATTGGGAGGTAAGTTTGAATGGAGAAAAGCTGGAGGAAGTGAAGTGTTTTAGATATCCGGGAGCGGATTTGGCAGCGGATGGAACTATGGAAGCGGAAGTAAATCATAGGGTAGGGAAGGGGGCAAAAGTTCTGGGAGCATTGAAGAATGTGTGAAAATTGTGCTAAATCAGTTCTCTAGGTGCTTTTTATAGAAAAACTTCGATTCAAACAATCATTCTGAATTTCTAAGCATAAGCAAAATTCTGTCCAAATGGAACAAAGGACCTGCGAGGCAAAATACTTCCTTTCTCCATATGAAAAATAAGACGGCAGACCATGGAAACACAGACTTAGAGGCACACACACACACACACACACACACACACACACACACACACACACACACACTTTCCGTCATTTTCTCCACAAGAAAACCCGGAACGAAAATTATCAAGCAGACTTAGGAATAGGAAGTTTCCGTGTCGTGTAAAAGCAATGAAAAGCTCAGATTGCTCCCAAACGGTTCGGGATTATTTTCTTTTTCTTTTATATATTTTTTGTATTTCTTTCTTGGGGTAAAATGATGGAGACCAAACTCTTTAAAATGAGCTCTTGGTGTGTGTGTGTGTGTGTGCGTTTTTTTGTGTGTGTGTGTGTGTGTGTGTGTGTGTGTGCATGTGTGTGTGTGTGTGTGTGTGTGTGTGTGTGTGTGTGTGTGAGTGTGTGTGTGCACGTGTGTGTGGAGTATTTTAATGTACGTTTGTTTGTTAGTTTTTGTGTGTTTGAATATGTGTGATGGATATCTCAACGTGTGTGTGTGTGTGTGTGTGTGTGTGTGTGTGTGTGTGTGTGTGTGATTCACCGTGTAAGGGTGTGAATGTAGAAACATAGAGGTAAGCATACAATATGTATATGTAACATCCGTGTATTCCTATGTGCATCTGTGGGTGTTAAAGTGTGTTTTATGTATCTCACAATATTTACCACAATGATCTATGATAAATGGATCTACCAACAGCTTTTCAGACTGATAGTTTCACTTATAAATGCTGCTGCTGCTGTGTTTCGAATCGATGCAATGGTCATTGTTTCTACTGTGAACAAACAAAAACTCTTGGTTCACAACCTGTCCCACTGGAATATTTATGTTGGAACGCCCTCTTTTTTCAGAAGTTTGCCTGTCCGTCCCACATGAGCTTTTACCACAGCTCTGGCAGAGAATTTGTTATATTGATCGATTTTTATGAAGATTTGGACCATCGCATGTTTACCAAATGGCGTGCTAGCTTCGTCTGTTCGATGTATATCAACTGACTGTTATATTCCTCTCTTGTGTCTCCCCTGATGATGTGATTATTACACGAAAGTGCACTTGGGAACTTATACTGTTTCATTTTCCCCGTGGACTCATAGGAATATATATATATATATATATATATATATATATATATATATATATATATATATATATATATATATATATATATATATATATATATATATATATATATATATATATATATATATATATATATAAGCCCAAGTGTGTTTGTTATCTTTGAATTCGTGAAGATACGAAATATCACGAAAGCTCTCGATTCTTCGTATTTCCCTTGTGCGTACCAGCATATTCGTCAATTCGTCAATAGTGTTTTCTTTTGATATATAAGTTTCTTTATTTTTCCATCAAAACTTTACAGGAGCAAATCTGCAACTTACTCTCATAAGAATCATTAAATATATTGTGGTATTCTTTATTGCGTTAGCATAGTAAAATACCAGACAAAGATTACAGCGTCCTAATGATGCTCACGCATGCTCGTTTGTAGAAAGATGCTAGGTTGGTGGCAGCAAAGATATGAGCGCTTAAATGCAGCATTAACAGCTAATTTGTCTCTTTTTATGACACTGAGAGCATTATAATTGCCTGCAACTGAATGTTAGCGAGTAATCACGCTAGTTTTCCTCGAGACTTCAACCTTAGCTTTTTCATGGCTCCTTAATGGCAATTATGTTGTAAACAATTGCTAGTTTGCAGACGGAGGTCGAATTCGTCCGCAGATGTTCCTGAAATAATGACGCATAGTCTCTCTTCGAAGATAACGACCAAGGAATGGAAGGGAGAATCAAACGACACAGTCATAATCAACAGAAACGAGGAATAATAATTTAATAGATTTTTCACAGTCAGCATACCCCTTTAGAGGAAGCCTTAATGCTCTACCTGATTACAAAATAGGGTATTGGAATATCTATCAAGACAGATCCTTGAACTCGGCCTGTATTCGTAAAGTACTGAAAAGCCCTTAACTAGATATAGCCAGCGTTTGGACTGTGTAGAACGATGAAAATGTGAAACGCTTTGTGTTTCTCGCAAGTGAAGAGAAATTTGTTAAAGCCTGGCTGTCGTACATTAAATTTAGTGCCTAGAAATTATGTCTAGAATATTAGTGGACAAGGGAAAGGTCTGTGTGTGTGTGTGTGTGTGTGTGTGTGTCATAGAATTTGAAGAAATGAATGTCTATGAAATTCTACTGCCTGTTCAACTGAACGATCAAAAAACTGCGGTGAGTGGGTATTTCCATAGGTAGTCTTGGATGAATGAAATGGGCTATTCAGTCATTTGTTTAAACCCTTATACCGTGTTTTTGTATCAGCTTACAAGCAGTTTGTAAGGATTATATCGTTGGCGTATGACCAAGTAAGAGGTTCACACAGTGAGAGAAGTATCTTGCTCTACTTTCACAAAACTGATATATATCGATTGCTGGGCGACATTTCCTGTCATTTGCCATTACTTGATATTGATTTAACATTTCGATGAATATAACCACAAAATGGGGCTACAATAACTATCATGAAATGTGTCTTGCATTCGCACATACCAACACTACCGAGACAATATACAAGTCGTATCTATCATTTAGACATTCATCAGAGGAATCTGAAAGGTACTTATTTATCTTGTGTACGTATGACCAGGTATATATATATATATATATATATATATATATATATATATATATATATATATATATATATATATATATATACATATATATATATATATCATAGCTTGTCGGTGTCTCTAGCGTTAGCGAGGTAGCGCAAGGATGCAGACGAAAGAATGGCCTAACCCACCCACATGCACATGTATAAACATACACGTTCACACACGCACATATACATACTTATACATCTTAACGTATACATATGTATACTCACAGAAACATATCCATATATACACATGTACACAACTCAAACTGTCTGCCCTTATTCATTCCCGTCGCCACCTCGCCACACATGAAATAACAACCCCCTCCCCCTGCATATGCGCGTGGTAGCACTAGGAAAAGACAACAAAGGCCACATTCGTCCACACTCAGTCTCTAGCTGTCATGTATAATGCACCGAAACTACAGCTCCCTTTCCATATCCAGGATACAAAAAACTCTCCATGGTTTACCCCAGACGCTTCACATTCCCTGGTTCAATCCATTAACAGCACGTCGACTCCGGTATACCACATCGTTCCAATTCACCCTATTCTTTCCACGCCTTTCACCCTCCTGCATGTTCAGGCCCCGATCGCTCAAAATCTGTTTCACTCCATCCTTCCACCTCTAACTTGGTCTCCCGCTTCTCCTCGTTCCCTCCACCTCTGACACTTATATCTCTTTGTCAATCTTTCCTCACTCATTCTCTCCATGTGACCAAAACATTTCAATACACCCCCTTCTGCTCTCTCAGCCACACGATTTTTCTTACCACACATTTCTCTTACCCTTTCATTACTTACTCGATCAAACCATCTCACACCTCAGAATGTCCTCAAACATCTCATTTCCTAAACATCCATCCTCCTCCGCACATCCCTATCCATAGCCCACGCCTCGCAACCATATAACATTGTTGGAACCACTGTCCCTTCAAACATATCCAGTTTTGCTGTCCGAGATAATCTTCTCGCCTTCCACACATTTTTCAACGCTCCCAGAACTTTCGGCCCCTCCCCCACCCTGTGACTCACTTCTGTTTCCATGGTTTCATCCGCTGTCAGATCCACTCCAAGATATCTAATATCTCCCAACTAATAAATATATGGCGTCCTAGCTTCGTCTCTTCGATGTGTAACAGCTGACTTATATTTCTCTCTTGTGTCTCGCTTGATGATGTGATTATTACACGAAAGTGCACTTGGGAACTTATCATGTTTCATTTTCCCCGTGGACTCATAGGAATATCTTGATTCGCGCAAGATTGTGATTTTTTCCAATATATATATATATATATACATTAGTCAGACATTTTGATTGATGCAGCTTTGAGGTGACGGAATGTGAAGAGCTAAGAACAGAAGACATCTTTGCTTATAAACACAGGAATAATACGCACTCATAGCACGTATATATGGAATGTTACCTACCAAACTTCACTTGCATGTGTTTACACAGTGAATGACAGGTAAACGCTATGCGAGGCAGTTTTGCCACCAGTGGACTTCAAGGCGTACAGTCGCGTTGAGGAACTCCTTGCTCGACAATACTCCTTAATTTCTCCAGTTCCTAATTAGGGCGTAGCCTCGAAGCTTGGGAGGGACCCATAAAAGGGATCCTGTGGCTATATAAATAAATATATACGTAAGACTGATGGACAATTTATTCCTGGTTACAGTTATTAGTTCACATTCCATCTTATTCTCCAATTTTGCTTCCAATAAACAAATTTTCATCTGTTTCTGAATCCAATTACAGGCAATTTTGTACCGTGTTTTGTATGCGAATAAGATTGCATCTCCTCATTAAAACACTTTGGTAATTATAGTTCCACAAATCGGTGTGTAATGTCTGTGTTTTGTACAATTAAGGTGATCATATATGTTAAAGGCGTAATCTTCCTGTCTGGTTGTCTGCCCTGGGTTTAATTACGCATCAGACATATGAATAAAACAGAATCAATCAAGATATTATCTCGTTTCTCTTTTCTCATCTTTCTCTCTTCTTTCTTTCTTTCTTTCTTCTCGCATGACGCTCTTTGTCTCACATCGTCTCATTGCTGACTCTCTCTCTCTCTCTCTCTCTCTCTCTCTCTCTCTCTCTCTCTCTCTCTCTCTCTCTCTCTCTCTCTCTCTCTCTCCCAACTCCTTCAATTCCCAGCCCTCCTCTCTCTCTCTCTCTCCCACCCAGCAACGTACTATACACCAACGGAAACACCGATCATACATACACACAGAGTGATACATCCTCCCATCTCTAACTCTCCCCTCCCTCATCCCTCTTGTACCCAGAGTCCGTCGCTCCTCAGACCCTCTCTCTCTCTCTCTCTCTCTCTCTGCTCCTCCATAAATCCTGGTCGTATTCGCCCCTGACAGCGCCTCAGAAACATGTCACCAACACGCGGGGTGCGTGTGTCCCCGACTTGTCGCAAGATGTTATATGTATAAGGCAGGCAGGAGAATTTATTGCGTTAGCAAACACGGGAATGCATGCTTTACCGCCTGGTTTTGTTGTGTGGGAAGAGGCGATGGAGCCTTAAACATAACGACTGTTGTGCTAGAGAAGAGGGGAGTGGAGGATGGACGAAGGGGAGGAGGAAGGAGGAAGAAGAGGGAGAGGAAGTAGAAGGAGAGGAAGAGGAAGACGTGGAAGATGATGATGATGATGATGTTGTTTAGGAAGATGATGATGTACAGAAGAAGAAGAAGAAGAAGAAGAAGAAGAAGAAGAAGAAGAAGAAGAAGAAGAAGAAGATGATGATGATGGTGATGATGATGATGATGATGATATACAGGTGGAGGGAAGAGGGCGAGGATGTGGAAAAAAGGTGAAAATGGTGATGTACAGGAGGAAGAAGATGAAGATGATGATATAGAGTAGAAAGAAGGAAAAAAGAATGGAAGAAGAAGATGAAGGAAAAGACGAAGGAAGATGCTACGAAGCACAGAACAGGAACAGGGAAAATACGTTGGCCTGACAACCGCATTACACTTACCTTCATCTTTTCACTGAGGAAATTGAATAATGGAATGATAAGTGGGAGGATGATGGTGCACAGTGAGCAACAGGGAGGTAAGACGGAAGGCGACAGGAGGAGACGAAGATAAGAGATGATGATGGTGAAGCACACACACACACACACACACACATATATATGTATATATATATATATATATATATATATATATATATATATATATATATATATATATATATATATATATATATATATATATATATATATATATATATATATATATATATATATATATATACATATATTGAAAGGAAAAGGAGGCAAGGAAACTAATGTTAACGACAAAGATTAACGAAGAGAAATACAATAATGATGATTAAAAAGGAGTTGATGTAGAGAAGAAGAGGAACATGATGTAGAGGAAGAGGAGGTAGAAGATGATGTGGAAAAGAAAAAGAAGAGTATGATGTAGAGGAGGAAGCAGAGGATGATGTAGATATGATGATGATGTGAAGAGCAGAAGAAGAGGAGGAGAATGTAGTGAAGCAGACGTATTAAAGAAGGAGAAGAAGGAGTATGATGTAGAGGAGGAACCAGAGGATGATGTAGATATGATGATGATGTGAAGAACAGAAGAAGAGGAGGAGAATGTAGTGAAGCAGACGTATTAAAGAAGGAGAAGAAGTAGAGAAGAAGGAAAATACGGTGAAGAGGAAGAAGAATATGATAGAGGAGAAAAAACATGGAGATGATATAAAGAGAAGATGTAGAAGCAGAAAGAGGACATCAAGATTGAAGAAGAAAAAGAACATAGTAAAGAAGTTAACAGTAAGACTTAAAGTTAAGAAGTAGAAGAATGTGACGGAAATGAATCGATGAAAATAAGATGAGAGGGAGGTAAAGGGCTAGATATTAGAACTGCATGTAAGATGAAGAAAAAAAACATTAAAAAAAATCTGAATTAAACTAGTTTTGGTGCATTACACATGTCAGCTAGAGAATGGATATGAGCGGATGCGGCATTATTTCGTTTGTTCGTGGCGCTACCTCACTAACGCGGGAAACAGTGATCAAGTATGAACAAAGAAACTAGATATCGTAACAACACTGACAAGAATGATAACAACACGCAAACTAACACCGATAAAAACGTTAACAAAAATTGCACTGCAGCGGCAATAGATACAATAACATTAACATCAACCCTAGTAAGATTAAGGACAGAGAACTGTATCATTTATAACTACAACAAACACATTTTAGCATCAATGACCGAAAACAGCTATACCGATCCATACTAACAAAGACGACAGCAACAAAACCCTTGGAAACAAATGCATAACAAAAACAGCAACCATGCACCAACACGAAGTATAATCAATATACACTAACATCAACCTCTATAACTGAGAGAACACTTCAGTAAACAAAGGATAAATCAACTAGAGAATATTTCATCTAAAGACAACAAGAAAAATCCAAAGCGAATATTAACAAAGACAGAAACAACAGTAACAACAAAAGATATGAAAAATAGGAATTACGAAAACAGGGAGGAGCAGCAACAACAGAAGCAAAAACATCAGCAGCATCAACAAAAACAGCAAAGACAACAGAAGCAAAAACATCAGCAGCAACAACAAAAACAGCAAAGACAACAGAAGCAAAAACATCAGCAGCAACAACAAAAACAGCAAAGACAACAGAAGCAAAAACATCAGCAGCAGCAACAAAAACAGCAAAGACAACAGAAGCAAAAACATCAGCAGCATCAACAAAAACAGCAAAGACAACAGAAGCAAAAACATCAGCAGCATCAACAAAAACAGCAAAGACAACAGAAGCAAAAACATCAGCAGCAACAACAAAAACAGCAAAGACAACAGCAGCAACAACACCAAAAACAACAGACATCTGCAACCAAGAAGGGCAACCACAACTTCCTCCCTACAATAACAAATGCAGCTGTAGCAACAAGAACAACAGCCATCAACAAGAAGAACAACTAGAGCTACAACAGCACGAACAATAACCACAAGAACAGCTATAGAACCACAGCAGCATGAACAACAACCACAATAACAACTACTAGGGCCACAGCAGCATGAAGAACAACCACAAGAACAGCTATAGAACCACAGCAGCATGAACAACAACCACAATAACAACTATAGAACCACAGCAGCATGAAGAACAACCACAAGAACAGCTATAGAACCACAGCAGCATGAACAACAACCACAATAACAACTACTAGGGCCACAGCAGCATGAACAACAACCAAAATAACAACTATAGAACCACAGCAGCATGAAGAACAACCACAAGAACAGCTATAGAACCACAGCAGCATGAACAACAACCACAATAACAACTACTAGGGCCACGACAGCATTAAAAATAGCCAAGAAGAAGAACACCAACGAGAGCCACGGCAGGAGCAGCAGGAGCTACAACCAACGACAAACATTATAACAACCAGAGCCAGAGGGACGACATGAACAACAGGAGCCACATATCAGGCCGGTTGGAGCTGGCATCACGGAGGCCATCAGCCAGGGAAGCCACACCTGTACACTTGTTATGATAACATTAATTAGGCCAGCAGGGTACGGCTCTCCCTCCCGCTTCGCCTCCCGTAAACAAACACGGAGTTTTATATCATTAACTTTGTTTTTTCACTTCTCATGGAAACGAAAGTTTCGAGCAGCATATATATATATATATATATATATATATATATATATATATATATATATATATATATATATATATATATATATATATATATATATATAAAGGGGGTGGGAGCGGGTGTATATCCCCCCCCCCTTTTTTTTGTAATATAATTTTTTAAAATAGGAACCGAAGATGGAGCCAAGCAGAGTGTGTTCGTCCTCCTCTTACGATGGAGTGTATGAATGTGTGTTGATGTAATCGAAATGAGGAGAATGGAGAGATTGGTAATATGCATGAGGAGAGAAACCTGGACGTTTTGTAGCTGGGTAAAAAAGCTCAATGGTAAATGGAAAGGAAATTTTAGAAATGTCTTTGGTGTAGAGTCAGGAGTAGGTGAAGGGGCAAGAGGTAAGGAAGGTGTAGCACAACTGCTGTAGCAGGAGTTGTGGGAGTGTGTCTTAGTGTTAAAAAGTGAGCTCTAAATTGATGTGGGTAAACTGAAAGTGGATGGTGACAGATGGGTGCTTATGGACCTAACAATGGGAAGAAAAATTATGAGATAAATCGTTTTGGAGCAGCTAAGAGGGTGTGTCGCAGTTTTAATGCAAGAGGCCGGGTTTTGATAATAGGTGATATCAATGCAAGATTGAGTAATGTCAGTTGAAGGTACAGATAAGGGGTATTGGGTATTCAGTAGTATGATTGTGCGTATATGCTGACCTACTTGTGGAATTGTGCTGAAAATGAACTGGTAATTGGGAATTCCTGGTTTAAAAAGGACGTACACAAGTATACGTAGGAGAGATGGTCAAGGGGCATTCCTGGATTACGGATTACTTGATAGGCGAGTGAATGAGAGACTTATGGATGTGAATGTGCTGAGAAGGGTAGCTGGTGGAATATCTGATCATCGCTTTGTGGAGGCGAGGGTGAAGATTTTAAGAGGATTTTGGAAAGGAGATCATTATGAATGAGTGGTAGGAGTGTGTCAGCGCCACATATTGCCATACAAGGAAAGCAGGGATACCAATATAAGGATAGATGTTAGAGCTGCTTTGTTCAGAATTTTCGCTGGTTTGTCATATTGTTCGATACAGAAGGGTAAATGTAATTTATGGTCTGACTGTACCATATCTTTACTCGTGTGCGCACCAACACACACACACACACACACACACGAGCTTAGGCTAGACACGCCTTTTCTAGATAGCTCTAAGAGGAGAAGGAACAGCTGGGATTAACTGTGGGCCGATTGCCACGCCGAAGATTTGACCCGGGGTAGGAGGAGAGGGGTTGAATTGTAGTTTGACAGTGCTAACCACTATAACAGAGGTTTGCCAGGGGAGATATATCAGACAATTTCATTCAGCAGTTCCTTGAGTATATTTGGTCTTATAGCCTGGAATGTACTCTCAAAGAGAGAGAGAGAGAGAGAGAGAGAGAGAGAGAGAGAGAGAGAGAGAGAGAGAGAGAGAGTGTCTGTGTGTGTACTAGAACGAAGTTGCGCACTCTGTCTGCCGGGCTCACGTTGCCACACACACACACACACACACACACACACATGAAATGACAGTGCCTGTTTACGTATTCATAGTCATGCGCTTTAAGCACGGTCACAACCACAAGCCAAATACATGCAGGTAATTAGCTTACCCCTTGCATACACTATGGCTAAAACTTTCTCCATGATAATCCCGTAAAAAAAATGTATATCATCTCAGAATTTCGCACTTTGTATATATTCATACACGTGTGCAAAATGTTTACTTCATCTACGTACACACACACACACACACACACACACACACACACACACATATGTATATACACCAACATACATACACACATTGGCACACAACAGTATTCATGCACATAAACTCATGCACACAAAGGCTTTCGCACGCGAAAAAAAGGGCACGAACATTTAGATACACATATACACTTCACTGAGCACACAAGAAGGAGAGGGACTGATACCCCATCATTTGCTAGATCTTGTTTTCACACACACACACACACACACACACACACATACACACACCAGCAAGGCACCCATGGATGTTAAGAATACTATATGCACCAGTTGGAAACAAGTGATCAGGTAATGCCCAAGTGTGTGGTAGAAGTGAGGATTTTAACGCAGCAGAGGTGAGGGAAGTCCTGAAAAGGCAGATATAATCGTGAAAACTAAACAAACCTTAACAATTTGTATGGCAGCACGAATTGGGATGATGGAGTTAAGACGTCAGGAAACAGGCTTCTGTGTTGAGAGGTTCTGTGAAAATTCAAATGGAGGAGTGGAAAAATGGGTACCTCCAGCCTCAGGTAGAGAGAGAGCGGTAAGAAAGAGGGACAAATAGTTTAATGAGAGACGTCAGAAAGTAAGGGAGATGCGATATGTGTGGTGACGAAGATTAGGCGACACTCCTGCTCGCCCACATTTGCGAGGTAGAAGAGAGGAGGAGTGTGAATTACTATTTGTGTTAGCGCGGGAGAGTTTTACACTCGTGTTGCCCCTTCTCTTAACCTAGAATATATGTACCATGTCTTTACTCCTCTGCATGTATGTACACACACCCTAGCCTATGCTTTATGTGTATATAGCAAAGATGAATGCGGTATTCAGTTGTTCTTTGCCGTCTCGACTCACATTTATAAAGAATGCAAACAAATGAGAAGGAGAAATACTTGTAGATGTTCTTTTTAAACTTATGGGAGAGCAGACTAAATCAGTCGTAGATTTGAAGAAGCGACCTATTCGTTAGTCTGTGTTTAGGCGTATCAATGGCCTTGCTTTCTATTACTTCCAGTGGTATGTATCTCTATATAGGTAACCATCCTATTGAAGAAAAAGATACTTTGCCTCGTTCAAAGTTAAACTCTTAACCCTGCGTTTGTATTCATTACTAGCGTTCGAGCCAAAGTGATGTAGATTGATTTAGATGCCTTTGTTTGACCGTAGAAATTACTGGTATTGAAATTTTGAATATTATATATCAAATTACATCTTGATCCTATCCTACGTTGAACTTAGATTTAAGGTCTAAACGGTTTGCATTGGATTTAATTTCTCAGACCGTAAATCTATTTTGGGAGTCTTAATAGTAATCTTAATAGTACTCTGCTTTGGTCTATGTCTTTGTATGAAGTGGACAAACACAGCGGAAATCTCTACTGAAGTCGGGATCGAACAAGTGAACTGTACAGCGTGAGCACCTGATTGCTACAGTACATATTGAATACAGAATACTTGTCGAATCATATTCTTAATTCAGCCCGAACTGTGAAGAGATGTTTGATTACTATTTGCAATAAATCATGTACATACCATAGTAATAATACAGAGATGCATATTTCATGTTTACTGATATTGCATTAAACCATTTTTCCCCGCAATATGTTATATATTTCTGTTCTGTTTGTGGAACAGTGACTATTGTCATCCAGATAAACAAAATGTTGACAATTTTACCACTCCTGCCTGGGGGCAGGAAGTGGCATTGTTTTCAGTTTGTGTGTGCATGTGTATATTTGTTTTAGGTGTGTGTGTGTGTGTGTGTGTGTGTGTGTGTGTGTGTGTGTGTGTGTGTGTGTGTGTGTGTGTGTGTGTGTGTGTGTGTGTGTGTGTGTGTGTGTGTGGCATATGCATTTGCTTTTAAACTGCATTCCTTTGGTTTTTCTGCTTCTCTCTGTTCCAAAATGCATTTTGCTTTTCAAACTCCATTCCTTTAATTTTTCTCTTTCTCTCTATTCTCTAATGCACAGTTTTCCTCTACGTCCTTTCCATTACAGTAGTCGTAAGTGGGAAGACTTTCCCTCCTCT
>NC_092231.1:38828785-38871285 GCF_036320965.1 Panulirus ornatus | reverse complement strand
TCAGTATATCCCTGATCGAATATTTCTCTTAAAACCATTACCAGTTACAGTTTGACATCAAATTCTCTTTAATGCCTATTCACGTCTATTCACTGGAAAACACCGTGTAAAAACAAGCTTCTAGACAACCCGGAATCAACAGCAAATATCTATACAGCCCTACCGGATTGTCACACTGAAATTTCATGTTGTTCAGTCATCAAATGTAATAGTTATTCGTTTCTGATATATATATATGCATATATTTTTTAATCATTATTATTATACTTTGTCGCTGTCTCCCGCGTTAACGAAGTAGTGCAAGGAAATAGACATTATAATGGCCTAAACTACCCACATACACATGCATATATAAACACGTCCACACATGCACATATACACACCTATATATTTCAACGTATATATATATATATATATATATATATATATATATATATATATATATATATATATATATATATATATATATATATATATATATATATATATATATATATATATATATATATATATATATATATATATATACATATATATATATATATATATATATATATATATATATATATATATATACATATATATATATATATATATATATATATATATATATATATATATATATATATATATATATATATATATATATATATATATATATACATATATATATATATATATATATATATATATATATATATATATATATATATATATCACTTCAGAAACCACACTGCTCCTATCCAGTCTGATGCTCTGTACATGCCTTCACCCTCCCAATCAATACCCTCCAATATAATTTCCCAAGAAGTTTCTCAAAAAACTTATTCTTCTGTGATTTGAGCACTCACTTTCATCCCCTTTGTCTTTGTTCAATGGCACTATGCAAGCATTCCGCCAATCCTCAGGCACCTCACCATGAATTGTACATACATTAGATAACTTTACTAACCAGTCAACAATAGTCACCCCCTTTTTTAATAATTTCATAGCAATACCATCCAATATATATATATATATATATATATATATATATATATATATATATATATATATATATATATATATATATATATATATATATATATATATATATATATATATATATATATATATATATATATATATATATATATATATATATATATATATATATATATATATATATATATATATATATATATATATAGAGAGAGAGAGAGAGAGAGAGAGAGAGAGAGAGAGAGAGAGAGAGAGAGAGAGAGAGAGAGAGAGAGAGAGAGAGAGAGAGAGAGAGAGAGAGAGCAGAGAGGGGGGGGCCACTGGTATGTTGCCCTGCCCACATTGCTGCTTCTTTTACACTTGTTGTCCCCTCCATACTGCTGTCCTCTTCACACTGCAGTCCCATTCGCACTGTAGTCTCCTCCATATTTGCTGTCCCATGCAGTCCCCTCCACACTGCAGCTTCCTTTACACTGCATTCTCCTCCACACTGCAATCCAATACACACTGCAGTCCCCTCCACACTGCAGTCCCCTCCACATTGCAGCCCCTCAACATTGCAGTCCCCTCCACACTGCAATCCCCTTCACACTGCAGTCCCCTCCACACTGCAGTCCCCTTTACACTGTAGTCCCCTCCACACTACTGTCCCCTTCATGCTGCTATCCTCCCGCACTATTTTCCCCTTCACACTGCTTCTTCTCCATACTGCTGCCTCTTCAAAAAGAATGCCCCTCCAGAGTTCGCTTTTGTGTCATGGTGTGTGTGTGTGTGTGTGTGTGTGTGTGTGTGTGTGTGTGTGTGTGTTCAATGACAAGAAGGGTGTGTTACACTCTTGCTGACCCGGCCCCGTCTCCTGGGCCTTCTCTAATATTGTATAACCTTTGAAACGTCTTTATGCTGTGTGTATATACTCTTTCCTCATTCTTTTCATTCAGTTCATCCACCAATCTTACACTATAAAAGAACTTCTTCATATAATTTCCAGCAAGTTTCTCTTTTGATTTCATGTTATGTCCTTTGGTTACTCTATCTCTACTTCTTTTGTAAGAACTGACCACTGTCTGTGTCATCAAATATTGAAAAGCTGTAATCAGGTCACCCCTCATTCTTCTTTCTTCTATAGTAGACAAACTCAAGGTCTCTAGCCCTTCCTACGTAACTTATTTCTCTTAATTCTGGTAACATCTTCTCAAACAGTTCTTTGAACCTTCTAACTAGAGAATCATATTTTAGGGATAGTCTAATGTAGGATACGAAGGGCTTGCTGAATGTTTGCAGATCCATACGTTTGAAAGCTGTTCCGATATTTACCAACAGATAGATTTGTCTCCTGAGTTCTTTGGACTCTAGTGGGAGGTTTGCCATGATGTAGAATTCCATGTTCCTCTAGCTTGAATACTCCTGCAACTTAGTTCCTGCCAGGTAATGCTCATTCAGAGGTCTTAATTCACCATATCTAGTTCTCGCTTCCTTCCATAGTCATCATTCGACTTTGAAGCTTGTCTATCATCTCCCTTGTTCGTAGATATGCTTTGTTTGCTGGCCAACTCTTATAGGTTTTTCTCACCCCTTTCTGCGCCTCCTCCATGAACTTCCTTTTGTCTCACATGAATTCATTGTCAGTGATCTGCATTTCACTTACTCTCCCAACGTAATTTCCTCACATCTTTTAAAAAGACATCTTCCCAGACGGTGTTTACTAATATCTGGGTCACTCAAAGTGGTCCCAAGTAGTCCCTGAATTTTGGTATTTCTCTGTTTAGTGCTGCATATATTCCGTTCCATCCGTTTTCTCTCTCGTTTTCTTCTTTATAACAAGTTCACTTTCTTGGTCTCCTCAAGTAGTCTCCTTTCGTTTCTGGGCTTCTTCGTATAACTCATGCATCCTCATTTTCTGTTACTGAAGTGGCACCTGCGGCTGTCCATTTCTAAAGCATTTTTCCAATGCCTGAAGCCAAGGTTCGTCCATCAGTTTATCCCTGCTTGAGTCTCCTGCCAACTCAGATCCATCAAAATCCCATCAATCTCCTTGAGGGCCACCGTGGGCAGAGCCCCACGGTGTCATGATGACCTGTATTATATTCTTTTTCAAAGTCAAAAGAAAAAAAGAGAAAATGCTACCTCTCCTGCTACAGACCCATCGATCCTAGTCAAGTCATTTGAATTACTTTGCTGCAAGGAATTTTTTTTTCTCTCTCTAACCTTCCAAACTACACCTAATTCTGATTCATCTCTGTTGCACACCCGCTGATTACACGTACAGCTAATTTCACGTAGGAAATAGAGGACTTAATTGTAGTATATACAGGTGATGACTGCTACTCCATGTGGCAGGAGAATATCATAAGTGTTGCATAAATATATATATTTTTTTTTCATGAATCTCTCTGGTGTATCGGTTACTGTTGCCACACGCGGTCGAGCTCACGATGGCTCAGATCCTGGTCGCAGTAGTTAGTCTGCAGTCTCTACAGTAGTTCATCTTCCTTTCTGAGGTTGTTTGATAAAGGAGGATATGGATAGGAAAAAGTAAATAAAAGCAAGATTATTAGCTTCAGTAGGGTAGAGGAACAGGGTAAATGAAGAAAACTTGGACATGGCAGCGAATGGAAGCATGGAAGCGGAAGTGACTCATAGGACGGGTAAGGAGGCGAAGGTGCTGAGAGCACTGAAGATTGCGTGGAAAGAGACGCTCTTATCTAAGAGGACGACAGTGGGTATGTATGAAGGCAAAGTAGTCTAAGCAATGTTGCATGGATGTGAGTCATGGCTGTAGATGAGGATGTGTGGAAGAGGGTGGAAGTCTTGGAAATGAAATGCCTGAGTACAGTATTTACTACAAGGTCGATTAATCGAGTAAGCTATAAGAGAGTAAGAGAAAGGTGTGGTGATAAAATGTGTGGTTGAAAGAGCCGAAGAGGGTGTGCTTAAATGGTTTGGACGCATGGAGAGAATGAGTGAGGAAAGGTTGACAAAGTCTGTCAGAGGTGGAGGATACAAGAAGTGAAAGAACAGATTAGATATGGAAGGATGGAGGTGTTGCAAGACATTTTCATCGGGACGAACTGAAATGAGCCTCACTTAAACCTCTATGAAGACTCACCAACTGGCGTCTGAAAGCCGTGAACGTTATCCAATATCCTCTCAGACGTCACCATTGAGAAAACCAGCATTTTTCTGCATGTTTTATATCTATCGTAAAGCACGGTTTCGGAAGTAATAACCAACGACAATTCATTGCCCTTAATTCACGAAACTTACAGGAAACAAAACTACACATAGATACCCCCAGAACTCCTTCCTTCCTTCAGTGAACGTGTTTGCATGAAAGCAATACATTTCAAGAGTCCCACAAGCTCCATTCTATTCCCTTACTTGCACCGGGAGACTTGCTGCAGTTGAATTTCTGGATGAAACTAAAGCTGTCCATAGTTCCTCGCTCCTTAAACTCGCTCTCATGTGTGATTACTATGTGCGTTACGGAAAGAGTTTTATACTCGTGTTACACTCGTCTCTTACCTTTGTGTATATGTATACCCTGTCTTTTCTCATATATATATATATATATATTTATATATATATATATATATATATATATATATATATATATATATATATATATATATATATATATATATATATATATACAGAGAGAGAGAGAGAGAGAGAGAGAGAGAGAGAGAGAGAGAGAGAGAGAGAGAGAGAGACAGACAGACAGACAGACAGACAGACAGACAGACAGACAGACAGACAGACAGACAGATAAAATGATTTACAGAAAGCGATGGTTTCCCGGGAAGACCTTCAAAAGAAAACAAACTTTAAAAGTCGTCAATATCTCCACTGTCGGCTCCTCCTCTGGCATGATCAGTCAAAGTCACTCCCATCCGTTGTGTTTTCCATTTCAATAATCACAAAAGATTTTATGCTTGCCGTATTTCGTTTTAATGCTTCGCGTAAAGAATTACAGAGAAAACTCTTCGTAAATTGAATGTGATCTTTTTGCCTTTAAAATTCTCTGACATTCTTTGGTACAGAATATCGTAAGAGAATCGTTATTGAATAGTATGTTTGTGAAGTGCTTTGGCGCATAAGTTGTAACGGAAGCATACCGTGAACAGTTCATGCATCATAGCATCTTCCTTCAATTCCTGACGGAGTAAGATCTTGCTCCCAGTATCTACAGGTCACCTGCTTCAATAAGGTCATATGAATGATCGCCAAGGTTTAGGTAGTAGATTCGAGATTATTCTCGTAAGAGAAGCCGGATATCTTCAGGCAGACAGTCGAGGAAGTCTTTGAAGGGAGTGTGTTGAGCTTGTATCTTTAGCATATAGCCAGAAGAGTCGTCTTACCGAATACGTAGATTAAACAAAAACATTTGAGCTTCTTGTGAAGTTATACGTTCGTAGTAACAAGAGCAGATAGCATTTGAGTACATATTCAAGCAGATTACCACGAATGTGAAACAGAAGTGAATGAATATCTATCTTAATCATTATTATAAACTTTGTTAATATCAGATTTAACATGTGAACTGTTTCTTGACGATAGATAACCTAAAGGAGAGGTGTCAACGTACTAGGGGGTAAGATATTGCCTATAAAGACTCATAAGACCCGAATGCAAGGATTCAAATAGAGCTGTCTTCTCCTTATGGTCCTCATGCATGGACCTTCACAGTTCGTAATAGTATTAATCTCTATCTTTACATAAGTTGCGACCATTCTTCTTATATATAGAGGTGACTCAGGTCATTTCTATGAGGATGTTTGGCAGTCGAGGAGCACCGTTATCGTACTCAGATACTTGAAGTATAAGCCCACGTAAGTCTGCATTACATGGGGCAACAGAACTTCATATAGCCCTCTGGAGAGGGACGTCAGAGACTGATATCTTCTACCGTATTCAGTGTCTGAATAACTGATCGTAATCAGGGGTTATTTGGTCTGCTGGTGAGGTGAATATAACTTGCAATATGTAGAAGATGGAGTGCTAATTTGTCCATCAGTAAATCAAAGATTTTGAGAAACTGTTAATCATATATGAAAATTTCGAACAAAATTTAAACTTTTAATGTAATCTCCTCTTGACTTCAGTTGGTTGATGAAGCGATGATGAAAGCTTCCCATTTTTCAAAACCCATTTCTTGCCCTCCATAACTCTCTCTCTCTCTCTCTCTCTCTCTCTCTCTCTCTCTCTCTCTCTCTCTCTCTCTCTCTCTCTCTCTCTCTCTCTCTCTCTCTCTCTCTCTCTCTCTCTCTCTCTCTCTCTCTCTCTCTCTCTCTCTATCTATAGATATCTATCTATCTATCTATCTTCGTTGGCTGAAAACTCCCTGTTCACATTAAGGAAAAGTGAGGAATGGCATAACTGAACATACTGAACCTTCTTATGTTGATATACTAACCTACTTACAATGTATAACTACATATCAGATTGAAGTATTAGCTTCGGCATGGCACCAGGCCACGGCATATGCTTGCTTGGAATTCGAAAGACATTCACCATATAATATTCTGTGCAGTCATTTTCTTTTGGATAGCATTAACGCGGTTTTGCAAATACTACAAGTCGGATTCTGTTGTTTTGCCCATTTAAGACTTCTATAAATTCCAGTGCGCCACCATGCTCAATCCAGCGACCTGGGATAAAGAAAAACGGTTACTTATGGGAAGTTTGATGAACTATTAATTGGTGGCGTAAAGCAGCATCTTGGTGAAACTCTGTACTTGAGATCTCTAGGAATTGTTGCAACCGGTAAAGGTAATTTGATCCTATTAGCGTGGCTTCTAGACAGTCAATTGACGAGCTGCTTACTACCATTCACGAAAATCGGGTGGCTTCTCACCAGTCCATACGCGGCAATTTTGTCGGCTCATACTCCAACACAAGGGGAAAGCAAGGACATCATCAATGAGAATATGATTAATTGAATCCTCCATTTCTTTTACCCGTTAAGAAAACGTGATTAGCAACACCATTAGTTTGATTAATCTGCAAGTCTTTCTACTACTACCACATTAATCCATGAGCTTTCTCTTCTGTCATTTGGGCCCGGTGGTCTGTTGCTGTTTGAGTTCATTTGTGATAGTAAGTCTAGCATGATCCTCTACGCCTAAGCTGTCCTACATCTGAGTGTGATACGATCTTCTTTCAATGACTGATGACTGGCAGTTTTGAATTCCTTTAAAAAGGGTCCCGTTATTAATATCACTGCTTTACGGGAAGTACTCGGGCAGCCAGACCTTGCTTCAATACTCAGGGATCATTAGATTCTCATTAATTTTGTGATCATTCTATACACGAATGCGCGTTGTCTTTAGGATTAAGTAGTCTATGTATTTACTTTGGAAGTATTCTCTGATCTCTTTGCATATCTTGTCTTGGAGTCTAAGGTAAGCTACTGCGACGCTTTCACAAAGGCTTATTATTAATCTTTACCCTTAAGAAAAATAAATCAAAATATCTGACTTCTTTGAAACGAATAGAAACTTTTCAGACACCCTCCAAGATTCTGGTATTCCCACACGTCGTATATCATCTTAGTAATCCGTCGCATGTCTTCGTAGTCTGTTTTGATTCTCACTTGAAATATGGCCATAGTATATCAAATTGCGTGACCTAATTATCATTTACAACTGGTGACCTCTTCCTTCTTTCAGGATAACTGCGTCACATGATCAAACCATCTTCCTTCAGTTGTCTAAAACAGTTACCTCAAAATCTCATTCTCTGCTCATCTTCTCTCAATTGTCTGAAGCAATTACCTTAAAATTTCATCCTCAGCTCATTGTCTCTCAATTGTCCAAAACGATTACAGTGAAATATCCTCAGCTCATCTTCTCTTATTTGTCCAAAACGATTACATTTAAATCTCATCCTCAGCTCATCTTCTCTCATTCGTCCAAAACAATTACCTTGAAACACCATTCCCACCTCACATTTCTCAGCCCCTGACACGTTCCACAACTATAGAGCAAGAGCGGAAGATCAAGGCTGTTGAATAATTCTAGTCATGTCTCCGTCGTCAGTCCTGTTTTGTTTTGCTTTTCTGACCTTAAAGATATTTCTTGCTTTTCCAATGGGCATATCCAGCAACTGCCAGAGTTCACGTTGCACATTTACACTTCTGATGAAATACTTGAAGATTCTCATGGCTTCTGTTGGTCACCCAGCCACATTTCGTTGCCCTGTGTCATCAGTTCTTATTCGTATTTTCTCCACCTTACCGTAATTTGCTTCCAGCGATATATTCTGCATCTTTTTATCTAAGTTGTGATTCATGTTGGTTTCATTCATATTTCATCCTTATGACCCATTTCAAATAAGATGAACGTAGAGAGCGACAAGGTATCACTTTAAAGTTGTACTCCTGCCCTGATACATTAATAAGATAATAATGACATAAGGTTCACTGTTTCAAAAAGAAAAATGGCTACACCTCAGACGAAGACGAAGTAGGAATAAAGATTAATGGCATGCAACATGTAGGTCATCCCCCTAGAATGCTAAAAGGAAATGACCCATATTGATTTGGAGAGTGAATCGACAGAATGGTAGCAGCTGTTGGTGTATTAGTGTGTCAGGCAATGTACTTGCGACTTATCCACGAAATTGTGGCCGGCATCTCTGGATTTTACCACCCTTAACGTTGCTGTTCCATGATTTACCTCCGGCCCTTAGACACACCTGAAAAAAATATCAAGTAACATCAGTAACAGCTGACAGGGGTTCCTGACGTGTTTTGGTCTTGGTGGAACGATAGTGTAACATTTGACGGGGACTTCTAGCATATCATGGCGATCTCAGGAAGCCTATTAGATTGATACGCTTCATGCGAGAACAACTTGAGAGCTGCTAAGACTGCCATGGCTTACATTAGTTATGAATCTTTGGAGTCTGCAAGTTCGATACCGCTCCGAACAATTTTGTTGTTCAACGCAGCCACACGACGAGGGTGATCGTTATAATACCTCTTACTTTCCTCGAACAACGAAGCAGTGAAATTCTATTCCTCCTTTCCCCCTTCCCTCCACCTATATAGCCTTTCCGCCTGCAAGAGTCGGGTCTGCAAACAAGTAAGAAATTCAGTGTCATTTTCTGCCTTTTTTCATGTCATACCCATCATCTTAACCCCTTTTTCCAATCTTCTTCGCCTGTACGATATGATCTGGTGTCAAAACACAATCCTTTATATAAACAATAAGCAGATATCGCCCATCCTCCTTTATTTCATATTACAGACTAATACAACAGATCTATCAACGTCTTCCACGGCTTTAGATCCAGAAATGACTGAAAGAGACTTACAGAATTTTGAGCCACAGTCGCCATAGCTGTGGGTATCTGATTGACCTAGCTTACGATAGGTGGATCGTAGATAGTCACGTATCAGGAGCAGGAACCAGAGATAATGGGTGCAGATGAGGAAAGATAACCAAACGTCGTTTAGTGCCACACCACTAAACAGGAGCTTGACTTGCTGACGAGGTTGGCTGATTGCGACAAGGAAAGTATAGATTGATGATTGGCCATAAACCAGAGATCGAACGAGTCTTATGTTTTAAGAGAACTTTGCCACTGTATATTTTTTCCACGCCGAACTTCGCTAACGACCTTCCCTGAATTGAGAATCTCGCTCATGACTGATTCACTGTCGTTCTCCAATTGTGGGTTTTGTCGCCGTGGTCTTTCATGGTCTTTCATCATTAACTTGGTAATGGTTATTGGAACTTCGCTTACCGGCAGTAAACGCGCGGTAGGGAAGAATTAACTCTGATCGGAACGACTGATATTATATCCCGAATTATGAAAAATGTAGAAGTTATGATAACTGTAACGACCTTCAACTGCTATCCCTTACGCAGCGTTCCAATACTTTTCCTTGCGCCATTACGGAGGCTGATGTGCCATTGCAGTGTTCTAAAAAGCTGACTGCTGCTTTAATTAATTCATATATTACGTTTATAATAGGAAAGCTGGTCTAATGAGAGCATTTGCATTACGATTGCTTTAATGCACATATTTCACTGTGGTCTTTACCAAGGCTTAATTCATATACAGCTATAATCATTTACTAGAATATGAAAGAAGAAAGATTTGAATAGCAAGATGAAGAGAAATCTAAAGATCTAAGCAAAAACGAAAAATCGAGTCAAGTTTAATTTCAAGGGCGTCTGCTCCATCACCTGTAGCTAAGCAAAAAGAAAAAAAAAATACTACCCTCAAAATTGCCCTTTGAATCCCAGAAACGCTTCTCAGGGATCATTTACTTATGCATTATCGCGACGGCTAAGTCGTCTTTTAAGACAGAAACGAACGGTTGTAATCCTAAATTTTTGGATGACCCCTTTTCCAAGGTTAATGGTAGCTGGAACATTATCTGTATATTATCGCAGTTTCCTAAGGCTGAGTTGATATTCGAATGCGTTTGTTAGGGGAGAGAGAGAGAGAGAGAGAGAGAGAGAGAGAGAGAGAGAGAGAGAGAGAGAGAGAGAGAGAGAGAGAGAGATGATGAAGGCATCGGATGACACGTTCTGGAAGTATAAAGGATTTTATTGGCATACAATCGTAAATAGAGAAGTTTTTTCTCCTCTGTCTTTTTGTAGCGAATTACATTGCATAGGCAAAACATGAACCAGTCGAGGCCATTTCGAATGATGAGAAAAGTAAGAGAAAGTAGAAATCAATCATGTTTCCATGAGTTTGTATAGACCTGACTGTTAAAAGACGAGTGGTTATATGAAGAGGGAAAGACAGCAGAGGGACGAGAATTCCACGTCTTAGCTGTTCGAAGGAAGAAGGATGCATCAGACCGTCTAATCCTTGAGTGGCCTGTCTTCATCTACACAAGATTAGCTTATCGTATTTCATCTCAGGCTTAAAATGACCATCACTATGATAAAGGCTTACAGAATAGCATCATGAAGAACGCCTGAGTGAGAATGCCGGTGTAAAGTTGTCAGCAAAAGTAGACTTGTCAGATGTAGACACGCATTCCATCACCACCTCATTACATCTGGAACAGCCACCATATGAGCTTCCGCATGGAACATATTGCTGCGCTATTCGGCAACAGAGGTCGCCTCCAGGATCATGAATATGTGTAGTCCAGGGAGGTTAACTCTCAGTGTCTTGCATGCAAACAACTTATCTAGTCCAGGAGAACTGGTCGTCAACACCTAGAGCGGCAAAGATACGCAAGGACGAAGGAAAATGCAGGATGTATGAATATGCTGTGTTTATGCAGTGTAGAAGACTGGTACGTAAGAATTTGCTCAAGGCTTTTACTTTTAAATGACTAAAGACAGAATCAAAAATGAGTGATGCTAAATTTATCTAAATCAGAGGGCCTTTTATCAAGGCGCTATATATCGCATCCGATTATTTTTTGTGAATTACGTGTAAAGGTTCTTTTTTATGCACCAAATTTTCGATTTCTTTTTGTGTTACTTCCTCCAAAATTCGTAGATACATTCTTTTTGTCTTTTCCTTTCCCTTTTCATAATGCTCTCTATATTTTGATTAAGGCCGGCCTTGGTGTGGACTTTTATCCGTGACTGGAGCCTCCAACGTAAAGAAAAAAAGAAGGAATGTGCTCAAGGCCCAAGACACACATCCAAACAATACCGTCGGAACCATTGTGACTTCAGACATACCCATCTTTGCCCTAATGGACAATGACGTCTCCTCCCGCACGTTCCTTAATGCAACCAGGACTTCTGACCCTTGCCCAGTCTGTGACTCACTTCAGTTCCTATCATTCCATTCATTGCCATACCTACTCCAAGGTACCCAAAGCACTCCACATCCTCCAGGTTCTTCCCAGTCAAACCTACACTCGCGCCATTCTCGGATGGCTCATCCTCCACCTCTTTGTTAGATAGAGCCGAATCGAAAGCATTCCATCGCGTTAATTCTCCTGACATTAGCTCTCTTCAGCCTTCCCCACCTGTACTCTGCGAGAGAGAGAGAGAGAGAGAGTTAGAAAAAAGATTGAACCATCGATAAGGCACCAAAGTTGTGCTTTTAAAAGAGTCTTCAGCACAGCCAAAGCCCCAAATAGAACGAGATCTCACTCTTTTCATCCCACAAATCTGGTACAGTTCATTCACCGGCGGAGATCCTTCTTAACGTTAGCGGGTTGGTATCATAAACTTTTACCCGGGGAGAATCTTTGCAAAGGTTAGAATCTGAAGACGTCATTGAAGAAGTTGAAAGTTTGAATACAAGTTCAAAAGGAGTTACACTGAAAATGAGTGAAGTAGTCTAAGTAATGCTAAAGTGATTTAGGGTGAAGTTTATGCCTAAATGGGAAATTTATGGGGCGATGATAAGGGGGAGGGGGCCGCTGAATGACACCTGTTTGGCTAAATTAAGTGAATGACGGCATCAGGCAATGTTCAGTTAAAATAGTTGGTTACAAAAATTGCGAGGGTGAGTGAAAGTTGAGTGATGCATGAGCGAGGGTTGAATGAGCCTTGCGTGGCAAGAAAATGAATATTGATTTAAGGACATTTGGTCCCTATTTCGCTGCAGTTAATCTCCGCAAATACCATACCAAAATTTGCGCTCGAACCATAAAGAAATTCCACCACATCTGCTGAAAAATAGCCCTATAAAGACATAAACACATTCAATCTCTCTTTTTTTTTAAATGCTACGTTAAGAAAAGCAATAATGTTGTGGCCTCAAGAAACGAAGAGGAGAAAAAGAAAAATCCCTTCACTTGTTATAGGTATTGAAGTTTTCTTTGTAGGCGATAGATATCTCAGGCCTCACCACCACCACAGTCACCCAGGCTGCTGCTGCAGAAGGCACCGAGCCTCTGTCAAGAGCCTGAAGGATTTCTAGCATCTAAGGCAGATACTAACGACATTTTGAAGCAGAGGCGGCAGATGCCTCTGAGGCATTGGCTGGTTCGGGTAGGTGGGTGGGTGGGTCTGGGCGCGAAGGGTGGTGGGGCAACGGAGGAAGTGGAGGAAAAAAGTGTGCCAGAATGAGAGAATTAGACACATTAACATACAATTACTTTTTTGATCCCTTTAAGCTCTTTAGATATCACTCTATACCATGGGTTTAGATTTAATGGTTTACTTTGCCTTATATAATAAACCCTTTGTTCGTTGACATTTCTGAAAATAACCATCTCTTTAAATCTCTAGATTATCCTTGAGATGTTCGTTTGTTCTTGACGTTATCTCGCTAAAATCGGGAAGTGGCGACCATGTGTGTAAGAATTTTTTTGATATAGGATTATTTGTTCTATCATATTTAAACACACACACACACACACACACACACACACACACACACACACACATTTTAGCCATTTGGATGGCTTGTTGTATAAGTTTACGCTGTATAAACTTACACTTTATAGACATATACTTTGATAAGTTTGCATTGTTTTTAGCCATTGGGGTAGTTTTGTTGTATCAATTTCAATGCCCGTTCTTTGTCCTTTTTTCTAACATTCTATTCGGCAGTGTATTGAAGAAAGTTAAATTTTACGGACACTCGAATGTTTTTGTTGGGAGATTTTGGATATTTTCCACGGCGTTTTTGCAGGTGGAAAGACTTGGCGTCTTTCTTGTTGTGAGATTTTTGGGTCAATTGCTGTTTTCCGTATCTATTCAATGTCGCCATGCATATGCTATGCAGTCTTAGTCATTCTTTCGAAACTCTACGTATACATTTCCTTCATTCTCTCATGATAGTCACTGTACGTACATTCACAGGTTTCTGTTTTCTAACTTTCCCTTTTCTACCATTTTTGAGACAAGTGTCTTGGTATTGATCATCTACGACCTCCAGATTATTCCAATACCGACCGTTGCCGTCCGTCATTGTGCCTCAGTTATGTAGATAACCAATATCGCGTATGGGTATCAGTGAACCCTGACCCGTTATCATACGTGATTTTTCAGTTATCATCATGAGGGCCACTGATGTATCACAGAGGCATCCAGTCGCATTACATAGGTTTCTGTGTTCCATACAAGTCATCCAATACAGTATATAAATGATCGGAATTGCTTATCTGTATTCGATAACATGAGGGTTTCCGACATCTGTTATTGCCTTTGGTTTCCCGTTCGCATATACAGTTTCCTTACTCCACCTTCATGTATGTTCCACTACCTCTCATGCTTCATTGAAGCTCCCTGTTATTTGGATGGCAGAGCAGACGGGCCTATATTACATTTTTTTCGGTTCCTCAGCTTCTTAGGTCTCTGACTAATCATTTTAGCTTCCAATACCATAGGAGCAGTTGTTTTTATATGCTTTGAGATTCATAAGTTCCCCCTTAGATGTTTCAAGACCGCTTTTGGTTCTCGATT
This sequence comes from Panulirus ornatus, assembly GCF_036320965.1. Classification (NCBI taxonomy): domain Eukaryota; kingdom Metazoa; phylum Arthropoda; class Malacostraca; order Decapoda; family Palinuridae; genus Panulirus; species Panulirus ornatus. The sequence goes on along the minus strand of NC_092231.1, from coordinate 38,856,955 downwards.
TCGTAAAATGACCAGCATTCTACACCTCCCTAAAAAGAAAGAACAAAACGGGAAATGTAATAATACCCCCAAAAGCGTTCTCATATCGGCTCAGCCCTCACTATCGCTACAGGTATGGCTAAAGGATTCCTGATAGCATCTTCAAAGCTCCATTTTCTTCCAACATAACCTATTAACGTCCGCGACTCCTCATTATTGCTCCAGACTTCCCAATAGCGTTCCCTGTCCTCGAATATTAACCCAGAACATCGAAGTGTAGCGTGAAACTCCCAAATAATGCTCTGGGCATCTATTTTATTTCCCTGAGACACCGTTATTGTCTCATATGCTTCAGTATGGCACTAAAGGTAATGATATACCATCAGACCATCTCGAATTGCCATAGTCATCTTATTGTTATCCTATTCTCTTCGTAACTATTCAGCCCTTCTAGAGTCGTCTTAAACGAGCGGACTAGTGGCTGAGTCTTATATATAGCACCCTAGCTTCGTCTCTTTGATGTATATCAACTGACTTATATCTCTCTCTTGTGTCTCCCCTGATGATGTGATTATTACAAGAAAATGCACTTGGGAACTTATCGTGTTTCATTTTCCCCGTGGACTCATAGGAATATCTTTATCACGCGCAAAATTGTGATCCTTTCCTATATATATATATATATATATATATATATATATATATATATATATATATATATATATATATATATATATATATATATATATATATATATAAATATTGTTCCAGTCATCCAAGTATACAATCCAAACTGTCTAGGACTGACCCCACACAGTCCAGATTTCCCTCAAACGTTCATACTCACCTCACACGTTCGAGTGGCCCTCTCATTCGACCACATACCATCCCCAGTCCATCCCAATATTCCCCAGAGTTCCCAGGTATCGTCCCCTCACGTCCAGCATTTCCCCCAAGACCAGGAGTTTGCTTGGTAATGGAGCTGTGACGTCAAGATGGTCTGTTGGTCAGGCCCTTCGAGGAAGTTCACTAATTGGTTGTCTGTGTTTCCAGAGCTGGAGGATTTGGAAGGATTTGTCCATGTCACTGACGGAATCATTGTTGGTGTGGCAGGCTTGGGTCATTGAGGGTCACTATAGGAGGTCACTGATGCACAATGAACAAGAAATCACGATTGCAGACCAGTAAAAATCTTGCTTGCAGATCGCTCCACGTAAACGTGATTCAGTCTAAATGATCGAGTCTGGCTTCCATAGGTCATCACATACAGAAGTTAGTGCTGGTGAATGAATGTAGTTTACCAAAGCCTTCACCACATCCTTTATGTCTGATCTCGTATCTCCATAGGCTGTCAAGGTGTTCTCAAAGACCAAAAGTTCTGGAACATATGTTCATGATCTACTTGTCGATGCATTACATGGTCGATATCTTTTTTTTTTTGTTAATCTAGACGGCACGGGCAACTAAGCTCCTAACCAAGGTAATTCCATTAACGTTATACTTACTCATTTTATCGATCCACACTTAGGGATGAATGAACAGCTGGGTTGACTGTGGACCGACTGCAGCAACCAGGACTCGAATCTATATCCTCGACCCTGGGCGGCCCGTGAATGCGTCACGATCAGGAACGCTAACTGCTACACCATAGAGGTCTATATCGTTTCAAAACAGTCCCTTGTTATCATCTGGGTCATATCTAGCGTTGTAGAGGCCAGTGATTGTTACAGTCAGCTTTATATGAGTTTAGTGAGAGGACTATGTATAACATACATTCTTGAATATATATATATAAGGTTATGTGCTTCTTCGACCGGAGGTTGATATTGCTCAGAGTTGCCGCAGCTGATGTGCTTTTTTTTCTTGCCGGTGAGAAGCATCTATAGCAGCAGATTCCATTGTGCTTAACTTGTTTTCGTAGTGCCCGTCATTTCGGCACTACTTTGCTTGCGAGAGAATATATTCCATAGTGCTAGGATACTTGAATATATGTTTTCATGTCTTTTATTTCAAGCAGTTTTATTTTTGTAACACACACACACACACACACACACACACACACTGTGATAAGTATTACTGCCTAAGAAGTCACCACGAGCTTACACGGGTTCGAATCCTTGAGCAGGGCATTCAGCCCAACTCGAGACTGGTCGATAAACCTGTGTAGAAAATGTATAGCTCAGCTTTACTTATTGAAGTGATATCCACAGCCTTCACCCTAATCCTTCCCGAGTGAGGAATTCATTGTTTCATATAAGTTTTGTTAATGTTGTTATTGCTGCCATGATTTATATATGAGAAGAACCAGAAGTCACAGATGTTATTGAACCTGGTGGCTGAAAATTGACCTACGGCGAGATTGCATCACCGGGATGCAATCTCAATGGAGATATTCTAACTCCTAAATAGTATAACCTTTCCCTGTTGCTGATGATAGCGTAACCTTTAAGGAGAAATTACACCTGGGGCGGGTTTTTTGGTTATATGATAATGGTAATAGTAACAATAATAATGGTGATGGTAATGATGATATTGATAATTATGATAATGATAATTATCATGATGATAATCGTAATGGATGTAATAATGATAAAGTAATAAATAATGCACTAATGTCAGTATCATTTTAAACATAATGGAAATTCTATATTTTGTCTGTTTAAACACAGTACCATTCAGATACTTTTCATTGTATATGATTCTGGATATATATTATCCATTATAGATCATTCTTACGAATCATAATCTATAGATAGTGAAATGCTCTCAAGATCTGTAAAGGAAAATTTATATGAACAACAGTTGCTCGTATGTTTAAGAGCTCATGTTTGAGATCAGCGAAACTTATGAAGCTTCAGATGAGATGAACAAGTGAATACTATACGCACACGTTCCATCCATCCAGTCGAAGCAATGAAATTGATACACCATAGAAAGCATATAAATCGTTGTTTCAATACCAGACAGCGTGAGGAAATGCCTTGAAATCCATAACCTTCACTAAGTCCCTCCTGTGTCTCATGTGTATTTCGAACTGCCTCAGAACATGGCTTCAAATGATTCGAACAGCATGAACCTGAATCAGTGTTTCGATGTCAGCTCGAGAAAATGCCTTGAAACTCACAAGGCTTCATTTAGATCCCTCCTCCGTTTAATGTTATTTCGAACTGCTAAAGGACACGACTTTCCATGTTAAAGGTCCGTGCGTCTGTCTGTCCTTGGTACGTACATAGGTAGGGAAAAATATATCTTTTATCTTCATGTTTCTTTTGGCATTACGGGAGGCCAAACAACATCCTCTTTAAACTTAACCTTTACTATTTTTTCCCTCTCTCTCCCGAGATCCTTCCTCCATCGCACTCGGCTCGGCTCACCGCGCCAAACAACACGCGAGGCAAACATCTAAATTTAATTTGAATTCAAATCAGAATGAAATGTTTTCATCTTTGTTCATCTACAACACTAGGCGAGGATTGATAGTAAAGAGAACACCGGAAGAATACCTTGTGAATTGCTTTTACTTCCTCCACGCAAGGGATGGGATAACAGTTTCTGGCGTGACGTACAGCCTCTTCAGTCTTCTTCAAAAAGAGAAAATTACGAAATCATGCGAGATAAAGACACACGTCCTCGAGGTATTGCAGTCCTTAGGCAGACGAGGACGACGTGCCCGACCACATGGAACGGAGTGACGGTGATTCGAGAACGATGCAATTCGCTAGTTTGATAGTATGCTGAAGTAGAGAAGGAAATCATTTCATTGGCACTAAACTAAACATGAAAGTAGAAGGTTACATTAGTTAAAAATGGCTTTATGTGAATTCCGGTCAGTAAAGATACGAAGAGGATAAGAGAGGCAAATGAAGACGCAATTCAGGGTTTGATACAGAAAATATCAATCTATAATATCAGTTTTCATATTCTAATGTCAGTAATGACAGTGGCGATCTGCATCATGGTAGGGTCATCACCCCATCGTCCTTGGTGCCATACACAACAGTTCTAACCAGAGGAGAGGCAGTAGGATCCTGTCCGCGACGGCCGAGTACCCTGCAGCTGTGCTGCCGGCGTATGATGTGTGTGTGTGCCATGATGACCTAGATCGTACACCCTCAATTGCTCTCAATTCGTAATGAAAGGCGACCTCCCCAACCCATAAGCTATACATACACCATCCCTGGCGGAAGATGAATAATCCCAACTCGATTACATTATTAAGGTAGCCTGTGAAAAATGGAAGAGCAAAGGCATTCTCTCTCTCTCTCTCTCTCTCTCTCTCTCTCTCTCTCTCTCTCTCTCTCTCTCTCTCTCTCTCTCTCTCTCTCTCTCTCTCTCTCTCTCTCTCTCACACATTAATGAGGTAGAGAATGTGCACAGCATATAGAAGTTTAAAAAGGTTGTCCAATAGTAGACTAATCTGTTCATCCTCCCCTCAGGGCTGGTCGATAGATGAGTCCCTGGCGTAGGCTGGTGTGTGTGTGTGTGTGTTTGCCCATGAGAATGAACATATGGTACGTATGTACAAGTTTGATAGACGGGGCAACGCCAGTGTAAAACTCTCTACCCGTAACACACGAGCGGTAATCATACTCACAAAATTAGACTCGATACGCTACAGGTTGTCAAACACTACACGAAATTTTTCATTGAGAAGGATAGTAATGTAGGTAATGATGACTGGAATTTGAAACAAGACGGACTACCAGAAGTCCAGTAGAAAAATTATTAATATGACACAAAAGAAACCAAAAAAAAAGTGCACTCAGAGAAGCCCGATCTGAGAACGTTTAAAGATACTGTTGTGAAAGTGGAAGATATGATAATAACAGTTCAGAAACAGACACACAGGATATACACAAATTACATGATGCTTTCAAGACATTCAGGATGCAAATAGTGAGACGATGAAACTCTACATCTAACACTCGAAGGGAATGAGAGGGAAGAAAACTGATGGAACAGGACGTATGTTTTATTAAACATAGAAATATTCAGGTGAAAGGGTCAAAAGGGACCAGTTTATGTGACCCATAAATAGAACAGCCAAGGGAAATTGCTTGGGCTGCGAGGAGGAGGAGGAGGAGCAGGAGGAAACTGCAAAGTGAAATGCTGTAGAGAACTGAGAACACTATCAGGGAAAATGTGATGAGGGAGGTGCATGGATGTTCTGTGGCCTGGATGACATACATTGCGGAGCATTACGAAGAAACACAAGAAGGGTAATAGAAATATTGAAACAGACTTTGAAATAAGATGCATGAATAAGTGAACGAATATACTAGACCAAATTCTGTCGATTGAATGAAGAGGGAAGTAGAAAGATACACCCCAGTCATTTTAGAGAGGATGAAGACCATATTCAATCAGAGATAAAAGGGTCATTAACGGGACAGAGTTTAGGTATAAAAGCTGTGAAATGTAATTGGAAAGAGTTGAAATGGGTGGAGGTAAAGTAGGGAGACCTTTAGGGTCTTCTCTATGTGTGGAGTGTATTATTCAGGATTGAAGACAAGCATGAAGACAAGTGGACTAAAATTATCAATCACAGAGGAAGTAGATCTAAAAGAAATATGTTCCAATGGTCAGTAGTTAGCAGGAAAAATGATAAGACCTGGACGTTACAATTGGTAAGACGAAGCTTGCCAAGCAGACATGGGTTCGCATCCAAACCTTCCCAGAAGACACACGTGAGGAGCAAGTGTCGAGATAGATAACAGGAGGAGGAGGTTTGACCTTCAGTATGAGGCTTCTCAAGTAACAGACAACCCACGGTTGTAGGAGCCACTGGCAGCAGATGGTCCTCTCAGACGGGACGTAATGGAAGAATGATAATACGACAGCTGTGGTTTCGGTGCAAGGCACACGACGGCTAAAGAATGAATGTGGACGGATGTGGCCTTTCTTCGTTTGTTCCTGGTGCTGCTTCGCTAATACGAGAAAATGTGATCAAGGATGAAAAAGAAAGCACGAAATGTGTTGGACTCAAAATACAGAATCCGTCATAAGTCTGATCATTCAAATTGTGGTTAGGTATAGATCTGCTAGATAGCGCCTAACAGCAAAACACGAACACTATACCTACTGAGAAACTGACCAACAGGGAGAGGATGGCAGCCATGGACTTGCCTGTGTTGGAGAAGAGACGGAAGAGTGTAGACAGGTTGCACATTTCGAGCCTCTGAATCGATTCCACGATATCGCTTCTGGTTCGATCTGACGGCATTCGATCTGATGATTTCGATTCTGAATCACTTTGATGATATCGTTTTCGTATTGATTTCACGATATCGATAATTGTCTTTTTTCTTTCAAGGCAGGAAACCATCACCTGGAGGAGATTGCAAGAACTGCAGGTAGGAATGAATTGGAAAACGTATGAAGAAAATGTTCGGATAGTGATAAAGTGATTGATGAAGGAAAGAGGCTAAGGGAAGAAAATAAAAAACGGGAATTTCAGAGGGCGTTAAAAGTCTGAAAAGTTGTATGACAAGGAAAGTTAAAAGAAATGGAGTCCACAGATGTACAACTCCTCTTCTCTTATGAGTGAGTTAGTTATCAAAGATAGGTAATTGGAGATACAGTAAAACGTACACACACACACACACACACACACACACACACACACACACACACACACACACACACACACACACACACACACACACACGAACATACCGTTATAATAAACTCCAGCGGACCCTGGAAATGTTTCAGGAAAGCGCTGGCAGAATGTCTGGCGCTTGAGAATTGAAACAATCTGCTCAAAATCTTCGACCTTAAAAATTTAATAATTGAGAGAGACAGAGGAGCTCGTTTGTTCCCCCTGGTGGCGGTAATGGAGTGGTCCGTCTGTCGGGTGTGGCAGTGAGTGGAAGAATGTAGGTAACTTGTGCATGTGTGGAGCACAGCAGTCAACCTAACTGCATGGGAAGGAGCACAGCAGTCGACCTAATTTTATGGGTAGTATGGAGCACAGTAGTCGACCTAACTGTATGGGTAATGTGGAGTACGGTAGTCGACCTAACTGTATGGGTAATGTGGAGTACAGTAGTCGACCTAACTGTATGGGTAGTGTGGAGTACAGTAGTCGACCTAACTGTACGGGTAGTGTGGAGTACAGTAGTCGAACTAACTGTATGGGTAGTGTGCAGCACAGTAGTCGACCTAACAGTATGGGTAATGTGGAGTACAATAGTCGACCTAACTGTATGGGTAGTGTGGAGTACAGTAATCGACCTAACTGAATGAGGAATGTAGGAACGAAGGCTTGGTAGGAGGAAAAGAGTCTGGATGATGATCATAAGACATTCTCAAACTCGTTACATATATCACTGGAAATCCATATATACCATAGCAAAACACCACATCTTTCCATTGACGGGAGAGAAAGGTTATAAGTAACTGGCAACTTACTAATGGTTCGTGTAGATGTAGAGGGAAAAGATTAAAAAGCCTTTTGATGAACATGAAAGAACTCTCGGTCATGTGTGAGTCGAGGGAGTCCCACCACACTACCTTAGAACTCCACCATGTCTTTCCCATGTTAGTTGACGAAGGGGAGTTTTTTTTTTCTTTTTGATGTTGGAACATACTGGTGGGTGGTTTAAATGTATATAAAGCGAGTGGAAACCTGTTAATGATCCTGGACTCCTTGCGGCCATATATGCGTTAAAGGGGCTCTCCCCTACCTCATTAAAATTTCACACCTTTTTTTTCATAATTTCATTTCTATTTTCAGCGAATTACGTTCGGGATTTAAAATGTTCAGCTGCTAACCCCAACCTGCCCTAGAGGAAAAAAGGAGGTGGCAGTAATGGTGTGTGTATTTGTATGTCTCTGTGCCTGTGAATCTGTCAGAGAGAGAGAGAGAGAGAGAGAGAGAGAGAGAGAGAGAGAGAGAGAGAGAGAGAGAGAGAGAGAGAGAGAGAGAGAGAGAGAGAGAGTATCTGTGTGTGTGTGTGTGTGTGTGTGTGTGTGTGTGTGTGTGTGTGTGTGTGTGTGTGTGTGTGTGTGTGTGTGTGTGTGTTTTCTTCGTGCGTGGGACTCTTATTAACTCACATTATTCTTCTGTCAGATACATTTTTCGAATATTTTCCATCTCTATCCATATTCTCTTCGACTGCAGTCATTCTGTATCCTCTGATCTTATTTTCGACTGCAGTCACTTTGTATCTTCTGTTCTTACTTTCGACTGTAGTCACTTTGTATCCTCTGCTCTTATTTTCAACTGTAGTCACTTTTGTATCCTCTGCTCTTCTAAGCGCTGCCCTTCTAAGAAAGATATTCCTTGAAAGTGTGTCCGCCTATTTATGTACGTTCACGTCTGTGTCAACAGCAGTCACTTTGAAGTTCCTTAACTACTTCTTTCTTCAGTAGTGATTTGTCCCTTACCATGTCAGTGAAGTAATCTAGAGTAATCCTCGACTTGTTAGACATATAACTTACGTATTTACTCCCGTCTTCTTGTTTGGACGTGATGATATCTTTCACTTTTTAAACCTTTTTAAGTGCTGCCTGACCCTTGAATCTTCTACATTTCTCCCAGGCTGTGAATCTTTATTGCCTCACCTGTTTAAACCACCTATTAACCAATAATCATTTCTCCCTGTACCCTTCCCTCTTTTCCTCATCTGTTGGTACCGAACTCGATAAACAGTCACAGAAGATTTTTCAGACGATGCTATAACTTTGCTCAGTTCCCGAACTCTGGAGGTTAGCCTCCCAGTCTGTCCCTCAAAAGCAAGCATTAAGTTGTCCACAACTTTCCTGCTTTCTCCTTTGCCAACCTATCATTTCTTGACACATATGTTGTCACAAGTTATAAGTGATAGCTTTTCCCAGGTGAAGTTCCACAGGTAGTTTTCAATTTCTATTTTATCACACGGATTATTTCATTCAATCATGTGTTCTATCCGTGTCCTTCTATATATCTACGAATCCTTCCTTCAACGGCATTCCTTGATGATTATATTTTGATATGTTTGGCAATGATAGCTCTCAGTCTTCAGCAGATTTCTATGTGATTATACTAATTATTCTGTACTTCTTTTAATGTCCTGTTCCTATTCCGAGGGTCCTTCGACATTCTCAGCCCCTGTTCCACCTTTGGAAGAATCTCAATCTTCCCCTACAAGCCACATCTCCCTATCACAATCTTCATATTCCCTCATATTCATCGAGTTTCGTCATCCTTTCATATATTATCAATAAGACTATTGTTTGACCCTTGTTCCTAGACTTCATCTCAAAGTGACTCCTTTGTCTGAGTAATCAGCATCAGGTGGTTTGGAGTCACTTTCGGCCACGTTATATTCATCATAAACCTGAGGATTCTATCAGTCTTCACACCAAAGGTTTTCCTGTATATCTCCTTTCCCTCTGCGAACCTTTGCAAAGACCAAACCCTGCTCCTCATCTCTTGTTGTCTTAACCTATCATGGCGGTGATCATCAAGATTTTTTGAAGTAATGCTGATGCAGGCGCGTTCTCCCTCTTAATATCCTTGTGAGGTTATTTTTCCATAATGTGGGATTCTGGCGAGAGGTGTAGGGACATCGTCGACTCCCACGCCTCTTGAGTCTCAGATCCCTTCAGCTTATTTCTTGCGATTTGTCATTCTTTACTAAGGCCTTTCCTTCAGTGTTCCATTCCCATTACTTTACATTTACTCGAGTTTGTCTAGGCTCCCTTGTAAGTTGATGCAATCTTCCTCGCTTTTCACTTTCTTCGTGTGTGTGTGTGTGTGTGTGTGTGTGTGTGTGTGTGTGTGTGTGTGTGTGTGTGTGTGTGTGTGTGTGTGTGTGTGTGTGTGTGTGTGTGTGTGTGTGTGTGTATGTGTGTGTGAATGTGTGTGTGTGTGAGTGTGTGTGTGTGTGTGCGTGTACCTACACTGGTCGATCACTCCTCCTTAGAGGTCTCCTGGGTTTACTTTGTAAAAGGAGCTGTTAACATTACTGTCATTAATAGACAAGATCATCGTAGGATACTGAGTAAACTTCCTTCTTCCTATGCTTCGCCTTTCTATCATTATTTTCTCTAATATCATTATCGTTATTATCTTTATTCTAAGTCTACTTTTCCAGTCCGTCTTTTCATTGATCTTCACATCAACACATTTTTTGCTTACTCTCTCTTCGCTCTTCTCTATTATCCTCCATCTCCTCAAACAATTTACCAAGTCTCTTGTCTTCTGTTATTTAGGAACTATCCTTCGTCTCTGGTACATAATCAGGAATCTTAAAACTTGGATTAGAAAATGGAGCAAGACGTCGTGTAATAGGATCACCAGCATGAGCTATGGCCAGAACTAGTCAGTCAGGAACGCGCTAGGAGAGCTACAACGGCACCTTCATCTTTAAAGAGTTTAATCACGTTTTTTACCCGCCAGCACAGAGCCGACACCTAACGGCTCCGCAAATTCAGTAGTGATCCTTCCAGCACGTAAATACCCATCAAAATATGTGATTCTTTTTCACGTGATCATCCGGGACTAGATTCCCCTTTTCTGTCTCCCTCTTCATCCCATTTTCGTTCATTCATATGTATCTTAAGTTTCTCTCCCACCCGTATTTCTCATGACTTGTAAAAATTCAATGTATTTGCTATTTTCGTAACCATTGTGCATCACAGTTTTCTTGTCTTTCTTTTTCCTTTCCTTTAACGTGTTCTATTTCTGTCTTATCTTCATCATACGTTTCTCCCTTCCCATCCTGCGACGTCCAGCAATTGGACATTCGTCCAACATAAATATGAGGCGAGAGTTTTTGTTTTTTCCCTTCTTGTGTGTCTCCTTACGTCATGTCCTCGTCCAAGTCTCCTTTTTCACCGTGTCTTCTACCGTCCACCGCTTCTCTTTGCCCTCCACTGGCGTGTCTGTCCCATACATCCCCTCACATTCCATTACACGTATCCTACCCACCTTGTGGGGTTCCTGCCTTGTCGACGATATTTCTTCCTTTCTTGTTACATCTTCCCTTTTTCTTTCGCTCGGTATTATCACCAACATACATATACATGAAGGGCTTATTCAGTGGTCTCTCATATTCCCTGTCAGCGATACACTCTTCCAGGCATAGTTTCTGTCTACCAGATAGATGAACTCATTCATGACGTGTGTTAGAAGTATTCTCAACACTAAATTGTGTGCAATACTTGTCCAGCAAGTCGTTTGTTGATTATTTGTGGCACGCTTTTTCGCATGTGATCTGTTTTCATCAAATGGGAGTAAATCATTTCTGATGTATATTATGTGATTCCAAGTAAGACTTCCATTAACTGGACCCGGGTATTACATATCGTTAGTTTGCTATGCCCGATACAACTTCGAGTAGCATAGCATAGTCACAAGTGACATCTATCGTGTTCCACTGAGGGTCGTCTCATAGTGGACATATTGAAAAACGTCCCCTCACCACGGCTATGTCCTTAGCAAGATCTGTAACCATTTGATTCTCTTGTTACCAAATTACGTATTCCGTGACAGGCGTGTTGCCTGGCCTTTTGGGAGAAGCCAAACACCACATGTGACCGAAAACAACACGTTCCTTTGTCCATAAGCACATTGGCTGAGAAGTGAGTTTTTCTTCTCATTTCTGTGCTCTCTCTCTTGAAGCTGTGATATTACACGAAAGCTCTTGGAACTTTTCGTGTTATATATATATATATATGTATATATATATATATATATATATATATATATATATATATATATATATATATATATATATATATATATATATATATATACATAAACATCATACACACCTCCAACAGCCAGGATCGAACCAGGGACCCCTGTGCAACAGGCTGGGGAGCTACCGCTAGGCTATGATCGCCCCTAATAGGGAAATGAGTATTCGATTACTATGTACTCGAATACCGTTCGTCTCACGTTGGTGAGCAACGGGGTCTACATCGGTCTCTTCCCATCAGGCTCACACAGCCAGCAGATAGCATTTTACTGAACCTATCTGTGCAACGCGGACGTACATGAATACGAACAAAGTGCATATGAACGCGCACCTTCATAGACCATACAAACCTCCAACAGCCAGGATCGAACCCGGGACCCCTGTGCAACAGGTGGGAGCGCTACCGCTATGATCGCCCCTAATAGGGAAATGACTGTTCGAATGCTATGTACTCAAATACCCTTCGTCTCACGTTGGTTTGTTCGTATTCATATACCTCCGCGTTGTACAACGTGAGACGAAGGGTGTGTGTGTGTGTGTGTGTGTGTGTGTGTGTGTGTGTGCGTGAGTGTATGTGTGTGTGTGTGTGTGTGTGTGTGTGTGTGCGTGAGTGTATGTGTGTGTGTGTGTGTGTGTGTGTGTGTGTGTGTGTGTGTGTGTGTGTGTGTGTGTGTGTGTCTGTGTGTGTCTGTGTATGTGTGTGTGTGTGCGTGTTTCTTTATCGCTAAAGTGGAAGGTCGTCGGAATCCCACACACCAGCTGTTTAATTATACATGAAGTTAAGAATGCAACAATGTTATTTCAGTGCAGAGAGAGAGAGAGAGAGAGAGAGAGAGAGAGAGAGAGAGAGAGAGAGAGAGAGAGAGAGAGAGAGAGAGAGAGAGAGAGAGAGAGAGAGAGAGAGAGAGAGAGAGAGAGCAAAGCTTTTCATATTTCATGCTGGTGAGATGCACATATATCGTTCAGGAGGCATTGCAATCTAAATGATGTATATGTCTTTATCAAAGCACAAAGGAACAGAGAAAGAGCCAAGAGAGGATACTCCCTCTAAAGCTCACTCCTCTCTTCCTTACGTTACCTCGTTAACGCGTAAATGGTAAATATGTACGAAAAAAGATATATATATATATATATATATATATATATATATATATATATATATATATATATATATATATATATATATATATATATATATATATATATATATATAATCATACTTAACCGCTGTTTCCCGCGTCAGGATATACATACACAGTCATATACATATATAAACATGTACATATTCATACTTGTTGCCTTCATCCTTTTCCATCGCCACCCTTCCACACATGAAATATCGTTCCTTCCCTCCCTCCAGCGAGGTAGAGGTAGGAAAAGACAAAAAGGCCACTTTCGCTCACACCCAGTATCTAGCTGTCATTTGTAATGCACCGAAACAACAACTCCCTTTCCACATCCAGGCCCCACAAAACTTTCCAGGTTCTACCCCAGACGCTTCACATGCCCTGGTTCAATCTATTGACAGCACGTTGACCATGGTACACCGCATTTTTCCAATTCACTCTATTCCTTGCACGCCTGTCACCCTCCTGTATGTTCAGGCCCCGATCGCTCAGAATCTTTTTCACCCCATTCCTCCACCTCCAATTTGGTCTCCCGCTTCTCCTTCTTCCCTCGACCTCTGACACATGTATCCTATTTGATAATCTTTCCTCACTCATTCTCTATTCGTTATGCTGAACGCAGCTGAGGTTGATTATCTAATTTCCTTTTTCTTTGTGTAAAATGTCTTTGACTGCGGAGTTATTTTGTTCAACGCTTCAGTATTCTGAAAATAGTTGTCCCACATGAATAAGAACAATATTGCATTATGAAGCGATATCCCTCCTAGTCTCTGGCGATAAATGTCACGTCTCAAAAGATGGAAATGGAATTAAAAGTTTTTGAATTCTAGAGGCCAGTTTCAAACTTCAGAGTATAACGCATCAAACATGCATCATATCTCCCAAATGATCAATTCGTGTCTTAAATTGAAAGATCTTTGATGTCATGAAGTTATGAATCATTTTCAGATTTTCTATATTCTATTTTCTACATATTGTGTTGGTGTGTTTATTGTGTATGAATTTCATTTGAGGCATCGCTGGGCCATGTCTCTCGAACTACATGTGAAATATATTCCCGAAATTCATTTTACGTACTTTTTCATTTTTGATCAGTAACCTTTGGCTGCTGAACTGAGCATCTACAACCTGCCATCTTAAAACGCTAATGGACTATCTTTGTGGAAAAAGGCCGAAGGCTTCTGGTTGACTTGAAACAGTAACGATGAAGTGACATTACAAACAATTTTACAAAGTTAAACGTAATTTTCAAACTAAAAGTTCTTTATTTCTTTTTAGCAGAAATTATAACAAAGCGATGATATCAAATATTTTGAAAACCTCTCACAAACACGCATAACTGATTGCATGGGGCTGACAAGAGGTGGATTAGAATCCAAAAGTTGGGTGATAGAAAATATAAAGGTGATTACGTATTTTACATTGCCGCCACGACATTCTCTCTCTCTCTCTCTCTCTCTCTCTCTCTCTCTCTCTCTCTCTCTCTCTCTCTCTCTCTCTCTCTCTCTCTCTTATATATATATATATATATATATATATATATATATATATATATATATATTATATTAGTTGTATGAGTGAGAGGTTTTCTATTACAATTTCAACGCAAAAAGATATCGTAAGCTTGGGAAGCATATGGTCAACCAAGCAAAGTCGCAAGTAATGTCTCTCCAACGACATTGGTTCGTAAAAAGCAAAAGCCTTCACTGTCCCTCCATGAGACTGCTGCATTAACATTTTAAGCTGACACACCTTCCAAATGGTCAGCCCAGCAGCAAAATGTCATGTGGGATAAAAGAAAAAAATAAAACGCGAACTGAGGAGGCTTTTCGTAAATCTTTGATAGTTCTTCTAGATCTTGCGTCTCTTAAGCTGAGTTCAAAGACATGTTGCCATGTGTTTACACCTGCTCTGCTTCTTTGTTCCCTCCTAACCTCTCGATGGGAATATAAAAAGTGACTTGAATAGGATCTCCCTCTGCAGTGGCATATCAGCTGCACCCTGATCCGATTTCAGTGCCACTGACTCTCTATCGTGTAATTACTGCAAAAGCTACTTCTCCGCCTCGTTGCTGTTAGGCATTTCTGCATTCGGTCTTAATCACTTACCAAGCCTTGGGCAACTTGATCTACATTTTCTTTCTGCACTAGTAGGTTTTCCCCCAAGTCTATACTGACGTCTTTCTCAACACTAGATGCAAGGGAGAACTATGGTGTTTCTATTTCTGTATGTTTCTGAGCTCGAGTGTGTGTGTGTGTCTCTTGCAATACCACCTAAAGGTTTTGTGATTTCCTGATATTTTAGGATATGTATTGCTACAATGCTTCTTGTGGAGAGAGCAAGTGAACTTGGAAAGGAGACTTGCGTGAGGAAGTACCTGGAGGGACTGAGTACAGGATGGAAAAAGATGAGAGCAAAGGACGCAAGAGGAGTAGGGAAGGAATGGGATGTATTTTAGGAAAGCAGTGATGGCTTGCGCTAAAGATGCTTGTGGCATGAGAAGCCTGGGAGGTGGGCAGATTAAAAAGGGTAGTGAGTGGTAGGATGATGAAGTAAGATTATTAGTGAAAGAGAAGAGGGAGACTTTTGGACGAGATTTGCGGGAAATATTGCAATGACTGGGAGATGTATAAAAGAAAGAGGCAGGAGGTCAAGAGAAAGTTGCAAGAGGTGAAAAATGAGAGTTGGGGTGAGAGAATATCATTAAACTTTAGGGAGAATATGAAGATGTTTTGGAAAGAGGTAAATAAAGTGCACAAGCCTGGGAGGCAAGTTCCTAGAAGCAGTGAAAAGTTTTTATCGAGGATTTAAGGCATATATACGAGTAGGAAGAGAGGAAAGTGATTGGTTCTTAGTGAATGTTGGTTTGCGGCAGGGGTGCGTGATTTCTATATTGTTGTTTAATTTGCTTATGGATGGGGTCGTTAGGGAGGTGAATGCAAGAGTTTTGGATAGAGGGACAAGTATTCAGTCTGTTGTGGATGAGAGGGTTTGGGAAGTGAGGCAGTTATAGTTCGCTGATGACACAGAGCTGGTGGCTGATTCGGGTGAGAAACTGTAGAAGCTGGTAACTGAGTTTGGTAAAGTGTGTGAAAGAAGAAAGCTGAGAGTGAAAGTGAATAAGAGCAAGGTTATTAGGTACAGTAGGGTTGAGGGACAAGTCAATATGGAGGTAAGTTTAAATGGAGAAAAACTGGAGGAAGTAAAGTGTTTTAGATATGTGGGAGTGGATATGGCAGTAGATGGAACCATGGAAGAGGAAATGAGTCACAGGGTGGGGGAGGGGGCGAAAGTTCTGGGAGATTTGAAAAATATGTGGAAAGGGAGAACATTATCTTGGAAATCACAAATGGGTATATTTGAAGGAATATTGGTTCCAACAATGTTATATGCTTGCGAGGCGTGGGCTATAGATAGGGTTGTGCGGAGGAGGGTGGATGTGCTGGAAATGAGATGTCTGAGGACAATTTGTGGCGTGAGGTGATTTGATCGAGTAAGTAATGAAAGGGTAAGAGATATGTGTGGTAATAAAGAAAGTGTGGTTGTGAAAACAGAAGAGTGTGTTTTGAAATGGTTTGACAAAGAGGATATATGTGTCGGAGGTGGAGGGAACGAGGAGAAGTGGGAGACCAAATTGGAGGTGGAAAGATGGAGTGAAAATGATTTTGAGTGATCGGGGCCTGAACATGCAGATGGGTGAAAGGCGGGCAAGGAATAGAGTGAATTGGATCGATGTGGTATATCGGGGTTGACGTGCTGTCAGTGGATTGAATCAGGGCATGTGAAGCCTCTGGGGTAAACCATGGAAAGTTGTGTGGGGCCTGGATGCGGAAAGGGAGCTGTGATTTCGGGCATTATTGCATGACAGCTAGAGACTGAGTGTGAACGAATGGGGCCTTTCTTGTCTTTTCCTAGCGCTACCTCGCACACCTGAGGGGGGAGGGGGATGGTATTCCATGTGTGGCAAGGTGGCAATGGGAATGAATAAAGGCAGACAGTGTGAATTGTGTGCATGGGTATATAGGTATGTGTCTGTGTGTGTATATATATATGTGTACATTAAGATGTATAGGTATGTATATTTGCGTGTGTGGACGTGTATGTATATACATGTGTATGGGGGTGGGTTGGGCCATTTTCCTTCGTCTGTTTCCTTGCGCTAACTCGCAAACGCGGGAGACAGCGACAAAGCAAAATAAATAAATAATAGATATAAATATATATATATATATATATATATATATATATATATATATATATATATATATATATATATATATATATATATATATATAATGTCCGCTTTTCACGGTTCTCTATTGATCAGTTCCTTATCCTATTTTGTTTCCCCTCTCGGTAAGCGTGATTAATCAATTCCACGAAGGAATAATCTTTTTTATGTCAACTGAACTGCACACAGTACATTGTTCGCCCATGACACCATATTATCCCAAGATTAACGCAGTCTTAGACATTTAATGTCAGCATATGAGTTTACTTAAGTAAACGAAATTATTGCTCCTTTTCCTTTTTTTTTCCATTTTTAATGAATTTGAAGTTGTCCTCAGAAACATTTAAAAATCATACGAGACTGGTTTTATTCTACGATGCTTCCTTTCTACCGAAAAGATTTTTAATCGGTGTGGAATGCTCTCTGCTGCAAATAGATCCTTTATGTCGAGTCTCCATTGTTGGTATTATATAGTATCAGATATCTTTATGCGTCCGCAGAATGCTCTCATATCTCATGGCTGGTAGCTTAAGCAAATTTTTCTCAGACCCTCATAGGAATTAGTCATATTCACTGTATATAGCAATATACTTTATATGATACCCGTGTAACACTTAGAATCTCTGTATTTCTCATCGAATGATTTTCGTTAATATGTAATGATTGACAAGTGCCGTATGAAACATCAGGGCTCAGAGAGATGAGAATTGATGTGTTATGTGAACCTTTTAGTACAGAAACGTGTGTTGAGCATCTCCACAGAGATGAGTGTTGTGCCGTCTGACTTCAAGGAGGTGAGTGTTGTCTTGTGTGAAGTGTTGTTCTGTGTGAATTCACAGGAACGTATTCAGAGGGATTTACGGGATTTGCACAGAAACTTGTGTTGTCCTGCGTCACTTGGCAGTGAAAAGTGCTGTTTTCCGTGCCTTCGCAGACACACGAGTTAGATGTCTTCACAGAGATCGCTGCTCTGTTCATCTTTGTGTGATTTCACTAAACCGTTGTGTCTTGAGTGCTTTCACAAGGTGTTGTTCTGTATTGCTTTCACTAAACAAAAGCACTGTGTTGTTTGCTTCAAGGGATTACAAGTGTTGCTTTGAGTACTTTCGCTGAGATGGGTATTGTTTACGAGCAGCTCTAATGTTTAATGTTTAATGTTTAGCAAGTCTTATTAGATGTGTATTTAGAGATATCGTTGATGTACATCGCCTCACAGATACTAGCACTAAAATGCGTACCTTTCTAAAGAGTTATCACTGAAGTGTGGATCTTCACAAAGATCTATTTGTGTGAAGATTCTGAGAGAAACTGATACTAGTCTGTAGACATTCACGTAAACCAATAGTAGTTTATGGATCTTCATAGGCATCACTGGCGGGATACGGGTTATATACAGAGACGAATATTGGTCTGTGGATAGATAAAAACTATAGCTAGTGCGTTATATAAAGAGAAACGCGTGCTAGTGTTTCTCTTCTCGTAGATGATGATTAAGGGTGCGTGAAATCTTCACAGGGAGTGTTATTGGCTTGTGAATCTGCACAGGGAGTGTTACAGGCTTGTGAATCTGCACAGGGAGTGTTACAGGCTTGTGAATCTGCACAGGGAGTGTTACAGGCTTGTGAATCTGCACAGGGAGTGTTACAGGCTTGTGAATCTGCACAGGGAGTGTTACAGGCTTGTGAATCTGCACAGGAGTGTTACAGGCTTGTGAATCTGCACAGGGAGTGTTACAGGCTTGTGAATCTGCACAGGGAGTGTTACAGGCTTGTGAATCTGCACAGGGAGTGTTACAGGCTTGTGAATCTGCACAGGGAGTGTTACAGGCTTGTGAATCTGCACAGGGAGTGTTACAGGCTTGTGAATCTGCACAGGGAGTGTTACAGGCTTGTGAATCTGCACAGGGAGTGTTACAGGCTTGTGAATCTGCACAGGGAGTGTTACAGGCTTGTGAATCTGCACAGGGAGTGTTACAGGCTTGTGAATCTGCACAGGGAGTGTTACAGGCTTGTGAATCTGCACAGGGAGTGTTACAGGCTTGTGAATCTGCACAGGGAGTGTTACAGGCTTGTGAATCTGCACAGGGAGTGTTACAGGCTTGTGAATCTGCACAGGGAGTGTTACAGGCTTGTGAATCTGCACAGGGAGTGTTACAGGCTTGTGAATCTGCACAGGGAGTGTTACAGGCTTGTGAATCTGCACAGGGAGTGTTACAGGCTTGTGAATCTGCACAGGGAGTGTTACAGGCTTGTGAATCTGCACAGGGAGTGTTACAGGCTTGTGAATCTGCACAGGGAGTGTTACAGGCTTGTGAATCTGCACAGGGAGTGTTACAGGCTTGTGAATCTGCACAGGGAGTGTTACAGGCTTGTGAATCTGCACAGGGAGTGTTACAGGCTTGTGAATCTGCACAGGGAGTGTTACAGGCTTGTGAATCTGCACAGGGAGTGTTACAGGCTTGTGAATCTGCACAGGGAGTGTTACAGGCTTGTGAATCTGCACAGGGAGTGTTACAGGCTTGTGAATCTGCACAGGGAGTGTTACAGGCTTGTGAATCTGCACAGGGAGTGTTACAGGCTTGTGAATCTGCACAGGGAGTGTTACAGGCTTGTGAATCTGCACAGGGAGTGTTACAGGCTTGTGAATCTGCACAGGGAGTGTTACAGGCTTGTGAATCTGCACAGGGAGTGTTACAGGCTTGTGAATCTGCACAGGGAGTGTTACAGGCTTGTGAATCTGCACAGGGAGTGTTACAGGCTTGTGAATCTGCACAGGGAGTGTTACAGGCTTGTGAATCTGCACAGGGAGTGTTACAGGCTTGTGAATCTGCACAGGGAGTGTTACAGGCTTGTGAATCTGCACAGGGAGTGTTACAGGCTTGTGAATCTGCACAGGGAGTGTTACAGGCTTGTGAATCTGCACAGGGAGTGTTACAGGCTTGTGAATCTGCACAGGGAGTGTTACAGGCTTGTGAATCTGCACAGGGAGTGTTACAGGCTTGTGAATCTGCACAGGGAGTGTTACAGGCTTGTGAATCTGCACAGGGAGTGTTACAGGCTTGTGAATCTGCACAGGGAGTGTTACAGGCTTGTGAATCTGCACAGGGAGTGTTACAGGCTTGTGAATCTGCACAGGGAGTGTTACAGGCTTGTGAATCTGCACAGGAGTGTTACAGGCTTGTGAATCTGCACAGGGAGTGTTACAGGCTTGTGAATCTGCACAGGGAGTGTTACAGGCTTGTGAATCTGCACAGGGAGTGTTACAGGCTTGTGAATCTGCACAGGGAGTGTTACAGGCTTGTGAATCTGCACAGGGAGTGTTACAGGCTTGTGAATCTGCACAGGGAGTGTTACAGGCTTGTGAATCTGCACAGGGAGTGTTACAGGCTTGTGAATCTGCACAGGGAGTGTTACAGGCTTGTGAATCTGCACAGGGAGTGTTACAGGCTTGTGAATCTGCACAGGGAGTGTTACAGGCTTGTGAATCTGCACAGGGAGTGTTACAGGCTTGTGAATCTGCACAGGGAGTGTTACAGGCTTGTGAATCTGCACAGGGAGTGTTACAGGCTTGTGAATCTGCACAGGGAGTGTTACAGGCTTGTGAATCTGCACAGGGAGTGTTACAGGCTTGTGAATCTGCACAGGGAGTGTTACAGGCTTGTGAATCTGCACAGGAGTGTTACAGGCTTGTGAATCTGCACAGGGAGTGTTACAGGCTTGTGAATCTGCACAGGGAGTGTTACAGGCTTGTGAATCTGCACAGGAGTGTTACAGGCTTGTGAATCTGCACAGGAGTGTTACAGGCTTGTGAATCTGCACAGGGAGTGTTACAGGCTTGTGAATCTGCACAGGGAGTGTTACAGGCTTGTGAATCTGCACAGGGAGTGTTACAGGCTTGTGAATCTGCACAGGGAGTGTTACAGGCTTGTGAATCTGCACAGGGAGTGTTACAGGCTTGTGAATCTGCACAGGGAGTGTTACAGGCTTGTGAATCTGCACAGGGAGTGTTACAGGCTTGTGAATCTGCACAGGGAGTGTTACAGGCTTGTGAATCTGCACAGGGAGTGTTACAGGCTTGTGAATCTGCACAGGGAGTGTTACAGGCTTGTGAATCTGCACAGGGAGTGTTACAGGCTTGTGAATCTGCACAGGGAGTGTTACAGGCTTGTGAATCTGCACAGGGAGTGTTACAGGCTTGTGAATCTGCACAGGGAGTGTTACAGGCTTGTGAATCTGCACAGGGAGTGTTACAGGCTTGTGAATCTGCACAGGGAGTGTTACAGGCTTGTGAATCTGCACAGGAGTGTTACAGGCTTGTGAATCTGCACAGGGAGTGTTACAGGCTTGTGAATCTGCACAGGGAGTGTTACAGGCTTGTGAATCTGCACAGGGAGTGTTACAGGCTTGTGAATCTGCACAGGGAGTGTTACAGGCTTGTGAATCTGCACAGGGAGTGTTACAGGCTTGTGAATCTGCACAGGGAGTGTTACAGGCTTGTGAATCTGCACAGGGAGTGTTACAGGCTTGTGAATCTGCACAGGGAGTGTTACAGGCTTGTGAATCTGCACAGGGAGTGTTACAGGCTTGTGAATCTGCACAGGAGTGTTACAGGCTTGTGAATCTGCACAGGGAGTGTTACAGGCTTGTGAATCTGCACAGGGAGTGTTACAGGCTTGTGAATCTGCACAGGGAGTGTTACAGGCTTGTGAATCTGCACAGGGAGTGTTACAGGCTTGTGAATCTGCACAGGGAGTGTTACAGGCTTGTGAATCTGCACAGGGAGTGTTACAGGCTTGTGAATCTGCACAGGGAGTGTTACAGGCTTGTGAATCTGCACAGGGAGTGTTACAGGCTTGTGAATCTGCACAGGGAGTGTTACAGGCTTGTGAATCTGCACAGGGAGTGTTACAGGCTTGTGAATCTGCACAGGGAGTGTTACAGGCTTGTGAATCTGCACAGGGAGTGTTACAGGCTTGTGAATCTGCACAGGGAGTGTTACAGGCCTGTGAATCCGTGCCCATTGCGTGGATCTTGTGTTTTTGAGGTTCAGGCTCACATTCACGTGATATATAATGATACATACCGCCCGTGCCATTATCCTTCATTCCTGAAAAAAAAAAGAGAGATTGATCCGTATGGAAGGACATTCCGAAGGGAAAACCCCATAACAATTTTTTTCAGGATAATTGAAACGCAGTGTCAAAATCCCGACTAGGGGCCACATTTCGTTCGATCGTGTAAAGGGAAAATATTTTGGTGGTCAGTTCTGTATTGGGTTCATATGCATTTTTTCGAAATCATATACCTCCCCCTTTGTACAGTTAGGTTCGGTAAAATGCTTTCTGCTGGCAATGTGCCTGTTGAAAAAAACAGTGTAGACCCGTTGTCACCAATGGGGAGACAAAGGGTTTCGAGTATAGTATTCAAATATTTAAATTCCTATACCCGGCCTAGCGGTGCTTTCCCCGCCTGGGGCACAGGGGTCCCGGGTTCGACCCGGGCTTTGGGAGGTTGTATGCCCCAGAATATAAAATATATAATATATATATATAATATATATATAAAATATAAAATTATATATATATATCTTTCTTTTTTTCATCCCATTCCCCTTTTCCCCCGCGTTAGCAAGGTAGCTTTTAAGAACAGGGCTGGGCCTTTGCGGAATATTCCCTGGGTCCCTTCTCTGTTCCTTCTTTGGGAAAAAAAAAAAAAAAAAAAAGAGGGGAGTTTTTACCCCCCCACTCCCTCCCTTTTAGTCGCCTTTACAACACGAGGAATAGTGGGAAGTATTCTTTTACCCACCCCCATAGTTTTCCATCTTTGCTAATTTTCCAATTTTTTTTGAGGTCCTAAACCTTCTATCGGACAACTTCACAAGCACCCAGAAAAAAAAAATCACAAACCCAGTGACATACAAAAATCTTTTCCCCCATCGCCTAGCAGTAACAAGAACATTATCAATACTCTCTCTTGCATTTTGGACATAACAATCCCTGTTTCAGATTCAAAAGGACCCACAAAATTTTTTGAATCTAGCAGCAGACGTAGACTCGAAACCACAAATTCCCAAGGTCGACATGCCATACCACTCCCCCACAATCCAGAGCCAAAAGGATCGCTTAAAAAACAAGGGTAAACCTATCGTCACGCACGTAAATTAAAGATAGATACCCCAAAAAAAGCCGGTATTTCCTGATGCAGATTTGACCAAGGAAAAAAGTCGTGAAGCAGCTTTTCAGTAAAATTTCAAGACACAGACTCACTGGCCAGCGAAATCGGATCAGGTGCGCTGGTAAGCCATGACAAGTGGGTCCTCCCCCTTTACCGAAGTTATAAAATGTATTCAACTGGCTAAAAGGGACGCTCAGGGGAGGTGGGGAGTGAATATATTGTGACTTGCTTTTGGGAAACTCTCCTGAAAGAAATAAGCGAGAGGGGACCCGACAGAAAAACCCTGAAAGGCCCATGTACTTCACATGTTTCTTGTTGTAATCTTCTGTGGATCTTTCCGATGGACTCACCATAGTCAAAGCAAAAAGCTTAAAAATTCAAGTAATTTTTATATATATATATATATTAATAATATATATATATATATATAAAATATATATATATATATAAATATATAATATATATATATTATATATATATATATATATATATATATCCCTCAGAGCGTTACGGTCATGCCCAATCTTAGAATTCTAAGTCATTTGTTTTCTTTTCAAAATACCGTAAAAAAAAAAAAGTGCGTGTGGGGTTTTGTATCGGTTGGACGTGATAAGTGTATCGAAAGTTTATCGTAGACTTACTGCATAAGTGTTTCGTAAGTGGATATGAGTGAAATGTGATTGCATGATAGTTTAAATTTGTTATTTATTTTTAAAAGCGCACCCCAAGCGCTCTAGGGTTTTAAGGGGGCCCATGCCTTCTTTTATTGTATTTTAAGTGAATTGATATTTGGGAAAAAGGAAAAATTGTTTTTAAAAAAGTGCATCTTAAAAAAAGACGATACCTTATATTAAAACACAAGAAAATTTAGAAGAGAAAAGAGAGAGAAAAGGAGAGGAGAGAAAAGGGAGAGAGAGAGAGAGAAAAGAAGAGAGAGAGAGAAAAGGGAGAGAAAAACGGACGGGACAGATGTTGAATTGCTGCGGGACGTTGTGGTAATTCTATGTATCCCCATTCATTGACGGGGTTAGCAGATGATTTCCTTTTAAAGGTTTTTTGAAAGAAGAAACTAGCGTGCGAAAATGAAGTTGCTTTCAGGTACTCATTATCTTCTTCAGAAATTTCGGGGAAAACTTGTATATTTTTCATGTGATTAGTATATAATCGCTTTAAAATTTATTCGTATACGTAAAGATTTGTAACTGTCGCAGGCTTTTTTCAAGCTCCAACTTTTAAAATAATTTTTTCTATATTAGTTTAAACTCTATTGCATTTTTAAACGCCCAAATCTTGCTTTTAATTGCCTCGGGGTAACACAGACAAAAAACCCTCCAACTTTCCCGTTCAAAAATTTTTCAAGAGCATTAAAGCACATTAAAAGAAACACCCCCCCAAACCTGTGTTTGCCTTTCTTTATTTACATAATCTTGGTAACCCGTTTATGTTCCTCGGGAACGGCCCCTCAAACAAATTTTTTTCCCTTCAGCCGCAGCTTTGCTACACTGGTCTCAAATTTTAAGTTTTACCCTTTTGCCAAAAATAAGACGATATTTTTTAAAACTTTTTTTTTTTCAACCTCGCCAAACTTCCCCTTTGGGGCCGGTTCTGTAAGTTCCGTTCTTTTACCTATTTACAGTCTTGAAAAAATTTCTGTAACTGTGTTCTTGTATTTCCCGTTAATCTTTAATGGTTTCCCGTTATATGTTATTTACTGTTCAGAAATTTAAAAAGCTCTTTCTTTTTAGCTTTGTACTCTTAACTTTAATGATGAACGTAATTTACTCAAAAAAATCTTTCGACCAAATGCATTTGTATAGTATTTTCTTTTTCTTTTTTTCATCGCTTGATATAAAACCCGCTGTTTTTTATAATATTCAAGTGTTTTTTCGATATTTGAAATCATTTTTCTATTTAGAAGGTTGATGATGCATGTTTTGGTTTTCAGAAAAGCCTGTGGCTGTTAATTTCACGTTTTCATCGATCTAGATTTAAAATTTAAAATTTCCCCCGGGAGTCTCTTATTCGAGGTCCTTGAAAAAAAAATTCTTTGGAAAAATATACATGACTCTCTTAAATTTTGGCAGTGCTTGGGGCGAGCCAGCGCCTGCTGCCAGTCGTTTTTCGTAGATGTCGAACAAAAATAGCTCTGTTGTTGCCCGGGGTTATGAAAGCAATCAGCTTCTAGAAACCCAAAGTGTTTTGTTTGGTAATCTACACATTTCCCCGAGGACTTCGAAAAGCAGAAATTCTCGAAACAATTTCACCACTTCAGGGTAAACCCCCTGTATTTTACTGAAAACTAGAGCATTATCGTTTAAAAAAATGTTTAATTTTACAATGGCATGAAATTTTGGGAAAAAATGTGTGAAAGAAAAAAAACTGAGAGTAAATGTTAATAAGAGCAAGGTTATTAGGTACAGGAAAGGGGGGAAAGGGAAAAAAGGTTTATTTGGGGTGGTTTAAATTTGAATAGTGGGAAAAAAAGGAGGGAAATGAAGTTTTTAGATTTGGCAGCAGATGGAACCCTGGAAAATGAAATGAGTCACAGGGTGGGGGAGGGGGCGAAAGTTCTGGGAGCGTTGAAAAAAATTTTTGGAAGGGGAAAAAATTATCTCGGAAAGCAAAAAGGGTTTGTTTGAAGGGGAAAAGTGGTTCCCGCAACGCTATAAGGTTGCGAGGCGTGGGGTTAAAAAATAGGGGGTTTTGGGATTAGGGCGGAGTGCTGGAAATGAGATGTTTTTAGGACAATATGGGGTGGGAGGTGGTATGATCGAGTAAGTAATAAAAGGGTAAGAGATTTTCCCTTTTAAAAAAAAAGTGTGATTGAGAGAGCAGAAAGGGGGTTTTTTAAATGAAAAGATTGACAAAAAAGGACAATGAAAGGGGGGGGAACGAGGGGAATGGGAGACCCAAAATTTGGGGGTAGAAGGATGGAATGAAAAAAATTTTAAACGTGGGGCCCGAACATGCAGGGGGGTGAAAAAGGGTGCAAGGGAAAAGAGGAATTGGAACGATTGGTTTTCCCGGGGTCGCGTGTTGTCAAAGGGTTGAACCATGGCATGTGAAACATCTGGGGTAAACCATGGAAAAAGTTTTGTGGGGCCTTGGGTTTTGGAAAGGGAAAAGTGGTTTCGGTGCATTTTTTACGAGGGCAGCTAGAGACTGAGTTGACGAATGTGGCCTTTGTTGTCTTTTTTTTTAGCGCTACCTCGCGCGCATGCGGTGGGAGGGGGTTTTTTATTTATGTGTGTCGGCCTGGCGACGGGAATGAATAAAGGGAGCAAGTTTGAATTATGTACATGTAGTATATATTCCTATATATTCCTGTGATCCTTTCCAGTGTGGGATATATTTATAAATGTGTGTATGTATATATATGTATAGGGTTGGGAAAAATTTTTTTTTTTTTCATATATTGCCATTTCCCCCGGTAGCGAGGTAGCGTTAAGAGCAGAGGTTTGGGGCCCTTTTAGGTCCTATGAATCCACCGGGAAAATGAAACAAGATAAGTCCCCAAGTGCACTTTCGTGTAATGATCACATCATCAGGGAAGACAAAAAGAGAAATATAAGTCAGTTCATATACATCGAAGAGACGAAGCTAGGACGCCATTTGGTAAACATGTGATTGTCGAAAACATACATCGAGCGTTCATAAACTTATCATTTTACAAATTCTATCAACAATAAAGTTATCTAATTCATATAGACCATCACTAATATTAAGATGATAATTCTTTGTGTATTTGATAAAAGAAGATTCAATGATATTTCTCGTGGTAATAGACTTAGAGTTAATAACTGAGATGGCATTACTCCATTCAATACAATGATCATAGTTTTTAACGTGACTAAACACGGTATTTGATTCTTGTCCCGTTCTTATACTACATTCATGTTGCTTAAGTCTAACAGAAAGATCCTTACCAGTCTGCCCAACATAAAATTTATCACAATCTCCACAGGGCACTTTATAGATGATAATTTTCTGGTGAATTCCTGATTAAGATATTCTTTATCGTATCATTGTTGCTAAAGGCAACATTTACATTAAAGGACTTAAGAAACATGGGAAGTAAAGTGAAATTATCATTAAAAGGGAGAACTAAAAGATTCTTGTTGTCAATGGGAGGTTTGGGCTCAACTCTATAAAATGATTTCTTTGCTAACCTAGAGGATTTATCAATGAAAGATCTAGGGTACTCTACCTTAGATCCAATAATATATATCTTCTCAAACTCATCATCAATAAACTTTGGGCTGCAAAAACGTAATGCCCTAAGGAACATAGATTGAAATGATAATTTAACTGTCATGTTTAAATGTGTAATAATGGATATATGAGCATACATTGGTAGGTTTTCTGTGCATGCTAAACTTAAACTTGTTTTCTTTGCTTATGGATCATGCAATCAAAAAATGGTAACATACCATTATTTTCATTTTCTACAGTAAATTTGATGGAAGGTACTAGATTGTTAAGTAAGGGGAGAAATATTTGTAAATTTTCATTTGTTGGCCAAACACAAAGAACATCATCTACATACCTAAACCAAATTGCATTCAAATGTAAGATATTCTTTAGTAATTTTGATTCAAAAAATTCCATGTAAAGATTACTCACTATAGGTGAAAGAGGGTTACCCATTGCCATACCAAATATTTGAGCATGATAATCTCCATTGAAATGAAATACACAGTCTTTTATACACAATTCTATCAGTTCATTGAAAACAGACTTTGAAACAGGTAAATGAATATCATCCAAGACATCAAATGAATATTCTAAAAGGTCATCAACTGGAACTTTAGTGAAAAGTGAGGAAACATCAAAGCTAACTAGTTTGAAATCAAGATTAAAATTGATATTGTTTAGCATGTTGACTAAAATCTACATTGTTCATGATATTAGAATTTGATACCTTACCCACTAAAGGGCTTGATAAAGAAACTAACCATTTTGACAATTCC
>NC_092231.1:38766285-38823785 GCF_036320965.1 Panulirus ornatus | reverse complement strand
TTACTGTTCAGTACTTAAAAGCTCTTCTCTTTTTAGCATGTACTCTTAACTTTAATGATGAACGTAATTTACTCACAAAATCTTTCGACCAAATGCATTTGTATAGTATTTTCTTTTTCTTTTTTTCATCGCTTGATGTAACCTGCTGTTGTTTATAATATTCAAGTGTTTTTCTCGATATTTGAAATCATTTTTCTGTATAGAAGGTTGATGATGCATGTTATGATTTGCGGAATGCCTGCTGGTCTGTTATTACACGTTTTCATCGATCTAGATTCAATTTAAAGGTCCGCTGGGAGTCTCTTATTCGAGGTCCTTGAAAAAAAAATTCTGGCAAATATATACATGACTCCTCTTACGTCTGGCAGTGCTGGTGCGAGCCAGCGCCTGCTGCCAGTCGTCTTCGTAGATGTCGAACAAAAATAGCTCTGTTGTTGCCCGGGCGTTATGTATGCAATCAGCTTCTCAGAACCGAAAGTGTTTTCGTAGGTAACTCTACACATTCCACGAGGACTTCGAAAAGACAGAAATTCTCGAGAACATACACGACTTCAGGATAATCCACTGTATTTTACTGAAAACTAGATGCATTATCGTTAATCTCAATGTTGAATTTCTACAACTGGCATGAATTTGGTAAAGTGTGTGAAAGAAGAAAGCTGAGAGTAAATGTGAATAAGAGCAAGGTTATTAGGTACAGGAGGGGTAAGGGACAAGTCATTGGGAGGTAAGTTTGAATAGTGGAAAACTGGATGAAGTGAAGTGTTTTAGATTTGGCAGCAGATGGAACCATGGAAGCTGAAGTGAGTCACAGGGTGGGGGAGGGGGGCGAAAGTTCTGGGAGCGTTGAAAAAATTTGTGGAAGGCGAAAACATTATCTCGGAAAGCAAAAACGGGTATGTTTGAAGGAATAGTGGTTCCAGCAACGCTATATGGTTGCGAGGCGTGGGCTATAAATAGGGTTGTGCGGATTAGGGCGGATGTGCTGGAAATGAGATGTTTGAGGACAATATGTGGTGGGAGGTGGTATGATCGAGTAAGTAATAAAAGGGTAAGAGTCATCTCTCTTATAATAAAAAGAGTGTGATTGAGAGAGCAGAAGAGGGCGTTTTGAAATGAAAAGATTGACAAAGAGGACATATGAGGTGGAGGGAACGAGGAGAAGTGGGAGACCAAATTGGAGGTAGAAGGATGGAATGAAAAAGATTTTAAGCGATCGGGGCCTGAACATGCAGGAGGGTGAAAGGCGTGCAAGGAATAGAGCGAATTGGAACGATGTGGTATCCCGGGGTCGACGTGCTGTCAGTGAATTGAACCATGGCATGTGAAGCATCTGGGGTAAACCATGGAACGTTTTGTGGGGCCTCGGTGTGGAAAGGTAGATGTGGTTTCGGTGCATTATACGAGACAGCTAGAGACTGAGTGTGACGAATGTGGCCTTTGTTGTCTTTTTCTAGCGCTACCTCGCGCGCATGCGGTGGGAGGGGGTTGTCATTTCATGTGTGTCGGCCTGGCGACGGGAATGAATAAAGGCAGCAAGTTTGAATTATGTACATGTGTATATATTCCTATATATTCCTGTGATCCTTTCCAGTGTGTATATATGTATAAATGTGTGTATGTATATATATGTATACGTTGAAAAGTTTTTTCTTTTCATACTATTCGCCATTTCCCGCGGTAGCGAGGTAGCGTTAAGAGCAGAGGACTGGGCCTTTGAGGGAATACCTTCACCTGGCCCCATTCTCTGTTCCCTCTTTTGGAAAATTAAAAAAAAAAAAAAAAAGAGAGGGGAGAATTTCTAGCCCCCCACTCCTTTCCCTTTTAGTCGCTTTCTACGACACACAGGGAATACGTGGGAAGTGTTCCTTTACCCCTATCCCCAGGGATTTCCATTTTTGCTAATTTTTGAAATGTATAGGTATGTATATGTGTGTGTGGACGTGTATGTACTTACATGTGTATGTGACTGGGTTGGGCCATTCTTTAGTCTGTTTCCATGCGCTACCTCGCTAAAGTGGGAGACAGCGACAAAGTATAATAAACATGAATATAAAGAAAAATATATATTAGAAAGGATCACAATTTTGCGCGTAATCGAGATATTCCTATGAGTCCACGGGGAAAATGAAACACGATAAGTTCCCAAGTGCTCTCTCGTGTAATGATCACATCATCAGGGGAGACACAAGAGAGAAATATAACAGTCAGTTGATATACATCGAAGAGACGAAACTAGGACGCCATTTGGTAAACATGCGATTGTCTTGGACCAAGTACATTATACAGTAATCTGCGTTATGAAATAATCTACTAAAGTAACGAATAATGTACGTCACACGTCTTTAAGGAGGCGATAAGTGCTGCCAATTGGAACATTTAACCCTGAAGCTTAAAGCTTGAAGGTCACACACACACACACACACACACTGAAGATTACGCCCTGCTTACTTGAAAGCAGAATGGATCTATATAACGCATGTCATCTCATAAGTGCATCATATAATGGGGGATTTAAGTGTCATAATGGATGATTTAACAAGTGTGACTGCAATATCCATCACAGACAAATGTGTCCTATAATAATCATAAAGAAAAATAATGATACGAAAGAAAAAAAGGGAAAAATTGCGTACTGACTGAAATCTACGTAAAAGAGAAAGAAAATCATGAAAAATTAGTACAGAAATTCAAGCTTGCATATTGTCGTTCGGTCTTTTAAAGTATTCTATTTATGACAGGAAATGAAACAAATGAAACAATTAATTCATTAATCTATGAGGAATACAAACAAATGCTCCGCTATTCTATATGATCAACTTTTAATTTATATTCAGTAGGATGTTTAAGTACAAAAACAAAAAATCGCACAGTTTAACCTTTACCGTACACGCATAACTATTTCCTATCTATTCTGCTGCAAATTTGCGAAACGGCGGGCATTAAACTCTGCATGAATTCTGGGTTATAGCTCGACATTAGAATTTTTCTCACAGGAAAGCCATAGTGCTTGAACGTCCCATTATTTTTTTCTTTTTTTACGTAAATTTCTCCATGTTGTTCCTCTTTTTTTCTTTCTTATTTTGATTGTCAATACCAATGTTATCTACATATTCTAACTCCTTTTAGTAGGTGTATACAGGGCACAAGTATGATGGGTGGTAGACATACACGATTTCTGGTAAAGCAAAATAATATCAATTAACGTAAACACAAAAAACCAACGTATAAAAGAAGCGTAAATTGGTCACTGTGGCTCTTATATATTATCAGTGCTGAAGGCCATACTGTTCTGGCTTGTTATTCAAAGAGTTGTGGTTGGTGTCGAAAGAGCAAGGGATGGTACAGTTCATTTATAGGAGGGAGAGGAGCAATCAAGAAAGACTTCGCTCCTAGATGAACACAAGGTGCTTCTTGGTCTATTGTTCCTCATATCAGCCTGTGTTTGACACTTCTGCCATACACAAAGGCATTTCTTGTCGATATAAGCAACAACAACAGGTATGATAATGAGCTGATACTCGCTAACAATACGAGGGAAAGTATATAGATTGCTAGAGGACGCAGACACCTAGTACTAGATTTATATACACCGCTCACAGACGCAGAGATCCTGCTGAGGAAAGTGAGAATGATACTCTAAATCATAAAGAGATAGTTGCTGTGAGTTGATAGATTGAAGCGGACTTTGAACCAAATCCAGGAAACGGTTTAAGTTGAACAGACGTGAAGCACAGTGTCAGCAGATATAAACAGGGGACTGAATTATGTGAATACATTCCCACCCATCTAAGCACAGTGCTAATTGAAAGTAAATAGAGTGATAGGGAACGCAAGTACAGTGCTAAAATTCGAGTCAGTTTTATTACACAGTGCTCCATTAAGTGCATCTGTGCAGGTAACAGACACAAAATGTGCCTTTATATATGGAGAAATGTTTATGGATATAAACGCTACAAAATTTGTTTCTCTGGAGAATTAGCGTTGATCACAAAAGGTTTCATCTGTACGACAAGATGTCTCCAAAGATGCACGCGGGGAAAAAATTTTCATTTGATAATCCTACTATTTAGATGGTCATTAAACATATCATCATAGCATAGCAATTATTGTTACAAACTGCTGTTATGCACAAGGGCTCGCCTGGGAGTGATTCCATGGTTCGAATCCTGGCCCTCAGTTCACCCAGCTATTCATCCTCCTTTTGGGATTGGTTGAAAAATTAGATGCTTCGCTAATGCTTGGGAATATATACAGCATCTATTGGATTGCCTTGATCAAGGCATTCACTTGTACTCTTGTCTACGCTAACACAAAAAAGGTCTGCAAGTATAACAATAATGGTATGACAGATACTGACAATGTCTTTTGTCAACAAAAACACTTCATTTCAAGGGAAGTGAATACAATATCACTCATGGGTTTATAATTGACTATTGACAGAAGACGTAGACACGAGGCTTCTTAATCCAAATACCTTATTGTAGAAATAGATACAATGCTATTACGCAAATGGAGGATTTAAGAAACATTTTCGTCAACACCTTCGCCTTTAGAATCAGAAGACCCTTGGTCAAAGCTCCACACTGCAAGTGAAGAATCAGACCAACACTCTGGGTGTTGGTAGTGGTGTCAGGTTGTGTGATCAGACCAACACTTTGGGTGTTGGTAGTGGTGTCAGGTGGTGTGAATATTCCTCCAACCTCTCCTGTGATGCAGAGTTCCCCACTGCAGGTGGAGATCCTTACACAAGTTTAGCTAGACATTCCTCTAGCAAATGAAGATTCTTACACACGCTAAGGTGGATATTCCTCCAACCTCTCCTGTGACGCAAAGTTCCTCGCTGCAAAAGAAGATTTTTACACAAGCCAAGCTGGATATTCCTCCAACCTCTCTTGTGAGGCGAAGTTCCATACTGCAAGTGAAGATTCTTACGAAAATCGAGGTGGATATTCCTCCAGCCTTTCCTGTGACTCCTTCAAACTTCCGAGTTATTTCATAAGAACTTCCTCGAGAAAGTTCAACAGGCAATTCCTCCAAACTACAACTAGTACTTTGCTCAACAAATGCTCGAGGTATTTCAGTCGACATGTGCGAGAAAGTTTCCTGCCAAATTGCCTCACTTCACAACTTCTCTCGCCTGCCAGAACAAAGGAATATTTCTTACAAGAATTTCCCAGACAAACAAAGAGCAACAGAGACTATATGTATATTTTCATATATATATATATGTATATATATATATAAATATATATATATATATATATATATATATATATATATATATATATATATATATATATATATATATATATATATATATATATATATATATATATATATATATATATATATATACATTTTCTTTCAAACTATTCGCCATTTTCCGCGTTACCGAGGTACCGTTAAGAACAGAGAACTGGGCCTTTGAGGGAATATCCTCACCTGGCCCCCTTCTCTGTTCCTTCTTTTGGAAAATTGAAAAAATGGTGAGAGGGGAGGATTTCCAGCCACCCGCTCCCTCCCCTTTTAGTCGCCGTCTACGACACGCAGGGAATACGTGGGGAGTATTCTTTCTCCCCTATCCCCAGGGATAATATATATATATATATATATATATATATATATATATATATATATATATATATATATACTATTTATTTATCTATTTTGCTTTGTCGCTGTCTCCCGCGTTAGCGAGGTAACGCAAGGAAACAGACGAAAGAATGGCCCAACCCACCCACATACACATGTATATACATACACGTCCACACACGCAAATGTACATACCTATACATCTCAACGTATACATATATATACACAAACAGACATATACATATATGCACATGTACATAATTCATACTGTCTGCCTTTATTCATTTCCATCGCCACCCTGCCACACATGAAATAACAACCCCCTCCCCCTCATGTGCGCGAGGTAGCGCTAGGAAGACAAAAAGGCCCCATTCGTTCACACTCAGTCTCTAGCTGTCATGTAATAATGCACCGAAACCACAGCTCCCTTTCCACATCCAGGTCCCACAGAACTATCCATGGTTTACCCCAGATGCTTCAAATGCCTTGGTTCAATCCACTGACAGCACGTCGACCCCGGTATACCACATCGTTCCAATTCACTCTATTCCTTGCACGCCTTTCACCCTCCTGCATGTTCAGGTCCCGATCACTCAAAATCTTTTTCACTCCATCTTTCCACCTCCAATTTGGTCTCCCACTTCTCCTCGTTCCCTCCACCTCTGACACATATATCCTCTTGGTCAATCTTTCCTCACTCATTCTCTTCATGTGCCCAAACCATTTCAAAACACCCTCTTCTGCTCTCTCAACCACGCTCTTTTTATTTCCACACATCTCTCTTACCCTTACATTACTTACATTACTTACTTACTTACTTACTTACTCGATCAAAGTAAAGTTTTTTGCAAGATTGTGTGACAGTCCTGGTGGCCACAACCTCAATCATTGTTATATTGCACAACAAAGTTTTTATAATTTCTTTTTCAAGGGAGTACTAAAGATAGATATATAAAGTATGATTATGTTCCTGTTTCCCCCCATAGAAAGCGATATGTCTTTATCGGGTATAATGATCAGGAAACTCTAGAAACCTTACATCAGACTCCATTGTTCGGCCAACTTACCCTTGATGAATAGAATTGAAACATCCGTAGTAGTTCTTGGATTAGCTAAAAAAAGAAAAG
Organism: Panulirus ornatus; assembly: GCF_036320965.1. Taxonomy (NCBI): domain Eukaryota; kingdom Metazoa; phylum Arthropoda; class Malacostraca; order Decapoda; family Palinuridae; genus Panulirus; species Panulirus ornatus. The sequence goes on along the minus strand of NC_092231.1, from coordinate 38,817,063 downwards.
CTGCCGAAAATAAAAGTTACCCACTTTTTTTGCCGACTGGCTGCATGTTTCTCAAGAGCTCTCCCAACAAACTTGCACTGAATACTGCCACGTGCTCAAGGATTTCCATTTTCACCTCACGAACCGAACAAATATTTCCCAGGTCTTTTTCCAAGGAAATAAACTGTGTCACATTTTACTTTAGAAACTTAGCGGTTATCAGATAGAAGTTCCATGAAAATTTATGAGTCTTATATTCATAGGAAGTGGTAAATATTTAAATTTCCTGCGCAAAAAAAAATATCTGTAAAGAAAACGAAATTTCCATTGGGTTCTCTTTTTTGGAAGCGATTTAGAAAGAGCTAAAAATCCCTCTGCTCAAAGGTAAATCATTTTCTCTACCACCGTATATACCAGGCAGATGTCCTCATCTTTACATCAGCAAATCAAAAACTCCATTTGAACTGCAGCAGACCATTTTACTGTACAATCCAAATACACGTTTTTAAATATTTTTCCTCGAGCAACCTGCTCCAGGCCACTCTCGTTTCTCGTCTTGCCCAACAATGGGTAAAAATTTTAGCAGTAAGTCTTCCTTATTGTGGTAATGGATTTCTGTGTCCCTTGGGGAGGCGCACACAACAGGTGAAGATAGGGAAGTTGCTTTGGCCTCTTAATGGTGTAGGAGTGTATTGAGCGGCTGAAAAGTAGTTGCAGAATGGGCTTAGGGTGCAGATGTACCTTTGAGAGTGTTCAGTTATCTTACAGGTGTGTTCAAGAGCTTCGGAGTGTATTAAAGAGTACGAAAAGCATCTAGGAGCGTGTTATACATGGTGTCGAATTCCATGACAGTTTTATAGGACTTCTATGTGGGCGCACTTTTAAGCGCAAGGCGTTTCTGTGACTATAAAAGCTGGAAAGTGCTTTGGGAGATCTGTGAAAGCACTGAGGCCCTTAAGGATGTTCAGATTTTTCAAGAGGGTATTGAGAGAAACGGAAGTGCTCTGCTGGGTTCAAAGGGAGTTTTATCTTATGTTTTTGCCTTCTTTTTTCTTAAGCTTGCAGTATTCAGGCGTAGATTTTAATGAAGCGTTCAGACGAGTTGGTCGAATAGACAGAATACTCATGATAGTGTGGTTGAACGTGAAAAGGCAGATCGCGAGATAGACCAACGCATAAGGTTAAACATAGCTGAGACGTAGATGACAAGGGAATGGTATCTGATTATGTACGGTGAAGGCTTGGTGTGTGTTGGTGTGTGGTGTGTGTGTGTGTGTGTGTGTGTGTGTGTGTGTGTGTGTTTTGCCGGGTGACAGATCTACACCCGAGGGTGGACGTGCTAATGGTAACGTTAGTAGAGCGTAGAGCTTCAACGTATTGTACAGTGACAGGTTGACATCCACCACGAAAGCTTGGACATGAGGATATGTATTAGCGAACGTCTTGGCTTCGTCCATTGGATCCACGGTGCTTGGAAATATCTATTGATAGATTGTTAGATAGATCAAAAGGTAGATAGATAAATAGTTAGATAGATAGGTAGAGAGAGAGAGGGACAGGTAGATAAACAGGCAATGAGCTAGCAAGATAGCAAGATAGATAGACAGATAGACGAACAGATTGAATGCTTTTTAAAGGTTCGGGTACATATAGTGGATTAGATAAAGAGTGAAGACATTCACAATGGATTAAGAAGAGGGATATCCTCCCCTCTCGTTTTTTTTTTTGATTTTCCAAAAGAAAGAACAGAGAATGGGGCCAGGTGAGGATATTCCCTCAGGGGCCTAGTCCTCTGTTCTTAGCGCTACCTTGCTAACGCGGGAAATGGCGAATACTATGAAAGAAAAAAGATATATATATATATATATATTTATATATATATATATATATATATATATATATATATATATATATATATATATATATATATATATATATATATATATATATTTATATATATATATATGTAAATTATAAAATCTGTGGCCAAAGGAGTGGACGCAAACTAGAGTACCCTGTCTCAGAATTTGGGAAAATAGAACCTTCAAGGAATAGCTTTAACCAACCCTGAGTGACATATTGATAACGAGGTACCTGACGTTATAAGGTTGTATCCACTTTTTACACCTAGTTGGTGAAACTTACCATATGAAAGACTGTTAGCTTATGTAATGAATTAGTTTTGTGTTAGTTAATGTGTACCAGCGCTGCCGTTCATGTGATGAACATGGGTTACGCAATAAACCTACTGATGATACTGGCACAGATTAATCAATTGTACCGGTGTGTACGAGCCTTTTGAGTCAAATGTAATTGAGGTGTTAAGCCACAGCTTGGGTACGAGGGGTATCATCGGGTCAAAATGGTATTGTAGCTCCTTCCCGGTTGTTGCATGGAGTTAGGACGGTTGGTACGTTAAGTGCTTCTTGATATGCGGTGCAAGAGGGCCGGTGGGTGATCTTGCATCCCATTTTCCCCACATCTTTTCCAGTGGTCGATTCAATCCTACTGAAGAAGCAAGGTGACCAGGTAGAAAGGGCATAGCTGAGTTTAGAGACAAAGAAAATTGTGTAGATGGTCTTCTTGGATGCACTAAAGCGACTAAGACTGAAAGGGGTGATGGCTGGAAGACTCCATGATGATTGTACGTTCCAGTTTAGTTGGCTCTCAAAACTGACCCTCCCAAAAGCTTCGTGATTTGCACAAACTGGAGGGAGCTGAAGCCTTATCAGATAAGTGGAGACAGGAATGGTTGGAGGTAAGGTTGATGTTCGTGGCCTTGACCTTCGTGATGGTTTTGTGGTGCCATGGGTGGGTGGGAGTGATACGCTTCTGGAGGAGGCTGGTGTGGGGTGACCTGGAGGAGGACTACGCTCTCGGCAGAGCAGTTGGCATCACTAGTACCAGTGGCAGAAATGATGTTCTTCAGACTTTTGTTGATGAAGAGTTTAAGGTCCTTTTTTTCATCTATTTTGGACTGCCGCTTTCTAAGCGTTTTTCGTCACGTTTGGCATCTCTATATCCAAAACGAGTAACCATATTTCATTTGTTATTTATCCCAGAACTCGAATAATGTTTTGTTGAGAATTTTTGGATGATTTTTGCAATCTTGCTCATTCTCAGCTTTGCCTCTTAATTTTCTATTATCCCCAGATTCTGAGACATTGGATCTAAGATGATGTTCTAAAGGTAATCAGGACTTTTGAGATTGGGGTGATCAGGATCAGTCGAATCATTCGGTTTAATGCAGTGTATAAAAGTATTTCATTGCTCTTCATTTTCTCACCTTTAACTCCTCAACCTCTGACAATGAAATGAACGGTAGAATAATATGTTACCTTCACAGTGTATAATCCCAGCCAAAAGAATAGGTGTAAATTTTTTTCTAAAGGTTAATACTATTGTGGAAACAGGTCTTGCTGCATGAGTGTGTTATCATTCAGAGCAGTTTTAATATCACCACCTTTGTCGTATATCATTCACGTATTAGTACCTCGAAATCAGTTGATAATATGTACCATATCCTATGGTAAGCATCGTTGTTTACTGATACAGAGGAACGACAAACGATTATCCAACAGCTTAATGTAAATACCAGCTTAGTCAGTCACACAGTCTGAAGGTATAGTAACCCATAAGCATAAATTTGTCTCTAGTATGACTTACTGAACCAGTGAGATTTTAATATACTTTGTTCCTGAAACTGGGACATTGACCTCGACTTGTTGGGAGATAGGATACTTATGAATACTTAAAGTACTCATAGACTAGAATACTATATTTGGATTATTCATTGACTTCAATGCAATACTTTACTTATTCATTTACTGGATCAATCTGAAATGCTTCTTCGTAGACTTCAGTGCAGATCATAATATACCTATTAAATGAATTAGCATGTATAGCTTATGAATGGACGGACCCACACACACACACACACACTCACACACACACACACACACACACACACACACACACACACACACACACACACACACAAGGGGCAGGAGAGAGCTAAAAAGAGCCACTCGCATATGGGTCAGAACTTCAACCTACAACCATGCTTTCGTAGACCATTCAGTGTCATGAAGGACACACACACACACACACATATATATATATATATATATATATATATATATATATATATATATATATATATATATATATATATATATATATATATATATATATATATATATATATATATATATATATATATATATATATATATATATATATATATATATATATAAATATATATATATATATAAGCGAGGGAAAACATGACATGTAAATGAGACAGTTCGGTGACTACAGAATGAGCCTTCTTGACCAGCCATGTCCGCCAGGCTTCACAACAATAGATAAGGATTAATCTTCGGCCAAGGGGCAGGAGAGAGCTAAAAAGAGCCACTCGCATATGGGTCAGAACTTCAACCTACAACCATGCTTTCGTAGACCATTCAGTGTCATGAAGGACGTGGCGAGCACTGTCCTACCCCGAGTTTTTCATTCACCACTACTGTCCCACCCAGTTCTCCCTAGTACCAATCCCCCCTTTTGTATAGCCAGGTCCCTAGTTCAGGTCGTGCGCGGCAAAATATATCCCAGTTTACCGACAACGTCGATATTCCGGCTGTTTAGCCCCGTGTGTTGTGCTTGGCTCAGCTTGAAAGGCTGTCGCTTTCCCTGTGCCGTGTAAACAAGTATTTTTATGCTCTAATAATTATCCTTGTTAAACCCAAACGCTGCACGCCTTTCCCACGTATTTAGGTTCCGCATTTATGTATTCTCTTAATATATATATATATATATATATATATATATATATATATATATATATATATATATATATATATATATATATATATATATATATATATATATATATACGTATTTATTTTACTTATTATACTTTGTCGCTGTCTCCCGAGTTAGCAAGGTAGCGCAAGGAAACAGACGAAAGAAATGGCCCAACCAACCCACATACACAAGTATATACATACACGTCCACACGCAGCACATATATATACCTATACATCTCAACATATACATATATATATATACACACACACAGACATATGTATATTTGCACATGTACATAATTCATACTGTCTGCCCTTATTCATTCCCATCGCCACCCCGCCACACATGAAATAACAACCCCCTCCTCCCGCATGTGCGCGAGGTAGCGCTAGGAAAAGACAGCAAAGGCCCCATTCGTTCATACTCAGTCTCTAGCTGTCATGTAATAATGCACTGAAACCACAGCTCCCTTTCCACATCCATGCCCCACAGGACTTTCCATGTTTACCCCAGACGCTTCACATCCCCTGGTTCAATCCATTGACAGCACGTCGACCCCGGTATACCACATCGTTCCTATTCATTCTATTCCTTGCCCGCCTTTCACCCTCCTGCATGTTCAGGCCCCGATCACTCCAAATCTTTTTCACTCCATCTTTCCACCTCCAATTTGGTCTCCCACTTCTCCTCGTTCCCCCACCTCTGACACATATATCCACTTGGTCAATCTTTTCTCACTTATTCTCTCCATGAGACCAAACCATTTCAAAACACCCTCTTCTGCTCTCTGAACCACAATCTTTTTATTACCACACACCTCTCTTACCCTATTATTACTTCCTCGATCAAACCACCTCATACCACATATTATCCTCAAACATCTCATTTCCAGGACATTCACCCTCCTCCGCACAACTCTATCTGTAGCCCACGCCTCACGACCATATAACATTGTTGGAACCACTATTCCTTCAAACATACCCATTTTTGCTTTCCGAGATAATGTTCTCGACTTCCACACATTCTTCAAAGCTCCCAGAACTTTCGCCCCCTCCCCACCCTATGATTCACTTCCGCTTCCATGGTTCCATCCTCTGCCAAATCCACTCCCAGATATCTAAAACACTTCATTTCCTCCAGTTTTTCTCCATTCAAACTTACCTACCAGTTGACTTGTCCCTCAACCCTACTGTACCTAAAAATCTCGCTCTTATTCACATTTACTCTTAACTTTCTTCTTTCAAACACTTTACCAGACTCAGTCACCAGCTTTTGCAGTTTTTCACACGAATCAGCCACCAGCGCTGCATCATCAGCGAACAACAACTGACTCACTTCCCAAGCTCTCTCATCCACAACAGACTGCATACTTGCCCCTCTTTCCAAAACTCTTGCATTCACTTCCCTAACAACCCCATCCATACTCAAATTAAACAACCATGGAGACATCACACACCCCTGCCACAAATCAACATTCACTGAGAACCAATCACTTTCTTCTCTTCCTACAAGTACACATGCCTTACATCCTCGATAAAAACTTTTCACTGCTTCTAACAACTTTCGCCCAACACCATATATTCTTAATACCTTCCACAGAGCATCTCTATCAACTCTGTCATATGCCTTCTCCAGATCCATAAATGCTACATTTGCTTTTCTATGTATTTTTCACATACATTTTTCAACGCAAACACCTGATCCACACATCCTCTACCACTTCTGAAACCACACAGCTCTTCCCCAATCTGATGCTCTGTACATGCCTTCACCCTCTCAGTCAATACCCTCCCATATAATTTCCCAGGAATGCTCAACAAACTTATGCCTCTGTAATTTGAGCTCTCACATTTATATTCTCTTTGCCTTTGTACAATGACACTATGCAAGCATTCCGCCAATCCTCAGGCATCTCACCATGAGTCTTACATACATTAAATAACCTTACCAACCAGTCAACAATACAGTCACCCCCTTTTTTAATAAATTCCACTGCAATACCATCCAAACCCGCTGCCTTCCCGGCTTTCATCTTCCGCAAAGCTTTTCCTACCTCTTCTCTGTTTACCAAATCATTCTCCCTAACCCTCTCACTTTGCACACCACCCCGACTAAAGCACCCTATATCTGCCACTCTATCATCAAACACATTCAACAAACCTTCAAAACACTCACTCCATCTCCTTGTCACATCACCACTACTTGTTATCACCTCCCCATTAGCCCCCTTCACTGAAGTTCCCATTTTTTTCCTTTTCTTACGCTCTCTATTTACCTCCTTCCAAAACATCTTTTTATTCTCCCTAAAATTTAACGATACTCTCTCATCACAGCTCTCATTTGCCATCTTTTTCACCTCTTGCACCTTTCTCTTGACAACCTGCCTATTTCTGTTATACATCTCCCAGTCATTTGCATTATTTCCCTGAAAAGATCGTCCAAATGCCTCTCTCTTCTCTTTCACTAATAATCTTACCTCTTCATTCCACCACTCACAACTCTTTCTAATCTGCCCAACTCCCAGGCTTCTCATGCCACAAGCATCTTTTACGCAAGCCATCACTGCTTCCCTAAATACATCCCATTCCTCCCCCACTCCCCATACGTCCTTTGTTCTCACCTTTTTCCATTATGTACTCAGTCTCTCTTGGTACTTCCTCACACAAATCTCCTTCCTAAGCTCACTTACTCTTACCACTCTCTTCACCCCAACATTCTCTCTTCTTTTCTGAAAACCTCTACAAATCTTCAACCTCGCCTCCAAAAGATAATGATCAAACATATCTCCAGATGCACCTATATCTATATATGTACCCTAGTCTTAGCTATGTACCCATTTTATCGACTAACTCCAATGAATGGATGGACAGCTAGGTTGACTGTAGACATACTGCTGCAACCAAGATTTGAAACTATGCTCTCGAACCTGGGTGGCCCGTGAGCGCATCGCGGTCAGAAACGTTGACAAATAAACTTCGGAGGTCTATAAGTATGGTACCAGGACACCTTAAAGCATTTGACACTGTTCCCCGTTAAAGGTTGGCAAAGATGCTGGATCTCATGCAGGAATAAAGGAAGAGTTTCTTTCGATGGAGAGATGGTTGTCTTATTGAAAGAGGACGGAAAACGCATGTCAGAAAAGCCTTTTTTAATAGAGTGTGGGTCACAATGGGTGTGCCACTGGGAGAGTCCTTGAGACCATTGTTTTTTTTTTTAATCACTGGAAATGATATTCCAAAAGGATTGAGGCTTTCGAAGAGGATTTTGAGAAATACTTACAGTATAAGTAACTGATCAATGATATAAAGTATGTGGTGCAATGGCGAATGATGACGGCATATAAAAGTTTGACAAAAATATCTGAGGTGATAAAACTTTGAGAAATGGAGTTCCACGTATATACTCCTCCCTCCCATACCGTCCACATATTTTACCACACACACACATACACACGCACACACACACACACACACATACACACACGTAATCTCTTGATTATTATAAATGTGCTATCAACGTGATCGATTATTTTAAAAATACGATCTCATCGTGATCACTTGATTAATATGAATCATAATCACTGCCTAATCGACCGATCAATATGAAAGCTCGATCCGATCGTGATCGCTTGATTAATATGAATCATAATCACTGCCTAATCGACCGATTGATATGAGAGCTCGATCCGATCGTGATCGCTTGATTGATTTTGAAAATATAATCTCGACGTAATCGCTTTATTAATATGAAAGTACGATATCAAACTTCAACAAAAAGAACAAACATCGCAAAAGTTTAGTTTGACATGCAGTACACATTTTAGAAGCCTCCTCATTTGAAACTGGTTTAGCATATTACATGGAAAATTCAATTTCACGTATTTCAGCTCATTTGATAAAATATGAATAATAATTAAGTTATTCAATTACTTCTCCTAAATATGTTCGGGATCAAAGGTTTCATCAATTATTTGCTGAAAGTAAATTAGCTTATTAACATATAATTATGTTCTTTTAATGACAATATGCTTTTATACTTTCGTTAATAATCAAATTGAAAAAAATGAAAAGAAAACATTATGCAAGTAAATTTTGATATAATTTGAGAGATTGAACTGGAAAGACGTACTTCTTTGAGTAATCCCATTGATAATTTGGCTGGAGAATTATAATTCGATATATTTGATATATTTAGATGATTTGACCCAAGTTCAGTTACATCATAGTGAGTTCAGATATCTTGAAAATGAAGTATGGCAACCGTTGTAAAATGCTGCACAATATTGAATCCGGCTTCACAGGGGTGTATTAAAGAATCGTGTAGGTATCAGGTATTAGTTATCATCATTAATTGAAGATGTATAAGGATATAGAAGCCTTCCTGTACATGTCTTTTTCTTTGATATTTGTGTACGTTTGGATACCATTTTTTCTTAGAATAGAGAGTTTACACTCGCGAGACGCCATTTGTCGTAACGGCTCATGAGTTACGATATAACTTTTGGTTCAGTACATCTTCTCAACGTGTCGAACACAATATTGCTGTGAGAGTTTTCCCCACATATAGTTTCTGACCCCTGTTGATCACTCTGCCATTGTAGCCTTTAGATAATCGGTTCTTCCTTATCTCAAACAAGTGTTCTTTGGCGCTATCAGCTGAAGAGAGAAACTTTAAGCTTGGACTAAATGTTTCCCTTAACTAATCTTCCAACGTCAGCAAGTTTATGGCTCTTAACTTCTCCTTGTGGCTCAGCCTTTTTATGTGGCATAAAAAGAGATTCTCTGGGCTTCTTTAGAAACTCGTACAGAAGACGTGTATGTTACATAACACTTTCAGGTGTTCAAGAGAATCGTAAGATCATACTCTCCCTCACTAGATGTATTGACCTCGTGCCCTACTTCCTCTCACGTCCTAAATCAACTCTGGTTGTGGGAATCGTACGGTACAAGCAAAGTATATTCGCCAGTAAGTATATTTACCTTCGCAGTGAAGGCAGCCCATTTAATGGCCAAGAGCTAAACAAACCACCGCCATCGACCAGAGTTAAACCACCCAGTTATCATTCGTTCTTTCTGGGAAGACATTAACTGCCCATATACCAGTTGCCAACGAGGCGGGCACACTTTTCCTACAAACAGAAATTTAACATAGCCTTTGTTCACAAGATTCTCACGACCAACCAGTATGTATACTAAATATAGTCTATACAGTAAACCCTTCACTGCCGCTCCTAAATAAATTCAAAGAAATACTTTCCTACTAAGGGAAGTTCAGGAAGGTTTGTAAAGACTAATGACACCACAGCTCTATCAATGGTTTTCTGAAAGACACGCAAGGTATTCAATTCAACCCAAGTGTCGCGCACACAGGAAAGGTATTTTACGTAAGACCGTCTTAAAGGGAAGGATTATTGGAAGGTGAAAAGTCTTGAACACAAATCGTCTGCTCTATTATCCATCTTAGTATAGCGATCTTCTGTACAGATAATGAGAGTAGGGAACTGCTTTACATTGCATGTCAAAAGTAGTAATTGATAATAGTTGTTAGGAACAGTTCAGCAATAGGGAGAATAGTTTCTCTTACGCCTATCAATTTCAGGTCTCTTTGAGGTTGTATCTATCACAGTATTGCTGTGTAAAACGGTAACCGAAAACAACACTCCAGTTTTGGTGCTTCAGCATTGTCCCAACCCTACATTGCCTTGTCTTGTGTACTCTGCATATATATATATATATATTTTTTCTTTTCTTTTAAACTATTCGCCATTTCCCGCGTTAGCGAGGTAGCGTTATCAACAGAGGACTGGGCCTGTTTTGGAATATCCTCACCTGGCCCCCTCTGTTCCTTCTTTTGGAAAATTAAAAAAAAAAACGAGAGGGGAGGATTTCCAGCCCCCCGCTCCCTCCTCTTTTAGTCGCCTTCTACGACACGCAGGGAATACGTGGGAAGTATTCTTAATCCCCTATCCCCAGGGATAATATATATATATATATATATATATATATATATATATATATATATATATATATATATATATATATATATATATATATATATATATATATATATATATATATATATATATATATATGTAAAAGACTATTTGGGGATCTATCCTTCTCAAAAGACTATTTTCTAGTTTTCAATCTTTGAGGAAACGATCACTTAATGCGTAACTCAACTCCTAGTACTGAAAACGAGCATCAGACCTCTCCTCCTCCGTCTGGTTTACGATTTCCAATTATCAAATTCCTTTCATCAACGTCACGATCAGTCATTGTGGTTACGAGTCAATTCTTTCAAACATGTTCTTCTTAGAAGCCATTAGGTCTTTCTCCAGAGAAGTCTGGTGGCTCCTGATCGTCCTCAGGTCGGGGTCTGGGCCCACAGAGACTTAACATTGGATCCGTGACGGACGGGAGGGATCTGAACCCCACAGAACTTATAACAGATCTTTAGAAGTCTCCTCACAGTTGACTGGCGCTTCGTGTGCCAAACTTCTGATTGTTTCCTTAGCTGGAGAGAGATAAAGTGTCACTTGGCGAGAGAATCACCTCGTCTTCGCCGTCTCTCCCTCTCTCTCCCTTTTCTCTCTCTCTCTCTCTCTCTCTCTCTCTCTCTCTCTCTCTCTCTCTCTCTCTCTCTCTCTCTCTCTCTCTCTCTCTCTCTCTCTCTCTCTCTCTCTGAAGAGGAAAGAACCCTACAATCACCCATCTGTCAAGTGGATTTTCGTTTAATGGATGCCAACATGGGATTCACCTTTCATAAATCCTCAATCAGGATGTAAGGAAAAATCAGATTGGCCTAAATAATCCTAGCTATGATATATGCTTGGTGGGATTGTAGGAGGATTAAGACCAATGCTTGGTATAAGATATCAGGGCTTTGTGCAAACAATGGAACCAGATACCAACCAGTTTCAAAACCTACGTTTAATGTCAGTGAAACTGTGATCACCCTCCCCTCTCTCTCTCTCTCTCTCTCTCTCTCTCTCTCTCTCTCTCTCTCTCTCTCTCTCTCTCTCTCTCTCTCTCTCTCTCTCTCTCTCTCTCTCTCTCTCTCTCTCTCTCTCTCTCTCTCTCTCTCTCTCTCTCTCTCTCCTTATCTATCTATTTATTTGTCTATCATATCTACAATGTCATTTCGTTCTTGCTAAGATCGTGATTGATAATGGACAAGAAAGCCATTTGTCACAAGACGTGTGAACAAAACTGAGAATCCTAATCAAAGATGCAAGTATTTGAGACGAACGTTCCTTATCCCAGTAGCCAAACCCCCTCCGTATCTCGAGGCCTGGAAAGCAGAACGTGTCATTTGCTGCCTCGTTGATGAAGAATGACGCAGAGCTCCAAATTACCCACATGAATTACCTCGTTAACTTAAATTTTGCGGAGAAGGAAGAAGAGGAGAGAGAGAGAGAGAGACAGAGAGAGAGAGAGAGAGAGAGAGAGAGAGAGAGAGAGAGAGAGAGAGAGAGAGAGAGAGAGAGAGAGAGAGAGAGAGAGAGAGAATTCAAACCCGTAATGTCACAAATGATGAAAATTCAACTGAAATAGTGTGGTATCTTCAACCTCGTGGATTCTTCCAGAGAGCCCAGATTGCCCTGCGCGTATAATGAGGGCAATTAACACGACTGCCTCGTGTGAGGTTCACCTCTTTTTTGTCACAGCCACCTGACAAAGGTCCTAATTCAGCGCAGATTCACCAGAAGCTGTTGCTAGAGTACTTAACGGGATGGCCTGGAGGAAAGAAAGAGAATTTTTAGTGACTGACCAAAGGATTTTGAGATATTGAAGAAAAATCCGGCAAAGTGCTTCAGGGAGAGGTAGGGTGTGTAGATTTTTTCATGATGCAAGGCTGTATTTAGGGCTAATTAAAGAAGAGAAATATTCAGTAATTATTGCAAATAAAGATAGTGTCCAGTGAGATCTTGGACTATATGCAAGGGTCTGAGGATTTGCTTGAAGAAAATTTCCTAAGAGGTACTCAGAGTATGTTTAAGGTCTTTAGAGTTGATCAGAGTAACTAAAGAGCCTTTGGAAAAAAGTCATTGTATTCATCTGAAGCAGATCCAAACGTTTTACAATAGCTGTGAGCTAAATTTAGTAGAGAAAGAAGTGTTTTTAAGGATTTGTGAGAAAGTTAAGAACATTTGGTCATTTATATAGAGGAATGTAGAAGCTAGGGTACATCTTGGACTGTACACAGATCTGCGACTTAAGAAACGCAGATTCATAATTTGACAAATCAAGACAATGCTGAGTAGTGGACCGTAGCAAACTATCAGGAATTGAGTTAGGGAAAGGCGAAAGAAAAGCTAAAGAGTAGATGTGAGCAACTGAGGACATTCTTCGTTTGTTCCTGACGCTACCTCATTACTCTGAAAACGGCAAACAAGTATGAAAGTCAGAATATCTACAGAGAGGGGTTTTCTCCCAAGATACAGGTGGACATAGCGTATGAGCCAGATAGCATCCTTCCTCATGTTCCAAATAGCGCTGCCTCTTAGGTAAATGCAATTCTCGTTTGACTCCATCATCTTTGATAAAAATCCCAAAGTTTCACCTCGTTTCAGGAGGCATGCCTTGGTTGAGCCAGTTCCTAAGAAAGCGAGACCTTCCAACAGTTTTCACTATCGCCCATTGCTCTTTCCTCACGCATTTCTAGAACCTTACAAGTTCTTGATTCAGTAACAGATGCCATTCTCTCAGATAACTACAGCATCAGCCGTGAATGCTCTACTTGTGAGCTTCTCTCTTGTGTGACACACATCTAGCCTCCTCTCTTTGGGAATTTGAAGAATCTCTTTCCATGCTTCTCGACGTTTCAGCTGCCTTTAGCAAAAAAAAAAAACAAGTGACTATGTCTTTGCCTACTAAAATCTTTTCTCTGGCAGTCTACTTATCTTTATGTTTTACAGTTCATTGTTATTTTCCTGCCAGTCCATTGAGGTAATAAATGATGATCTTACATCTCCCTCTTTCCCTACAAGAGTTTTCCTCAAGGTTCTGTTCTACCACCTGCCTTCTTTCCTTTGTTTATAAGAGCTCTCTCTTTAAACTCCAATCCTCTTCTCTGTTATACTAACAATTTTATTTGACACACTTCGACTCACGCTTCCTCCCTTCCTCACACCGATACTTGCTTTTTTTCTGGCATTTATATTACTTCCTCTTCAAAGGGACTTGTATAACATCGAGGAATGGGGAAGAAGTAATCTGGTTAAAATCAGCAGTATTAAAATGCAGTTTTTACGTTATGTATCTTTGTGAATCTCGCTCGCTTTCTTATATTAAAACCTTTATCTTCAAATATCCCTCACTTCCTAGTGTTCGGTTTCAAAGCATCTCAATTCAGTACCTGATATATCCGGATCATGTTGGACATAACCATTACCTCCACTCTATCCAGGACACCTCGCATATTAGACATCGTAGCCCTGCTTCCCAAAAGATAAGGGCCCTGCATTTTCCTTTGTTATTTTCTGTCTTTTTTTTGCGTATAACTGCTCATTATCAATAAATGTCATTGCCCAAGTATATGATGGGTCTTTTTCCAATTTCATCTTAGCCAGAATGAATTCGATAACCATCTCCATAAAAAACACTCCTGATATCGCCTCTCATCAAACATCCCTTTCCTTTACCCGAAATGTTTCCTTGTGTCTATTATACAAATATTGTTTCAGGAGCTGAGCTCGTAAGATGTCCACGAGTATCCCAGCTTCTATGGGATTCATCCGCGGTACACAACCATCTGATGCTTCCTATAGCTTCTGTGTGGAGACGAACCGCACAAGGGTTGACCATTATGACCTTTTCATTATTAATCGGACAGTAAGCTGTGATATTCTCCTCTTGGTTTTTGTGTAAACCTCTTCCAGCAGCCTTTCCACTTAATATCGTCACCTGCAGAACGCCAAAGAAGCTCAGATTGATCCGTCCTGCGTTCTCCCTTTTCCTATCTTTTTATGCTACATCAAATGGAATCATGATTAAGGCACATTTGTGCCGGTGATAAGTTGATTCATGTTATTTCTAGGACAGGAAGATAAACTGTATCATGTGGTTATAACGAATGAAAAAAGTCATCTTCAGTGAGTCTGTAATCATCGTCTTTTGACCCAAGGGAGTAAATCCTCGTCCATGTATTTCTCACTTACTTCTCTGCATCTGGGTCTATCACCGCCTAGCGGTTACATTCCTGCCTCGCGCACAGGGGTCCTGGGTTCGATCCCAGGCTGATGGAGGTTTGTATGTTCTATGAGGGTGCGCGTTTCTATACACTTTATTCGTGTATATATATATATATATATATATATATATATATATATATATATATATATATATATA
The DNA here is from genome assembly GCF_036320965.1 of Panulirus ornatus. Taxonomy (NCBI): domain Eukaryota; kingdom Metazoa; phylum Arthropoda; class Malacostraca; order Decapoda; family Palinuridae; genus Panulirus; species Panulirus ornatus. The sequence continues at coordinate 38,801,923 of NC_092231.1, read as the reverse complement.
TATATATATATATATATATATATATATCTGGCAGCGGATGGAACCATGGAAGCGGAAGTGGATCATAGGGTGGGGGAGGGGGCGAAAATTCTGGGGGCCTTGAAGAATGTGTGGAAGTCGAGAACATTATCTCGGAAAGCAAAAATGGGTATGTTTGAAGGAATAGTGGTTCCAACAATGTTGTATGGTTGTGAGGCGTGGGCTATGGATAGAGTTGTGCGCAGGAGGATGGATGTGCTGGAAATGAGATGTTTGAGGACAATGTGTGGTGTGAGGTGGTTTAATCGAGTGAGTAACGTAAGGGTAAGAGAGATGTGTGGAAATAAAAAGAGCGTGGTTGAGAGAGCAGAAGAGGGTGTTTTGAAGTGGTTTGGGCACATGGAGAGAATGAGTGAGGAAAGATTGACCAAGAGGATATATGTGTCGGAGGTGGAGGGAACGAGGAGAAGAGGGAGACCAAATTGGAGGTGGAAAGATGGAGTGAAAAAGATTTTGTGTGATCGGGGCCTGAACATGCAGGAGGGTGAAAGGAGGGCAAGGAATAGAGTGAATTGGAGCGATGTGGTATACCGGGGTTGACGTGCTGTCAGTGGATTGAATCAAGGCATGTGAAGTGTCTGGGGTAAACCATGGAAAGCTGTGTAGGTATGTATATTTGCGTGTGTGGACGTATGTATATACATGTGTATGGGGGGGGGGGGTTGGGCCATTTCTTTCGTCTGTTTCCTTGCGCTACCTCGCAAACGCGGGAGACAGCGACAAAGTATAATAGAAAAAAATAAATATATATATATATATATATATATATATATATATATATATATATATATATATATATATATATATATATATATATATATATATATATATATATATCACATATTACACTAATTATTCCTTCCGATTCGAAAACAAATAAAATCTCTTATCCAATTCCACATACACTGCACCGTTTCCCAGCTGGCATTAGAGGTTGGTCCAATCTGATCTCATGACTTGTGCGCAATTGTCGTAGCAAATACGAGGAGATAAGCGGATTAAAGAGTATCTAACCGTCCTCAAGACCTTTTCAATTAAAGCTCGCACTCGTCTCTCTCTCTCTCTCCGCCGGCAGTCTCATACCAGGAAAATATCCTCTCTCTCTCTCTCTCTCTCTCTCTCTCTCTCTCTCTCTCTCTCTCTCTCTCTCTCTCTCTCTCTCTCTCTCTCTGTCAGTTCGCGTTATGAAATTATCTGCTTGCATGTTTATCTGGGTTGTGGCTTCGCGAGGGAGTTTGCCATTTATGCTTACGTTTTTGCGCGCGCGCCTGTGTGTGTGCGTGCGTGTGTGTGTGTGTGTGTGTGCGTGTGTGTATTTGTGTGTGTGTTTGTGTGTGTGTGTGTGTGTGTGTGTGTGTGTGTGTGCGAGTGTGTGCGTGAATGCGCGTGTGTGTGTGTAAGCGCGCTCGCGTGCGTCCATCTATTGTTCTATGAGTCCTGGACTTTACCTATGTGATTACTGATGGTTATTACTGTTAATAGGTTACGGGGAGAGAGTTATAAAGTCGTGTTGCCCCGTTTATTAACCTTGTGTACATTAATGTGTGTATGAGCATGTATATATATATGTGGAAGCTGATATGTTTATATATGTATCTGTGTGTAGGTGGTATGTGCATGTATCTATATGCTTGCCTCCGTCTGTGTGTGTGTGTGCGTGTGCGTGTGCGTGTGTGTGTGTGTGTGCGTGTGTGTGTGTGTGTGTGTTTGTGTGTGTGTGTGTGTGTGTGTGTGTGTGTGTGTGTGTGTGTGTGTGTGTGTGTGTGTGTTTCTGTAATTACTTATTTGTACGGTACGGGAGGGAGTTTTACTCTCGTGTTTTTCCTTTTTTATACAATTTTTTTTATCTTTTTTGCGATGTCAGCATTCACAATAAGAGTCATTTTTACCTTCTTTTCTTGCAAGTTTCTTGATTAGTGTCATGTTATGGCCTCTGGTTGCCCTGTCTCTACATCTTTCAAAGACCTGTTCATTTTGACGTGGTCAGACAGGTATAGAATACTTAAACGTTGTACTGATGTCATCTCTGACTCTTCTCTCTTCTCTACTGGACATATCCATGGCCTCTAACGTTTTTGCTTAGATTTCTCATTTCCGGTATCATCGGTGCTCCCTTCCTCTATACCTTCTCTATTGTAACTTTGCCCTTATGTGCGGTGACCAAATCTATGAAGCATGATCTAGTATTCCTCTTATATTAGATGTGAGCAGCTGAGAGAGTAATTCTCAATCCATGTACTTGAGTGCAATGCCGATTAGATGTGAGCAGCTGAGAGTGTTTCTCAGTCCATGTACTTGAGTGCAATGCCGATATGTAATTGCAGATAGTTTGTGTCTTTTACTTACACAGCTGGACCCTGTGGTTGCGGTGACTCCCAGGTCCATTTCACACCTTCCTGATGCTTATATCCTGTTCGATATCATTTGTACTAAGGCCTTCTTTCACTTTATATCCGTATCTCATCACTTTGTATTTACTCAGGTTGAATTCCCGCGTATCTGTCCTTGCACTTGGCTTGCCTAACATCCCGCATTCCGATATGGTAACTCGTATCTATAATGAATAAACCACTTAAAAGAGAAGGCGTTTCAATCAACTCGTCTTGCAGAATTCTATTCATACAACAGAACAAACGCACTGCTCCAAAAATCTTTGGCTCAATATGGCACGTAAACCAGCGAATTCTATCTTACACAATTAAGATTAGATATTAATATTACTGTCATGAACGCACATACTATAAAGGTATGAAGGAAATACAGCTTAAGCCATCCTATAACTTCTTTTTCTTTTTTTCTTTTTGATCCACGTAAATCCATGAATCCAGTGTTTCAGACGAAGTCATCGGTTCACCGCCAGAATTATTCATTTATTGTAATCTCGCTGATCCTACCTATTACACGAACAGATTTAAAGACTCATGAAATGTGCAACTGCAGGAGCGATTATACTTTCTCCAACACCTTAGGAAAAAAAAAAGTACTGTATCCTTCTCTTCCAGATGATAAATGGCGCTGGTAATGAATCCACTGCCACCACGCTCCTCAAAATCTTCCACTAGGCAGCCATTGAGGAATCGACTGTCTGCCAAAGACTCTGCTGTGATGTCACAATCCCCTCAAGACTTAAAGATATACAAAGACCAGGAAGTACTCGAGAGCCTGCGGCTTCTGAAAACAGAGAGAGAGAGAGAGAGAGAGAGAGAGAGAGAGAGAGAGAGAGAGAGAGAGAGAGAGAGAGAGAGAGAGAGAGAGAGAGAGAGAGAGATTCCAGTGAAAAATGGTCTATGAAAAAAGAGTAATCAGTGCTTGAACACGCTGCCTCGCCCGCTTCATTTAGACTTCAGCCCGACTGATTTATGATTCTGAAATGCCCTAGGAATTCGTCCAGAAAAGGCAGAGCGGACGCTTGACTGTTTTACCTCAAATTCATTAGGAAAATATCAGGTTTGAAATTTTCATACGTTGAGGGAAACGTTTGGATAATGATATCTCTCGGGCTGCTTTTGTCTGACATGGAAAACCATCTCTTAAAAGTTTTTTTCTTTTTACCTGATGTAGAAATGCGCGAAAGGCTTTTCTTTTGTTCTTTTCCGGTGGGTGGCTGTGTGTTTGTTTATATATATATATATATATATATATATATATATATATATATATATATATATATATATATATATATATATATATATATATATATATATATATATATATATATATATATACATATATATATATATATAAATATATATATATATATATATATATATATATATATATATATATATATATATATATATATATATATATATATATATATATATATATATATATATATATATATATATATATATATATATATATATATTTACGTACATATGTATGAACGGAGTACATATATTCTGAGGTTCGTTTGAATGCTGACATGAGGGAGAAAAATGAATACGTATTGCGACATGCAAGTGATGAGTAAGAGGCACTGGCTGACGACAGAGAAAGACTGACAAATGAAAAGTGAAAGGCTGTGAAATGAAACAGGCTGACGAAAGAAAGACAAGATGAAGAGAAATGGAGAAAGGCTAAGGGAAGGTCAAACGCAGTAAGACCCCGAAATACGATGAAAGAACATGCTAGAGATTAGGATTAAAAAGAAATGAGCAATTTGTACTTATTGCTGTGAAATTTCGGACTCGACAAACCTCTCCTTCTTTATATCCTTAAGACTAAATTTCCTTTAAAGTATTTTCACATTCCACTTCTTTTTACCCTTTTTCCTCTCCTTTCTTCAACCATAATTGCTCCTTGGGTCATCTCGTCTGTCTTTCTGAAGTTAGGAGCTTGCTGCGTATGTTCTTCACACTAAGTCACTTAGTTATTTAGGGATTTACAGCTTACGATCTTCACACTCACCACACTGTTAGCACGGATTCCAGAGGTCTGCATTCTACATGCCACGGCAATATGTAGCAGGGATTCAAGTGCCTGTGTTTTTCACACTGTCACTCTATTAGGGATTCAAGGGTCGGTGTTCTACATAATCTATAGTCAGAGATTCACACTAGGCCACTAGGCCACTCTGAACTCATAGATTCAAGGATCTACGTTATTCATACAAGGCCAATCCATAGTCAGGCATTTAAACGCATGCGTTCTTCATGCTACGTCACTATGTAGCCAAGAATTCAAAGACCCGATTTTCTGCTTTTTTTCACACAAGGCCAGCCTGTAGTCTGGGATGTGGGCGACGAATATCCATCACACAAAGCCACTCCATATCATGCTGTTCAGGGTTCTTTCGCCTTGAGCCAAAGTCTACCAATTTTCAGGGAATTTGAGGCCACAATTCTTTCAACCAAGTCACTCCGTAGTTGGAGATTTGTGGCTGCTTTCTTCAAAACTAAGCCAGTCTTTTCCCTGAAAGCTAAGCTGCCGAGGAAATGGAGAGGTATCCTAATGTCCAAGTCTAGAATTGTGAAATTTTGACAAGAGGATACGGTAGTGAGTGTAGGTTTTCTAAGAGGCGCGGGAAGGGGTTTATCACACTCCCGTGAAAATTTTGAAAGTAAAACTGAAAACTTCATTGTATAATGCATCATTTGTAGTGATGTTTGAGGGAGAGGTATGCAGCAAAATCGGAAGGTTAGTAATATTTTCGTGTGTGTGTGTGTGTGTGTGTGTGTGTGTGTGTGTGATTCTCTTACTTTTTTCATGGCAAGATAATGAGTTTGTTTGGGCGTATTAGACCTTCGTTAATCGTCCAGCTGTAATCTTTAGACCGTTCCTTTTAGAAAGCAGTTTCACACGTAACATATTTTGACTACAATGACTTGATCAACGCATAGATCTTTTTCCTATATAGTATAAGATGTTTTTCCATAATCTTTAGGTTTTCAAATCAAAGGTTGTTGTTACTTGATTCCGAGTTAGCAAAGGTGGGATGGCATCCCCTTATTTGAATAACAGGGGCGATAATAATATGATTTTGAGTTAACAAGGGAGATACCATGTCCCTCCACTTCGAGCCTTAGATTAACATACCTGGTAAGATGTTTTACAAGAAAATATACGCAAGCAAAGCTCTGCTGGGTTCAGCCTACTGAGAGATATTGCCTCAAGTTAGATTCATCACTGGCTTACAGGGAAAGTGAAATACATAGTGACTGTGTATGTGGTATTAGCAGTATGTGTGACATCTAAATGTCACAAATTTTTTGGGTGGTGGTTAGAACTTGACATAGACAGCCCTAAAGACCCTAGTAGTCGTTAGGCCCTGAAGTAATGTAGACAGCCTTAATGACCTGGTTGTCGTTAGACCTTATGATGACATATAGAGCCTTAATGATCCTGATAGTTATCAAACCCTAAAATCTAAACGAACAACCAAGCATTGGTTGTCCAGACTTATCTAGAATTCATGTGTGAGGGACTTCATGTTTTATTATGGTAGCCTGATGGTAGGGGTGCCTATCTGCTGCAGTACTGGTTATGTTGGTCTGTTTGCCTCGGTTGTGGTCTTCTTCAAACCCTGGAGGTAAGACTCTTTTGGGTCACTGTGGTCCTCCGTTGAAGCTCTGTCGTTGGGTTCTGGCTCTGTTGGTCTGCTAGATGCTACGGTCCTCCTTCTGGTGTGTACAGAATGGTCTGTTGGCTAAGGTGTTCTGCTGGTCACTGTCTGCTTCTGGTGGAGATGGCCTGGCGATCGTTTTAGTCTGCTGTTTGCAGTGGTTTGTTGAAGTTCTGCTGGAGGTCGGGGTGTATATGGTGTCTTTCGTGCTGCTGTTGCGACAAAGGAAGTGTTACATGCAAACCCCACATTAGTTCCGACCTGCCTTGCGTGCTAGCCAACTCTCTCCCCTTATTTTATCGCCGTCTTTTCTTCCTCTTCTCTACTCCCTTTTCCCTCAGGGGCAGTATAAAGGAGGGAATATCATATGGAAATGGAAAGAGAAGGAAGAACCTGGATGAAGTTTCCCCTCAATACATTCATTAGGGGAGTCGAATGAACACTTTGTGTGTAGGATATGGAGACCATCGCTACCTCGTTATTAGACCTAGCGACAGGGTGTAACATGATACATACCCACATCCAGTAACGAAATGGGCGATACCAAACTCAGTTTCTAATGTTTCTTCCCGATACGTAAGTAGTAAAGGCCGGACTGTTTGGATCCCCCCTCCCTTTTTTTTATTCAACCTAGAAGTTCTGACAAGAAATCTAATGTCCTAACTAATCAGGAAGTGTAAGAGAGTAAAGTTGGCTTTGCAATGTTAGGTCCATTAGATATGCAAGATATGGAATACTCTCATGTTTCTCTGTGTTCGATGGCGCCAACTGTCGCACAATGATTTGTCAAGACGCTGACAGGTAAGTCATTCCCTAGATGTCACTCATTTACACGCAAGAGCTGAGTTGGTCTTGCAGCAACCCAACTCCAGGTATCCTACTGCACCACCAAGTCTAGTCATCATCCTAAGTGATCTATGCTTTTACTGAAGGCATAATATCTATCTTGATTGCCTTAGGAAAAGAAGATATACCATGCGCTATTGTAAATGACTGATCATGTTAATTGCTGAAGAAAATACTCTGATCTTGATGTTTGTAAGAAATGCTGGCGACAGCAGATCATTAACTGACTGTTGAGGAAGGTGAGGTGTTGCTGAGCATAGTTATTTTGCTTCGGTAAAAGAATGATCTGGTCGTTGATGGACTGGGCCCTGAGATATCAAGTGATTGTACGAGTTATCATACTCGTCGTCATACGCAATCTTGCGTATGATGACATCAATAACACAGGTCGTGGTGGATGAGCCTCGCCCTGATCCAAAATCGAGTGAGGTCTTCGGTCTGTGGTGTTAAAAGGATGGCACCGACCAGGTTCAGTTCAGCGTCAGGAGGATCTCTAACCGTGTGAATTAAGTCAGCCCGGAGCAGAAGAATATTCATAGTCTCTCTCTCTCTCTCTCTCTCTCTCTCTCTCTCTCTCTCTCTCTCTCTCTCTCTCTCTCTCTCTCTCTCTCTCTCTCTCTCTCTCTCTCTCTCTCTCTCTCTCTCTCTCTCTCTCTCTCTCTCGTTTTATCATTTCTCATACCTTAAGATGCCCTTCAATTGCCAATATGACTTACTGATAGGTTTTCTATATTTCGTAGTCTACGCACCAGTAGGAAAGCATCCCTGAGGAGTCTTGTGCATCGCCTTCCTAACCAAAATCCCAAGGTTTGTCGCGTGAGCATCGCTGATAACCGACATCAAGAGGCTTGAATTCCAATCTCGTCGCAAAACCATAATCAAATCAAAAGAGAAAAAGCGAGAAAATCGAGCGTCGATCTTGGCTCGTATAGATCGAAACCTAGTGATGTAGGCGGCAGACATTTGAGAGCCAGCCTACTGAATCTTTAACAGTACGGCTTTAAAACCTATCGAAACCGCTGAATAAGCGGGGTCATTAGGGTGGAACAATAGGGGAGATCGGAATTTACCCTTGAAAAGCCAAGTTCGACGTACATATGGATGGAAGCAAAAGTAAAGGGAAGTAATATTCGAAATTTTCTATTTTTCGTATGAATCATGTGTTGTGTAAGTGATGTAGAGATCATTGTGATGGAATGACGTCTATGATAGATTTGAATCCTCCTTATTGATAAAACATGTACGAGTTTATATCCACATATTTTTTTTCCTTTTTCTAAATTTTTTTTCATATATACATGATGCTGTGATCATTACAGGAAAGTGCACTTGCGAACTTATCGTGTTTCATTTTCCCCATGGACTTATAGGAATATATATATATATATATATATATATATATATATATATATATATATATATATATATATATATATATATATATATATATATATATATATATATATATATTATATTATTATTATTATTATTATTATACTTTGTCGCTGTCTCCCGCGTTTGCGAGGTAGCGCAAGGAAACAGACGAAAGAAAAGGCCCAACCCCCCCCCCATACACATGTATATACATACGTCCACACACGCAAATATACATACCTACACAGCTTTCCATGGTTTACCCCAGACGCTTCACATGCCTTGATTCAATCCAATGACAGCACGTCAACCCCGGTATACCACATCGCTCCAATTCACTCTATTCCTTGCCCTCCTTTCACCCTCCTGCATGTTCAGGCCCCGATCACACAAAATCTTTTTCACTCCATCTTTCCACCTCCAATTTGGTCTCCCTCTTCTCCTCGTTCCCTCCACCTCCGACACATATATCCTCTTGGTCAATCTTTCCTCACTCATTCTCTCCATGTGCCCAAACCACTTCAAAACACCCTCTTCTGCTCTCTCAACCACGCTCTTTTTATTTCCACACATCTCTCTTACCCTTACGTTACTCACTCGATCAAACCACCTCACACCACACATTGTCCTCAAACATCTCATTTCCAGCACATCCATCCTCCTGCGCACAACTCTATCCATAGCCCACGCCTCGCAACCATACAACATTGTTGGAACCACTATTCCTTCAAACATACCCATTTTTGCTTTCCGAGATAATGTTCTCGACTTCCACACATTCTTCAAGGCTCCCAGGATTTTCGCCCCCTCCCCCACCCTATGATCCACTTCCGCTTCCATGGTTCCATCCGCTGCCAGATCCACTCCCAGATACCTAAAACACTTCACTTCCTCCAGTTTTTCTCCATTCAAACTCACCTCCCAATTGACTTGACCCTCAACCCTACTGTACCTAATAATCTTGCTCTTATTCACATTTACTCTTAACTTTCTTCTTCCACACACTTTACCAAACTCAGTCACCAGCTTCTGCAGTTTCTCACATGAATCAGCCACCAGCGCTGTATCATCAGCGAACAACAACTGACTCACTTCCCAAGCTCTCTCATCCCCAACAGACTTCATACTTGCCCCTCTTTCCAAAACTCTTGCATTTACCTCCCTAACAACCCCATCCATAAACAAATTAAACAACCATGGAGACATCACACACCCCTGCCGCAAACCTACATTCACTGAGAACCAATCACTTTCCTCTCTTCCTACACGTAAACATGCCTTACATCCTCGATAAAAACTTTTCACTGCTTCTAACAACTTTCCTCCCACACCATATATTCTTAATACCATATATTCTTAATATATATATATATATATATATATATATATATATATATATATATATATATATATATATATATATATATATATATATATATATATATATATCATCATTATACTTTGTTGCTGTCTCCTGCTTAAGCGAGGTAGCGTAAGGAAACAAAGAATGGCCCAACCCACCCACATACACATCTATACACATACACGTCCACACACGCACGTATACATACCGATACATCTCAACGTATACATATATATACACACACAGACATATACATATATACTCATGTACATAATTCATATTGTCTGCCCTTATTCATGCCCATCGCCGCCCCGCCACACATGAAATGACAACCCCCTCCTCCCGCATATGCGCGAGGTAGCGCTTGGAAAAGACAACAAAGACCACATTCGTTCACACTTACTCTCTAGCTGTCATGTATAATGCACCGAAACCACAGCTCCCTTTCCACATCCAGGCCCCACAAAACTTTCCATGACTTACCCCAGACGCTTCACATGCCCTGGTTCAATCCATTGACAGCACGTCGACCCCAGTATACCACATCGTTCCAATTCACTCTTTTCCTTGCACGCCTTTCACCCTCCTGCATGTTCCGTCCCCGATCACTCAAAATCTTTTCACTCCATCTTTCCACCTCCAATTTGGTCTCCCACTTCTCCTCGTTCCCTCCACTTCTGACACATGTATTCTCTTCGTCAATCTTTCCTCGCTCATTCTCTCCAAGTGACTAAACCATTTCAAAACACCCTCTTCTGCTCTCTCATGCACACTCTTTTTATTACCACACATTTCTCTCACCCTTTCATTATCTATTCGATCAAACTACCTCTCACCACATATTGTCCTCAAACATCTCATTTCCTGCAAATCCACCCTCCTGCGCACAACTCTATCTATAACCCACGCCTGGCAACCCTGCAACATTTTCGGAACCACTATGCCTTCAAACATACCAATTTTTGCTTTCCGAGATAATGTTCTCGACATCCACACATTTTTCAACGCTCCTAGAGCTTTCGCCCTCTCCCCCACCCTATGACTCACTTCAGCTTCCATGGTTTCATCGCTGCCAAATCCACTCCCAGATATCTAAAACATTTCACTTCCTCCAGTTTTTCTCCATTCAAACTTACCTCCCAATTGGCTTGTCCCTCAACCCTACTGCACCTAATAACCTTGCTCTTATTCACATTTACTCTCAGCTTTCCTCTTTCACAAACTTTGCCAAAGGGAAGACAGAACCCTACCTCCATCTACCCTGTATGTCATACAAGGCGTGTGAATGAAGCATGAATATAGACAACAATCCGGGCCAAAGGAGTTATTCTCGACAGCCAAAGAAGTACTGAGAGAGAGAGAGAGAGAGAGAGAGAGAGAGAGAGAGAGAGAGAGAGAGAGAGAGAGAGAGAGAGAGAGAGAGAGAGAGAGAGAGAGAGAGAGAGAGAGAGAGAGAGAGAGAGAGAGAGAGAGAGAGAGAGAGAGAGAGAGAGAGAGAGAGAGAGTATGTCTAGGAACTGGTGTCCTGAACCTCGATTTTCAAGAGACAAGATCTCACCTGAGATGCACAGATATTGCTGCATTGAGGCACTTAGCAATGAGTACAGTTAATCTAGTTTTAGGTTATTACTGAAAGGATTAAATCATAAGCTTTAGAGGTTTAGAACTCGTCAGAGGTGGAACTTGCTCCCATGAACCAATCATTTGACTTACTGTTCATACAGCTTCCAAACTCACTTTAAACCTCTTCTCCAGCCTAATGCTCTCCTGAACTCTCCAATACCGCGACCTCCAACACACGTTCAGGCTAATCAGAGTCAAACCCGGCGAGATTTGTCGTATAATTTGAGCCTGTTTAGGGGATCATTAGGGAGATGTTACCTCCCGCTACTTACTCTCACCTTTACTCTCCCATCCACTCACAGACCTCAGGCACCTCAGTCCACGGAAGGGATTGGGAAGGGAGAGGATAGTCCTCTCTCATTTATCTTCCCTTCCTCACTCCTAACATAGGAATCATTATTTACATGTCCATATGAACCCTCAAGAATACAGGCTCAAATGCAGAAATCTCTACCCCCTCCTCAAAATCAAAAATTGATTGCTCACATTTCAAAAAAGGTGTCTAAAAAGAAAATTACAGCTAAAAGGTACAATTCATTATCTCTAGTTCAAGCATGTGAAGCTGCACACCATGTAGTTGCATACACATGTCCATGAGTATGGAGCATGTAGTATCATGGCTTGCAATTTGAACGTTTGTGGGGTTCTTGGTAAATGGTAAATTTGTTATTCACGTCACAATTTTTGTAACACATACTCCGTGACAGGTTCTTTTGACAATGATAGGCAACTTTCTTTTCCCTTGTTTAATGAAAAGTTGAATATGTTATCATTTAACTGAAACATGTATGTGTTACTGGATTAAGATACGAATATATCTTTAGGCTCACAAATACAAATTTCAAACGTATTATCCAAAATCACGAACTCACGCAATTACACACGTACGTGCGGAAATGCTTTTGCATATATCAAAGTGATATAAAAAAAAAGAAAACTAGAGCTATAATCAATTCTCGCCTTACTCATCTATCTTCCACTGCAATCAAGTTTGCTGCCTCGAATCTCTTTGTGTAGCTCTTCTCTCGCGATTCTAGTAACACCTTTGTTGGCTTCCCCTAAACTTTCTTCGTTAGTTCTAGTCTAATATATATCGCATATGTAACGCTGAACATTTACTTATAGATTAAACTAAGTGACACTGATATATGTCAGCGATCAGTTTGTCTCCTTTACAATTGTCCTAAAGTGGAACTTTAACGACAGGTTAAGTACACTGTCGACTCCCAAGTCCCTCTCGTACAGATTGCTGCTACTCATATCTTGTAACGCGATACTTTTATAGTCATATCATCATGTCGAATCTTCATTACTTTTGCACTGACTTGGGATGACGTTCATCAACTTTATCAACTTTCATCAACATATGTTTACGGTCCTTACTGAATTGCTTCAACCATTATCATTCTTTACCTCACTTTAGATTTGGCATCATCCGTAATTATAATCAGGTATGACCCCAATACTCCTAGTAAGTAACTTGCATCAATCAAGAAAAACGATGGTCCAAGAACCAAGCCCTGTGGCAAGCCACTGGTGACCCCTTACCCGATTTCAAGAAGGCTTTTGACCGATATGCGTCCTTTGTCTGCTTCGAGCTGAGATAATATTCTATTCATCAATGGAGCCATATCCTTATCAATGGCTAAATATTCAGTTACTTTCCCAGCGTCTGTGTGGTACAGTTGTCAATGCTTTCAAGCAATTCCAGGAGCACATAGTCCACGCATCTTTTTCTTTTGTCAAAAACGGAGTTTTTTCTGCCATTGAAAGAAGAGATCTTCTTTCTCTTTAAGCTTGAATTCCTTTTCGTTCGTCCAAGATTTCGCTGATTTGGGGGAACTTCTCCTCTGTATGGCTTTGTGCACTTGCATGTAAAGATTGTGATAATGGTAAGGACTAATGATAACACTACTTCCAATAATAAGATTACTGACAGTAATAGTAGTAGCAATAAATACTTGCGATGATAGTACTAAGTCTACAACTACTGCTAATGATAATAATGATGATAATGATATGCGATATGTTATGATGATGATATTGATAATGATAAGTTTTAATAATAATATTGATAATAATGATAATGATAATGATAATGATAATGGTAATAATAATGATAATGATAATATCAATAATGATGATAATGATAATTATAATAATGATAATAATAATAATGATAATGATAATGATAACAATAATAATACTGCTAATACTAATGATAATAATAATAGTGATAATAATTAGGTACAGTAGGGTTGAGGGTCAAGTCAATTGGAGGTAAGTTTGAATAGAGAAAAACTGGAGGAAGTAAAGTGCTTTAGATATCTGGGAGTGGATCTGGCCGCGGATGGCAACCATGGAAGCGGAAGTGATCATAGGGTGGGGGAGGGGGCGAAAATCCTAGGAGCCTTGAAGAATGTGTGGAAGTCGAGAACATTATCTCGGAAAGCAAAACTGGGTATGTTTAAAGGAATAGTGGTTCCAACAATGTTGTATGGTTGCGAGGCGTGGGCTATGGATAGAGTTGTGCGCAGGAGGGTGGATGTGCTGGAAATGAAATGTTTGAGGACAATATGTGGTGTGAGGTGGTTTGATCGAGTAAGTAATGTAAGGGTAAGAGAGATGTGTGGAAATAAAAAGAGCGTGGTTGAGAGAGCAGAAGAGGGTGTTTTGAAATGGTTTGGGCACATGGAGAGAATGAGTGAGGAAAGATTGACCAAGAGGATATATGTGTCGGAGGTGGAGGGAACGAGGAGAAGAGGGAGACCAAATTGGAGGTGGAAAGATGGAGTGAAAAAGATTTTGAGTGATCGAGGCCTGAACATTCTGAAGGGTGAAAGGCGGGCAAGGAATAGAGTGAATTGGATCGATGTGGTATACTGGGGTTGACGTGCTGTCAGTGGATTGAATCAGGGCATGTGAAGCGCCTGGGGTAAACCATGGAAAGCTGTGTAGGTATGTATATTTGCGTGTGTGGACGTGTATGTATATACAGGTGTATGGGGGTGGGCTGGGCCATTTCTTTCGTCTGTTTCCTTGCGCTACCTCGCAAACGCGGGAGACAGCGACAAAGCAAAAAGAAAAAAAAAAAAAAAATATATATATATATATATATATATATATATATATATATATATATATATATATATATATATATATCATACAAAGCTCCATCGGCCAGGATCGAACCTGGGACCCCTTGTGCAAGAGGCAGGCATGCTAACCGCTATTCATATAACTCCGCGTTGTACAGTCAGGTTCGGTAAAACGCTCTCAGCTGGCTATGTGTTCTGTTCGGAAACAACCGATAGACCCCGTTGCTCACCATAGTGAGACGAAGGGTATTCGAGTACTTAGTATTTCGAATAATTGTTTCCTATTATACAGTCCCTTAGCCTAGCGGTTAGCATGCCTGCCTCTTGCACAAGGGGTCCCAGGTTTGATCCTGGCTGATGGAGCTTTGTATGTTCTATGAAGGTGCGCGTTCATATACACTTTATTCGTATATATATATATATATATATATATATATATATATATATATATATATATATATATATATATATATATGTATATATATATATATATGGTCGTCCATGGTGTAGTGGTTACCGTTTTTTACTATAGTGAGCAAAGGCCTGATGTTCGAGTCCTGTTCGCGGCAGTCGGTCCTCAACCAGCCGAGGTTTTCAACTTCCCCTCGGCTGGTGTAAATCAATAGATGTATAGATAGATAACGGTTTATTGGATTTTGGCAGCCAATTAGCTGAAAATTCAAAGATGAGGTATTACAAATATTACAGAACTGAGAGACCATGATAATCACCAATTAAGTAATCATAGAAGAGCTTAAGATTAGGGCGAGTTGGATAATTCCACCCTTTAGATAAGCACGTGGATAAGGTACATCTAGATAGACAGGGTGGTAGATATACACGAATGTTTACAGAGTAAGTATAGTGTGGTTTTTACATTACGAAGTTGATTGAACATTGGTGTGTGTGTGTGTGTGTGTGTGTGTGTGTGTGTGTGTGTGTGTGTGTGTGTGTGCGCGCGCGAGCTCGAGCGTGAACACACACAGGAATTAAAACATGGCACACACGTATAAAGGGTTAAGAGACGAAGCAACACAGGGGTAAAATTCCCCGTAACACACACACACACACACACACACACACAGAGAGAGAGAGAGAGAGAGAGAGAGAGAGAGAGAGAGAGAGAGAGAGAGAGAGAGAGAGAGAGAGAGAGAGAGAGAGAGAGAGAGAGAGAGAGAGAGAGAGAGAGAGAGAGCAACAGCAACAGCTCCCCAGAGTTTAGCAAACTCAACTTCCTGCAAAGCTATTTTTATCTCTAAATAATCAATAGTCCGGTCATGCTGGTGGCTGCCACCGCGGCTGGCCATGGCTGACCACACCTGACCCTCTCATTGTCTACTGCCACATCTAGCCAAGATTGACCATATCCAGCCCTCCTATTGTCTATTGCCACTACTGGCCAAGACTGACCACTTCTGACCCTCTCATTGTCTACTGCCACGACTGGCCAAGACTTACCACATCTGGCCTCCCATTGTATACCGCCACAACCAGCCAAGATTGACAACATCTGACCCTCCCATTGTCTACTGTTACAACTGGCTAAGGCTGACTACACCGTATTGTCTACTGCTACCGTTAGCCAAGGCTGATTGCACCTGAACGTCTCATTACCTTCTGTTTTGCTATCCTCTTTCCCCCACAGCTTAGAATAGTGGGCAGGTAACCTCCTCACGAGCCATTAGGTACCCCTTGATCTGTCCTTCTATCCCTGTATTACCTGCACAGTGTTGTTGCCAGCGGGTCCCGAACGTCTTCTTCTCCTGTCACTTAGCTGTCATGTGTGGTGTGCCGATGCCACAGCTCCCTGCCCACATCCAGAGCTCACAGGCCTTTCCATGGCATAACTCTGACGTTTCACATACCCTGGTTCAGTCCACTGACAGCTCATCGATCTCAGCATACCACATCATTCCAATTCACTCTATTATGTGCACTTCTTTAGCCTTCCTGCATGTTCAAGCCCCGATCGCTCAAAATCTTTTTCACTCCATCCTTCTACTTTATTGTGTGACTCTGCCACCAGTGAGAGAGGGCTCACATGGTACTGCATTGGCCCCTCCTAGTACCCAAGCTAACTCAAGGATTATCCTGTCCCCTACCTTTGCAGAAACCCATTTGGTAGTAAGTTCTTGACAGCAGCCGCCCAGGATGGTACTACCGTCCTGACTGAGGAGCGTTAAAGTGGTGTCCGAAACCATCTTACATTCTCCATATCACGATTGCTGGCCTTACTTTCTGTCTAATCAAAACGAGAATACCGGGCTACCACCATACACCTGTTCAGATCTTCCTTATCATCATTATTACCATTTTTTTCACGTAAGTACTTTTGCCAATTCTTGTCCACTCAAGAACTTACGTATAAGTATCACCATGACAGAATACTTCATATCTATTGCCCTTAGTCCCAGCATCATGGGGTGCTACGAATCGCCGGGATTCCACCTGACTCTTCTTCTAGTGAGAGGAAGGGCTCTGGCAGTGTACTACTGGCCTCTCCCACGACCTTTCCTTCTCTCTTAGACTTTCCTCTTTTTCTGTTCACTACATAAATTTCGTAGTTTCTCTAGTAACCTTCTTCGGTTAAACACCATCTGTCTAGTACCTTTCCTGATGTCTTACTTCTATTTGACACACATTTTTCTAATGATGTTCTCACGAGTTCCTTTCTCTTATCTAACGATAAGTTCCACTCACAATTCCGGTTCAAAGGTGGTGTTTGTGCTTATTCCAATATCAACAAACCTGTTGCACTACTCAAGGACCTTGAGTGTACAAACTTTGATATTATATGGCTAAAAGTCTGTCTCCCTACTTCCACAGTTTTCCTCTGTTTCGCTTATTCCTCTCCTAATTCTACAAATTTTATAGCCTTCTTTGACAATCTAAACTCCTATCTTGAGACTGGTACATCCTCTCATCCGCAAGCTGAGATCCCCTACCTCACGGATCTCAACGTTCACCATGAGGAATGGTTGAATTCCTCCCACACGGACGGTGGAGGGTTGAGGCCCTCAAGTTTCCCATTCTCAATGATCTATAGCAAATAATCTTCCACCCTTACCCATATTCTTGACCGCTTTGACAACTACTCTGATATTCTGGAACTGCTTTTCACCTCTAGTCCATCCCGCTGTAAATACATAATCTCGCCTCCAATTAGTTCACTTATAACAATCTCATTAACTTACCTATTCTAACGGAACCTACCCCTCCAGCAGCCCCTTCTAAGCGTAAATACTGGCACCTCCACAAAGCTGACTGGAATAACTTACGTAACTTCTTTTCTGACTTTCCTTTGATAAATTATTCCCTCTTATGTGGTGATGCTTCTGTCTCCGCCAATGGGATTGCAGAGGTCATTCTTGCAGAAATGGAGGCATTCATCCCGCCTTCCTCCTAGACGACCTCTTCATCCAATCCTTGGTTCAACCGTCCCTGTTCTGAGGCCATTCCGGCAAGGGATCAAGCATATCGGGCTTGAAAAAACTCTCTGTGGAGTACACAGAATCTTGTTTAACGCCCCCAAGACCCAGTTTCTAACCATCTCTCTATCGCAAACTCCTCAAAACTCTAGTGCATCCTTTGACGGTTCTGTAATTCCAGCTCTTGACTCAGTGAACTTAGTTGGCATTCCTGTAACATCCACTCTTTCTTGGAAACCCAACATTGCAGGAACAGGCAAGTCTGCCTCTAAGAGACTAAGTGTCCTGTTTAGCTGTTGAAACTTTTTTCCTCCGAACATTTGCTCCGTTTATACAAGGGATTGATTCGTCCTTGTATGGAGTCTGCTCTCACATTTGGGGTGGTTCTAGCTCTGCATCCTTAATTGACAGAGTTGAGTCGACAGCAATCCGACTTATAAACTGTCACAGGCTAACATCCAAACTTGACCCTTTGCCCTACTCCACAATGTTGGTTCACTTTCCATCTTCTATAGGTATGACTTTGGTTTTTGGTCCCGAGAGCTGGCTGCTTGTGTATCCACCCACGTAATACTCGGTAAGCTTCAGTGTCTCATGATTATTTTGTGACCATCATGAACCTGAGGTTGGCCGTTTTGATACCTACTTCTTTCCCTACACATCAAAGCTCTGGAACCCTCTACCCTCTCATGTCTTTCCCAATAAGTATTACCTAGCACATTTCAAAAGACACGTTTTTGCTTTCTCAAAAATTCGTAAATACTTTCTCTTGTCTTTTCTTTTTCCGTTTCATAATTCTCTCTATATTTCAATTAAGGCCTGGCCTTGAGGTGGACTTTTGTCCTTGACCGGAGCCTTCAACATAAATTTTTTCTTATCTAATCCTGTATCTTTCTGCCTTCCTATCTTCCAAACTGTCTGTCCTATCTATCTGTCTATCCTACATAGGCACGATATGTTTATACTACTTATCTCTCTATCCTATTACCTGTTTATCCTACCTCTGTCTATCCTATACTATCCTAGCTATCTATCCTATCTAAGCCTTCCACATGTCTTATACAACCTTTGAAATATTTTTGGTGAACTTGGTACAGATGTTTGTGCGTGGCTGCATCCGAAGCAATTTTTTTTTCCAAAAAATAATATGTCCCTTTACCCTGAGCTAGTAGGGGAAAAATAAACCCACAGTGTGTGAATACGGCCAATCCTTTAATTAATATGGAATATATTTCCAGGCCGATCTTTTTCAGTTGAACTTATCACTACTTTAATTCACTTGAACATTTGTCATTATACATTAATTAGCTTAAAAGGTACGTTATGAAAGAGTGGTCGCTAGACGAAGATAAGTGATTGTACAGAATACGCGTAATCTCAATGTATGTTAAATGTCGTTTAGCAAAACAAAACCGAAACCAAAAGATGCAAAATAAAAACGTTTTTCATCAAACTTTTTGGATCTTCTGTCTATGAATAATCTTCAGATGTTATTGAGCCAAAGTACTATATATGATATATATTCCTCTCATAGCTTCTATGTTTCAATCGTCTTTGATTTCAGAGAATCACCCAGCGGTCTCGTGTGTTGCTGTGTGATGCAACATGTTTGTGTGTATGAGGCAGTGGTTACTATTAAACCCATTCTAATTAATCTCTTATTAATCTGGGTAATACTCTGACGAGTTGTATTATCCTTTCGTCTTCTTTAGTATCCTATTTCTACCATAGATGAAGTTTGACCGCAGATAACCCCGTCATAATGCATCATGTCTCTTGTTATCTGTCCTTTGCATGTAATGTCCTCCAGCAGATACCTTCGTCATAGACCATCAGGTCTCCTGTTATCTGTCCTTCTCATGTACTGTCCTCAAGCAGATAACCTCGTCATGAACCATCCGGTCTCGTTATTTCTCCTTCACATGTAAATCCTCAAACAGATAGTATTGTCTTGAACCATCAGGTCTCTTGTTATATGTTCTTGCATGTACTGTCCTCAGGCAGATAACCTCGTCATGGACCATCAGGTCTCTTGTCATCTGTATTTTACATGTACTGTCCTCGAGTGGATAACCTCGACATGGGCCATCAGGTCCCTCGCTATGTCTTTCGCAAAAACTGTTCTCCAGCAGACAATTTCGACACAGACGATCAGGTCACCTGTTGTCATAACCACGTCTTCCAGTTTACCCATGTTTCTTACCAGATTTGAGTTATTCATGACTTCAGAATACAGATGTTATGCAAGAAACTGTGTCCCACAGCTGCGTCACTCACGGTTGCATCCCAATGATACATCTTATACATAGAAAATCAGATGCGGAGCTTAGTCCAGCGTAAAGAACTGGCCGCTGTTCGCAAGTTACAAGGCAGAGGGAAAAAAGTGTGATAAAAGTAACTGATGAAATACTTCCTCCAATCTCACACTCCCTCGAACTGTAAAAGTGTATCAGTAACTTAATACTGATATATTTCACATAGATTACCGTTGTGTATATCAGATCTAAAAGAATCAAAGATTACTTTAAATTCTCTTTTAATGCAATGGTTGGATTTCATGTATTAAGTGTCGTATATTTCTCGGTTGAGTTTGTCCTATTTTCAACCTTGCATCCAACAAAATGGATATCATTTTCCAAAGTATATTTCATATTCTATATTTTCAAATGATATATCACCGTTATTTACTTCTTTATATTCACTCTGTATATTTACTTGACTTTGCGTCATCATCAGTTGACTTAGCACTGTTCTTCTCGTCAATCTGCTTTATTTCCTGCCTTTATTCTGTAGTTTCCTATATTATATCTCACCTCCTGCCTTGGAGTCCCTTCAGTCTTTATGAGGGGACTCCACAGCGAATAGGAAGTCGGCCACGTCCACCGTGACCGGAGCACTGGTTTTAAAATGTCGATATGTTGCGTGAGCGTTTACGTGGAGAGAGAGAGAGAGTGCGGAGCAGTTGAACAGTTAGGAAGTGTTCTGTGCCTTCCGTTGTGATAGTAGGATCGTGGGCAATGAAGGATCTTGGGATACGAGGCTTCGGTGTTTGTCGCAATGGCACAGTTTTCCCCTTAATGATTCACCCTTTTGGGTATTTACGTCCATAAATTGCTACCGTGTTCTGTCTCCTTACATCAGCTGCTCGTATATCATAATTCTCTTACTCAAGGTCGTTTCGGTATATTGTAAAACGAAATATTCTGCTCTTATATCTATTTCGTATATCTGTAGTATCGGTTCTTTAGTCAATGATTCGTAATTTCTCTACACCGTATAAGTATATTTAGGTTTGAATAGACATCTGCAAAATCATGTTTAGTTTATATCACACAGTCGATATATGGTGTTTATCTTAGTGCATATATTTAAAGTCTTATAAAGAAAATAGTCATCAGATCTGTATCATGATTTGATCTTTAGGTTTTAAACATTAATTTTCGGTTTTGATTTAACTACGTACCATCAGTTTCACATCAGGTTTTGATCATTCATTTTTAGTCTTAGGTGAATTAGGTCATGCAGCGTACATTGTCCCACACAAGGCTCCATACCTCTACTAACAAGCTCCAAATAACCTCAGGGCTGTCCGAGACATACTAATATGCTTATAGAAGTACACTCTCATAACCATCAGTGTTACTGTTTGAAGCGCTTCTCACTGCATCCTGAAATTCTCCGTAAACCACTTATCTGAATTCCTCAAGATACGCTTTTCTCGCCATCTCCATGATTGCTGCCGTTTCGTCCCCAGCTGGAATCAAGAGTTCCTGAGAAGTGAAGCCGTCCACTTACACTAGAATTCGCTTCTCCAGCCACCCATTTCAACCACTGAGGTTAATGATACGTACCGTGTCCGCAAATATCTTTGTCGTTACCTCATATATTTTCATTGTGGGTACAAGCATTCGACGCTCACAGGGTTTAATCATCGTACATTAAGTTGTTGAGGTGGATTTCTAAAGGTGTGAACATCAGCAATCCGCCTCACTGTGCCTGAGGATGTCTTAAGGAAAGGATGTTCTTTCTTTACGCTTCCTTGCTTCTACTTTATATTGGGAATATTGCTTCTTGGCGCTGTACTTCTTCCACCTGTGCTTCAAGATGCTTGGTTCACCTTTCTAAATGGGAAAACGACCGAATTCTCGCCTTGAAGCAAGAAAATGTGGATACACGCTCAGAAAGCACGATCATTCGGCTTCATTCTGCAACATCTCACTAGTACCTTGCCTCATTCTGGAGATCGAAGCCTTATACCCAAAACATGGGCCTAAAATACCGCAGGAACCTTGCCAATTTCATTCCCAGACGTCTGCCGAAGGAGAGATGACAAAGTCTAAAATGAATTTATGACATCGCCTTTTAAAATGTACAGGAAGGGGGACAAGCTTTTTTCTTTCTTTTTTTGTGGTCCTTACAGCTTATTTCCTTCCAAAGCGTATGTGTGCCTTAGCTGAATATTCTACACACTAATGCATGTGAAACTGCTGTGGAGTTTTACACTGTCGAAAACAAACAGCAGCTCTGGCCCTTGACTGCCACATGAATCTCCAGCCCCATTTTAGATCCGCTTCATCAACAATCCCACTCCATCCCATGACATGTTGGTACTTTCATCTCATTTCGCTTAATGCTTCATATCCTACCCTGCTTTACAAACAACTTTTGCATGTGCAAAATCCAAACTTAGTTCAAGAGGTTTGTACAGATATGCCTCGCTCCGTATAGATATACAGACTAAATGAAGGAAAATTGCAGCTAATACAAAAGCACCCTACAGTACATTGCCCTCTCCTCATAGTCACGAAAGTCCCACTAAACTCTTTCAGGAACTTTGTCTCCAGTTATCTTGTGGAGGAGGTTAATAGTCCTGTAGATAGGCTTACCTATTAGTGGAGAGTTGTCAGAGGTTACTCACCCTCATATATATGCGACATTCCTTTATGCCACTAAGTAAACATGGAGACAGAATGATATGGTCCAGCCACAACCTAGATATATATTGCCTTGGGTGATGTATGTGAAGTTGGGTAGACGACCCACATCAGTCACCATTAGGCTCTTTCCTATATAAAAATTGATGTTGCGAATGATGTTCGAATGATGTTAGCAATTGGAGCTGCACAGAAATCACCTGAACCTCTTCGGTGGCTGCACAGAAATCACCTAGAATATAAGCATGGGGTTTCTGGACCTCCTCGGTGAAACGAACCAATACTCCCTGCTCATTCCAAATGCTCAACCATCTTCCCTGTATTACCTGAAACACAGTATACATCATTCTAACTAGAAACTGTCTTTGATTGAATCAGCGTCACTGTAGAATTTTGCCATATTTACTATACTCTTATACCGTCAATGAGACATCAGTAATTCCTTATTCATATCTACCAGTGAGGCAGAAAGGGGATGAAAAAGACAGCACAAAACCTCTTTGTTTCACATATAAGTTCAAAACAGACAAGCTAAACAGAGGCCAACGAGCGACCCCTAGTTGTTATATGTGTTTCCCATGTACTCATGTCTAGTGTGCATCATCGAAGAGGAGCTAGATATCTTGAAGTGTAAATAATTGCAGTTGATCACATAATGTCTGTGTACGAGACCCACTGGCTGGAAGCTCCCTTGACAAGTGAATGTAGCAAGGCTAAGATTAGGATCCATCATGATCGTGAACATCGTATGACCAATAACATTCATTACTTGTCACGCAGCACAGCGTTCATGCCATGTACCTGCGGGAACATGCTCCTCCTCCCACGGCTCACCAGAATAGATGACGGTGTGGGGTGCGGAGGGAGGTAGGAGGGGAAGAAGCGGAGGGATGGTGGTTTTGGAATGTGATAAGACTGGAGAGATGTATTAATGAATTACACACACACACACACACACACACACACACACACACGCACACACACACACACACAAATGCATTCTCCCTACTAGACAGCATTCAGTAGTGGATATCATGAGTGGTGATCTTAAACATAGCGATTCTGCTGGTTTTTTTTTTTTTTGTCTTCAGAAAATCCACAAGCAAATCATAACAGTCGGTTAGCTCACTCATGATGTGCTTTCAAGTCATGGACGGTGTGACGTCACCATACACCTTCGTCGTAGATACGAGACACGTCGGTCGGACTCCCATCCCAAGCGTATACCTTTTTCCTTCTTGACTCAGAGCTAAACAGAGGTGTATCTAAACCCTCGCCGTGTACCAGTCTGCATCACAGACAAATCTTCCACTCCACCAGCCCTGGAGAACAGTGGACTTCACAAGGGATGCCTAAGTCGGCATCCTATCCACTTTGTCCCATAACTTGCTTTCTGTTAAGACACTTTATCTTATCTGAGTTGGTTGGTTGGTTGGTAGGTTGGTTGGTTGGTTATTTGGGCTTCATGCCTATCAACTGCCAAAGGTCATTTGAGCCATTAACGTCAAGTTTGAACCACTGACGGAAAAAATCTAAAATCTTCAACACCTTCATCACTAGTGTTAGAGATAATTCTAATACCGTTCACACTCGCTGTGCATCATATACAGCCTTCGTTGTGAGGATGGTTGGCCGCTCTGGTTGCTGCTGCCGTTGGCCAGACACTGGCTCGCCTCACAGCATAACTCTTGCAGAGGGACATCCTAACTCTGCTGCCACCAGTTCCTTTACTCCAGTTCTTGCAGTAACATCCGTTATATTTAGCTCTCGCATTCAGTCCCTCTTCCTCAGGAGGAGGTACCATTGAGACATATTCATACGCCTCTGTTAAGCTTCCCACTGGTATACCAGTACCTGTGAAGGTGTCAGAATCCATTCCTTCTGGTATCCAGTGCACCAAAGATCCAGACTCGGTGAACTCGCATCATTAGCCAGACGTGCGCTGTCCCAGGCATTCATCAACTCTGCGACGACTTGACACCTTGGTCATAGTCGGATCAAGAATAGCCTCCAAAGAGGCTTATATCTCCGACAGCTCGCGTCTAACACTACTGCAGTAATTGGGTAGCACAGCGGCGTCATCAGCAGTCATGCTATATACGAGGAAATGTCCATCCTTCCTGCTCTGTAAATCGAAGCAGCTCAGGCATGAACCGCAGGATTATAGTAGCACTCCTACTGGCGTTCATCTCTTGCATTCTTTTTCTTTTTGAGTATTCTCTAAAAAGGCAGACGGCTTGTAAGGTACTGCATTTTGCTATGTGAAATATTTTGCGAAATCACGTATGATTTAGACGGAGTCTTTGTCCAGCGGCCCGACTTTCCTGAACGCCAGGACACAGAGTATATCACTGAGGACGGACCCTACCATGGCACGGGAGTCCACCGTGTTTCAGGCCTTAGCCATGAGGGTGCATAGCTCAGCACAGGGGACACTCGACATATGTGGTGAAGGAGAGAGGAAGAGATGAGCAAGTGAGGTGCTCCCTCCTGCGAGTTGCCACAGGCGGATATACCCACTAGTACTATACACTGAAGAAATGTATCCTCTCGAGTCACTAAACTCATATTTCGCTTTCAAAAAAGCTATCTCACTGCTGTTAGTTTAGCCTTTTGCACCAGTATCACTACACAGTCCCTTCTCCACCTGTCTGGCCAGAACACAAAGTAAAGGAGTCTGCCAGATTTTCAATGTGTAAGTGAATATAAAGAGCCTTATATCCTCTGGCACTAGGGGCAGGATTGAAAAAAAAATGGGGTCATAGGAATGATGCTATTTGGCCACCCTCCCTCACCCTGTAGTCACCCCAAGTAAACAACAGGCGCCCTGCCCCAACACATACTTGCTAACACTGGAAAGCTATGGTTTTATATACAGCCGATCAAGTCAGTACATGAAAGGATTCGAGCTCCCCAAGATTACTGTGGTATCTTCCTTTATAAGACAAAGCTAATATATAGAGAGCTATGGTTTCGGTGTATCACACAAATTCGGATAGGGAATGAATGTGTGTGGATGTGGCCTTTCGTCGTCTGTTTCTGGCGCTTCACCAGGACCAGTTTATATGAAATAACCGAAAGGTCTTTGGAGCCAGGTTGTGGATAATGGGCTCTGGTTTAAATGCATTAAACATGACAGCTATAAAATGAATGTGAGCGAATGAGGTCATTTCTTCGTCCGTTTTTATCCATCATTTAATCATTTCATACTTTTCCGCCGTTTCCCACTTTAGCGAGGTAGCACCAAATAAAGATGAAGAGAGACACTCCCATTCTCTTGGTGTCATGTCTAATGTAGCTCCCTATCCACAACCAGGCCCCTTCACTAGGTCAGGTTCAATCCATTGACAAGACGTCGACTTCTATATACTACAAAATTCTAATTCGCTCTATCCCATGCACGCCCTCCGTCTCCTCCACTTTTCTGCATGTTTAGACCTTGAACTTTCAAAATGTTTTTCGGTCCATCCTTCCATCTCCATTCTGATCCCTTCCATTTTCCTTGTCCCCTGAACTTCTGACACATGTATCCTCTTTGTCAACTTTTCCTCACCCATTCTCTCAATATGTACCAAACCATTTCATCACAACCTCTTCAGCTCTCTTAACCACTCTTTTTACTTCACATCTCTCTTACCCTTCCATTACTTATTCGACCAAACCCCGTCACACCACATGTCCTCTATCATTTCATTTCCAACACATCCATCTCCCTCTGCACATCACCTACAGCACACGCCTCGCATTCATGCAACATCGTTGGTAATACGATGCCCTTTAGCATACCCATTTTCGCCCTCCCAGACAACGACCTCTCTTTGCACACGTTCTTTTTTGCTCTCAGAGCCTTCGCCTCATTAGCTACCCTATAGCTCGCCTACACTTCCATGTTTCCATTCGCTGCCATGTCCACTCCCAGTTATCTGAAACACTGACTTCTTGGAGAATTTTTCTAATCCACACATCCTGCATGTAAAGAAGTGTATCCTTTGATCTAAAATGCATTATTGCTATAGATTTCCCATTAAAGTCAAGTTCCTTTTAAGTCATTAAGATTTTCTCAAGGAATCCACTCAAGGTGTCAATAAATTTATCCTCAGCCTCTTTTGAAGATTCCGTATCAAACAGTGTACAGCAGCTTAACGCCACAAGGAAAAAGTTAAAGTTGGATAATTAAAGTCTAACGCCCCAAGAAATAGTGCTATTCTTTTAACTAAAGTACAACAATGGTGGACCATTTTTTTTTGTTCAATATTTTCATTGTCAGTGTGCGTTGATATGCATTCACGTTCTTTTCTGTGTGTGTTGATATATATTCATATTTTTTTCTGTGCCTTTTCAAAAGACCCCAAGCTATGATAAAGATTAGGCGGGGCATCTTCTTTAAATGCCTATTATTTACTTATTTCAACTTTTCCTTTATCATCATTACTATCGTTTTCATCTGACAACGAGTACCACTGTTGGGAAATTTGCTCACACACAGTGTCCTTCTTGTGTACTAGTCCCCTGGTAAGTTAAATTACAGTCTTCTGTGTAATCCACACTGGTACTAGTGTATGGCAATGTGGTTATAGAGTCTCCCACATGCATAATAGAGTTGCCAGCTTAAGGTAATTTGAATTATCTATATTATCATCGCGGAGTGTGCCTTCTGCTAATACGGTCAGGAGTATGTATGCAGAATTGCGTAAGTCCGGAGAATTTTTGCGTTGTTAGTCCTTATATTACATCCCATTGTCCTAAGGAGGAGGTTCGTTTTCACATATGTGGTTTGAAATCGGAGAATAATACAACCAAATACAACTGAATTCAAACAGCAATGGAATATTGGTTTCCTTACTAGGCTGTTTGCGAGAGCAGAAAGTGGTGGATTATTGTGGTAGGAGTGGAGAAAGATGCACGGATTTTTCAGAGAGAAATGCCCGAAATTCTTTTCCTATGATGTGCAAACATTGCCGAGTGGGCTCCAACTGTCAGAAGTCTGACCGAAAGAAATTCTCTATTTTCCTCTTAGAGATTTCATTTTATAGTGAAAGGCGATTGCTTTTTCTACTATTGCTTACTATCTTATCATAGTCGATTGGCATGTCTGTGTGTGCTCCCTAGGAGCCGTCATCATGAAAATAACTTTGACCATCCGTAGAAACAATGAAAAGGTTAGGAAACAATCTTGCGTAATCATTCTGTCGCAAGTAGTTTTCAGAGGTGCGAAGAAATGTGGACTGATAAAAGAAAACGGAAAAACATACTCATTATTGATTTCAGCAACAAGAAAAAAAAATTTCTATTTTTTTCAACCATAATAGTCAGTATGAAAGACATAGCAATAAACATATAAACGCAGAGAAATACACAGACAGATTCCAACACAGGCAACAGACGCGAGCATCTTCATACAGTGATATATATTTGCATATAACAGCAGTCACCACATGCACACAAACTGGTGTAGTCTTAATGGCACTTATGAATTCAGACGAGGGTCACCTTGAGCATATCCCTTCCACTTTCGCTTGTTCATCTGTTCTCTTTCGACGTCGTTTGTACACTTTTTCCTCACATTTCACTCTCTCTCTCTCTCTCTCTCTCTCTCTCTCTCTCTCTCTCTCTCTCTCTCTCTCTCTCTCTCTCTCTCTCTCTCCATCAAGAACCAGTTCACACGCTGGGGGGCGGGGGGGATATAAAAGTTTGGATTGGGTTTAGTCAGCCAGTGGACTGACCTCGCAAACAGGGCCTTATTGTCATTCCCCGCTGGGAGAGGCGTCTCGTATGTCCAGAGGTATTTAAGCCTATCTGCCACGACCGGAAGCAATTCCTCACAGGGCTGAGAGAGGACTTTATATTTTGGATCGTGTTTGGTTGAAAATTATACAGAAATGTTGTATATATGAAGTTACATATTGATACATAGGTGGTCTGGCTTTCACACTGCTGAAAAATAGATGTAGTTTCCCTAAAAGTAAAGAAAAAGATAGCAAAGCCCTTAGCCAAAGGCTGCATTCATTAGCCTGAATCTTTCGCCGGCTTTAAAGCACTCCAGGAATATTATGTTCAAAGTCGGACACGTGACAAATATTTAAGGGCAGACGTATGGCTGTTCCGCGGTGCACGCCGGTGACCCTAATGTGGATTCCGTCAGTTGTTGCTACTGGAAGCAGCAAGAAGGACGTCGCAAACCTTGTGCTTCATATCGGCTTTCTAGCTAACTCTGTATTTTGTATGATGATGCATGATTCAATCTACCTTTACTCGTGTTCTGGTATGCAACACCAGCCAACCTCACCTAAATTTCCCCGAAATTCTTTCAAACCTTCGACGATATCGTCTCAGGAGACACTGTTAGCCAGGGGTTAGTTTCTGGACATAGGTCTGGACATAGGTCAAGTTGCCGTTGAGGCAGCAGGTGGGTTAGCTGGCGTGGTCACGTCATAGAAAGGTCACGCTGGAGGCTTGGCCTTCGTCAGCGCCATCGTCCTTAGGTCCAACGTCCTCAGGTCAAACAGCTCCTCTGACCGTGCTTGAGGAGAGTCCCGGAAATAATAATGAAGGAATGATTAACACTATCTATTGCTGAACAAGTTCTTGATTAGTGAATACGCGCAGCTTTTATCAAAATGTCAATTTATTGGAATATGTAGGTGTTTAAGGAAAATATGGGTGTGCAGGAAGTACATTAACACGTTGGAAATGCAAGAGCGTATACTGGTCATGGTGGAATATGGATAACAAAGGTGTGTAAGAGATATGCTTGTCGGAAGCTTTTCTGAAGCCATTGAAGATGAATAAGAGTGAATATCGGTGTAAACACGCGAGCGTTTTGGAGTTACTTGGAATGTAGAGGCAAAGTGAATATGTTTGACTATATAGAGCATTTCACGAGGTAGGCTATGAGTGACCATGTAGGAGAAATTTGAGCAAGGCACATGTAGTTTGATAAGTCAAATTACAGTACATATAGCGCAGAGAATATGACGGGATGTTAGGAATACGTGGAAGTGTAGAATAATGTGGTGTCGAGAATATGTAGGTGAGAGGAATATGTTGACGTATAAGGAATATGTGAAAAAGGAAAAGATATGTGAAGGTGAAAAGAGTACGTTTGGTACGAAGGGAATGTGTGTTAGTGTGGAGATAATGAGGGCTTGTAGGAAACATATGGGACGAAGAGAAATGTGTGTAAAATGCATATAATCAGGTTTAAAGGATATGTAGGGTAATGGAAATGTAGTAGCTAGTATATTTTCGTGAGTGTGAGGGGTCATACTAACAATGGATCTTTGGGGTACAGTTAGCATGTGTTATAATGGCAGATTACAGTGACATTGTACTATGTTATGGATATATCAAGATCTGTAAATAAAATACATAAGTTTAGTGAAGAAATAACAAATGCAAAAGATATTACTCTACTTAAGAGGATTTATTACTGTAAAATTGGCTCAAGAAATTGGGCTCAGCGAGTGTTGAACTGCACAAAGAGGCTGTTATAAATAGGTTATCACATATGCAAAAGTAAGGATCTTATTGTTTTGACAAGATTATCTTTCATGATCCTACAATGTTAACTGTATCTCGGGCCATTTGACACAGGCCAACTTTAAAAGATTTCAGCATTAGAAATTTGTGGTGTGAGGAATTTGTGGTAGAATGTTTACAATATTTCTGTACCATTAGCGTTAAGCCAACTTTTCGTATGATGTACCCTGGCTAAAAAAAAAAAGATATCTGGGCATAATGTGTCCGATGCCCTCCTCAATGATTCGACCGTCCCCTGTTGTTCTGGGAGGGTTGGCATGCATGGCTGTGGTTGGTCTGTCAGGTTTGAGCCACACATCTAACTTTGCCAAACCTTGGCTGTGTAAATAAGGTTAGGTAAGTTTCATAGTTTCGTTACTCGACTCGCGGAACACACCACATTGTGGCATATCAGTTAACATAGTCACTGTCGGCAACCAATGCCGTGGTCATACCAGTCACGATGGAAACCGCACGAGTAACAGACGGATGGAGCTATTGGGACCATTCATAATGAGGATTACGGCGTTTGAGATATTGTCCTGCTGCTTGGTGTTCACCAGAACACAATAGCAGCACGGTGGATTCAGCCACTTGCCGAAACAGGTGGTACAGCCGACAATCTCAGTGTGTATAGAACATATAGTATTTATATAAACATCTAATATTTCCTAGATATATGATAAGATATGTCGCTAGTGGCCGACATGGCATCTTCTTGACATCAAGGCTGCCAACATGTAGCAGGATAAACAAATTTCTCAGTATCCATTGGACCGTATGTCATAAAGTTTCATACATAATGTGCGCCGATACTTTTTTTGCCGAGTGTACAAGAAATATTCAACCAAGAAAAAAATATGGAACGTGTAAGTAGATATCAAGATGAAATGTTATAAGAAGGCACAACCAAGATAAGTGTAAGTGGCTTGGAAATAACATTCTCTTGACAGTCCTGTCCCATGTATTTCTTTGTTTTCTATTTGAGGGATTTACATTTTCATGAAACCTGTTCATTCATCAGCTCTTTGCTTATTAAGGCCACAGAACATCTGAACGATGGATGTGACAGCTACTCTTTACATGGTAGCATTAAAATCTGATTGAGTTAAGGCCACATGACTCTGATTGGTTTAAGGCCACATAATTCCAATTAGTTTAAGTATTCCTGAATCTGATGGGTTTAAGGCCACATCATTCTTATTGCTTTGAAGCCAAATAATTCTAATTGGTTTAAGGCCACATGACTTTAATTGGTTTAAGGACTCATGAATCTTATAGGTTTAAGGCTACATGATTCTGAGTGATTTTAGGCCACATGATCCTATTTGGTTTAAGGCCACATGAATCTACTTGGTTCAAGGCCACGTGAGTCTGATTGGTTCAAGGCCACATGGTTCTTCTTTCTCAAATCAATTTTTCTTAATGTTGTGTATGTACGTTGAAAGACTTCTCAAAAAACTAATCCATTCACAGAGACAGATTGTCAAGACCACAGGCTATTTCAGACATGCTGATAATAATAAAACTAGCCTGGTAAAGTGTTGAGTATATTATTCCAAAGTCTTGACAAAGTACCACTGTAGTCCACAAAATGTGACTCCTTTGACCAATGTGTAGGAACGACAGGGCAAAATGTTTTCAAGGCAGGAATCAGATGATAGAAAAGATCTTTTTCCATAAGAACGGCGTTAATTTTGGTGTATTTATGTACACTTTTTTGTCATTCCATTCCTATATCTGATTGCACTTTCAATGCTCTCTTTTACTTGTTTGCTTGTGTTTACAGAGATATGATTGAGCTATATCTGAAAAAAGATACTATAGATTTTGCGATTCCTAGCCACTACAAGTCAGTCCCATAATTGCAATTTTGATGATCGGGCCTTTAGATGAGACAGTCATCCTAGCCCTAACCACCTGGGCGCTAGGTTAACAAATTGCAATTAGCAACCCTCCTTTTCGGAGATAGTAATTGGAACCATTTACATTTGCGTCCCATTGAACGAAAATGCATTGAGCCTCATTTTAGAATCAACGTAAAGCGTTCGTGCACTGTCCTTCAGCGTGCAAAATGTACTTGCTTCATGCTTGAGTACGAGAGACTGTCCCAGCCATGAGTTATATAGTCTTAAAAAAGAATTGGATACTTATTTGGTTTTGTTTAGCATTCAGTTTATGTTCCTAATGTCATTTTGAAGCCTGCTAGATGTGTAAGCAGTCGAAAATGAGGACTGATTATTTTACACATTGATTTGATTTGGAAATCTATTTTAGTACTTTTAAGAACTTTATTTTTGTACTATGTTTAGCTTATCATTCGAT
This sequence comes from Panulirus ornatus, assembly GCF_036320965.1. Taxonomy (NCBI): domain Eukaryota; kingdom Metazoa; phylum Arthropoda; class Malacostraca; order Decapoda; family Palinuridae; genus Panulirus; species Panulirus ornatus. The sequence goes on along the minus strand of NC_092231.1, from coordinate 38,769,311 downwards.
CTTGCTTCAGATGTTGAGGCATTTGTTAGAGTATCACGCCTTATAACCTCGTGCAGCACTGTCCCTATAGAGTGCTACAGATTCTTTAATATTGCAAAATATGTGAAATTTGATGTATTATGGAATTTGTCCTTGATGTGAGTAGTGATGAATAGGCATATAGATATTTCAACAGGTGTGATTTTTGATGTGTTCCCCAAAAGAGAGAGAGAGAAAAATGTTAACAAACAATAGGTACAACAGAAAACAGCTTGGAGGCTACATCTTTAGATAAACGCAAACAAGATTTGAAGGCCCACATTATTCGAGGTAAAGGCCTTTTTCAAAAAAAAAAAAAGATGGGATATCGTCTCTCCTGTTATTCGTAAAGCCTTGCCTTCTTTGACCAAGTCTTATGCAAGGCTGAGAAAGTCGACCTCCACCACACTTCCAGGATCAAGCGTCTTTTGAACTCTCAAAAGAACATTCTGCTCACTGTGTTCTTGTTCTGGGTAGTGTAGTCGATACCGATTTCCGTATGAAGGGCACAGCATTATATCTGTCCAAAGCCTGCAATTAGGACTTGTTATTCTTGGTGTAATCGATACTCCCACAGTGAGAACGAAAGAGTTATGTTCATGCTGTCTACATATGTCACGAGTCTTTTGCTCGACTGTTTAACATACTCCCATTCACAGTTCTGGATTCTGAGGATTCAGGTTCGTGAAACTGAACTCTCTCCTGGGCATTGGCGGTAGTTTGCATCTGGGTAAATGCGTACTGAACTACTACCTGAATACAAAAAGTCACATTCTCAGCACTGTGCTCCCTAAAGCTTGGAAGCTTCTTTATTACAGGAAGTACACACAACTATTCTAAACTTGGCTCAATCTTAATTAAGTCTATTGAACCGTCTCAAGAAGGGATTTATCGCCCAAAATTATAGGCGCTATAATAGACTAATGTGGTGATAAATCCCTAGGGATTTTGCCAGCGATGTTGTACAGGGGGGTAAATGATACGTTTCTCGGCATTCCTGTGCAAAATGCAAGGTGTTGACATCAGCCTGACTCAAGACTCGGGACATTGTAGGAGACTGGGCTCGATCACTCATGGTCATGATCCGGTAAAGTGTTGAGTATATTATTCCAAAGTCTTGACAAAGTACCACTGTAGTCCACAAAATGTGACTCCTTTGACCAATGTGTAGGAACGACAGGGCAAAATGTTTTCAAGGCAGGGAGTTTATTCGTAACATTAATAGTGAAACAGGAGGATGATAAAGCAAGTGAACAGGGAGATTGACGATCGCAAATACAAAGGGAAATAGTAAGAGAAAGATTTGTACTTAATGGAATGATACTCCTTTTTACGAAGAATATATAAGATAAGTGGGAATAGTACAGACACTCTTTGGAAAATAGGTCTGGGCCAGACTAATTATAGATCCGAAAAGGTAAAATGATTTGGGAGATGTAGATAAAACGAGCAACATATCAATAACATAAGAAAAATTAGGAATAACGAAGTAAAGTTTGAGTACATATAAACTATAGATTTATAGAAATCAAAAGACATATCAATCTATCTACACAGACACCAGTCTGTCATAAAGGTACCAAAAGAAAATATCTATCAGCCGAAAAGAAAAAATTATGAGATGAAAAAACTGAAAACAATACGAACCTGTACTGAATTATAAAAACGGTATCTATTTTTCATAAACAAAAATCATTCAAATTACATATTCATAAGTACCATTATAAATTTGTGTTGATAGATGGTATTAGTATAACCCAGGATTGAAAGGTATTGCCTGCCACGCACCATTACTATTCTCACGTATTTTGATAAAAATATTGCCATAAATGTAACACATTTATTCATTTTTTACACACACAAAATCGTTTGTCAGAGATACATGGAAATCATATATATATATATATATATATATATATATATATATATATATATATATATATATATATATATATATATATATATATATATATATATATATATATATATATATTTCTTTTCTTTCATACTATTCGCCATTTCTCGCGTCAGCGAGGTAGCGTTAAGAACAGAGGACTGGGCCTCTGAGGAAACATCCTCAGCCAGCCCCCTTCTCTGTTCCTTCCTTTGGAGAAAAAAAAAAAAAAAAAGAGAGGGGAGGATTTCTAGCCCCCCGCTCCTTTCCCTTTTAGTAGCCTTCTACGACACGCAGGGAATACGTGGGAAGTATTCTTTCTCCCCCTTTATATATATATATATATATATATATATATATATATATATATATATATATATATATATATATATATATATATATATATATATATATATATATATATATATATATATGTATATATATAGTGAGAGAGAGAGAGAGAGAGAGAGAGAGAGAGAGAGAGAGAGAGAGAGAGAGAGAGAGAGAGAGAGAGAGAGAGAGAGAGAGAGAGAGAGAGAGAGAGAGAGAGAGATAGAGAGAGAGAGAGAGTAGTGTTTGGGATCAAGTCTATGAAACGAAAATCAAGTTTATTCTGTGACATTTCAGAAGACGGTGTTCTCACTGGCAACGATCATCTATTGACGATTTCATTGATTGTTTTCGCTCTCGAGTGTTTTGCCTTACCGGCCACTCAAAGAGCATTTTCTACAAATTTCCCTTGTTAGCTACATGGGCCAGTGGGAGAGCATTTCTGCTCATCCTCTTCAACTTCCATGAACCCACTCGGAGAGAATGACAAGATTTAGACCCCATGTTTGCACAGGTTGCCATGGAGCATTTATAAAGGTGTGGAATCGAACCCAAGAACGTGGTTCTCGACGCCAATGTGATATTCTCAGGAGAAGGGAAGAATGGTTGAGGTGGCGCGTCGTCGCTCTTACCCATTAGGAACAGATTTAGTATCGTAGAAGTCTATGGAGGGCATGGCTTATTGCAATTTCGGACAGTGTAGAGTACCGACCATTATCCCTGCTTCTGGCTGCGGCCATTAGCAGGAGGGGAAGTGGGAGTTCGTTTTGCATTAGTTTTCAGG
>NC_092231.1:38743785-38761285 GCF_036320965.1 Panulirus ornatus | reverse complement strand
CACCACAATATCATCCTTGCATCCCCTTTCCTCCCACCACCTTCTCTCCTGCCTACATCTTCCCCTATCCTCACAGCACTTCCTCGCGTGGCGTTTACCCGAACGAGGCGTTATCATTACCCTCCTGTAGCAGTAACATGTAGCCCTAATAACCTTACCAGCCCAAGCCCAGCACTCCCTTATTGAGACAATTTGTAGCGACCGCATCAGCCGCGTACGTAATCAGCATCCACACGGGTCCGAATAAACATGATAGGAGATTCGATTCCCCGATCAGATATTTCGGAGAGGGTGTGGGGGGGTTGTGGGTATTCGGATCGTGCCGGGTACGCGATACCATTGAATCGGTTATGACATCTGTTTATGCTTTCTAATCCCTTTTTAACGCCCATGTGTGAGATATGATGGCGGAGGAAACGTGCAGCGTTTCACAAACCTTTATAACACGAGACAAATGGGATGAAATTCTTATTCTCCCTTTTTTGTTACGTAATGTAGAATCAGATTTATCTCCATCAATTATGTAACGCCAATATCGATTTCTTTGCAACTCTAAAGACATGCGAATATCATCTATGCAAGAAAAAGATGATCGAATGGTTAAATGTAATTCGACATCCTGAAACTCTTCGTAGGTCATCAAATATCACAGAACCTCATATATTCATGGCTTTTCTCCACAAACGTATACATAATCATCACTTGATATAAAGATCCATTATGTTACGGTGGGCTTCGTAGCCAGTGAATGAAAACGTCACCTCAGTTTTACACAAGACACGTTCATTTTGAAGAGACAAATGCTTCATTGAGCAGATCTGAGCAAAGACCAAGTAAAGACGATAGCTGTGGAAAGTATCTTCTGGCCAGGTATTGCGTTTGGTCAAGATAACCTGGACAGATCACATGACAGTGGTGAAAGATGATATAGCGATGAATAAAGGAAAGAAATGTGGGGGACGAGGAGGAGGGAGGGAGGGTAATACAGAGTTCAAAGGCTTCGCGTTGTAAAGAATGAAACAGAGAACGCACCTGTTCTCCCATAAGTTGCCTACAGCCACTCAACTATGATTATCATGCAACGAAGTGGCTTACGTGGTCTGGCTAATGGCGAGGGTACACAAGCAGAAAGGTTTCGGGAGCAGAAATTTTAGTAATGTCAGATGAAGGAAAGTGAATGAACTCTGGCGTAGGGCAAGTGGGTCAAGTTGCGAGGTTAGACAAGGGGAGCTCATAAGCCAAACTGCTTTAGACTTGCATCTGTCTAGTATGTAGAGCTTGAACCTCCATAGATATGACAGCAGTACCCAATACATGGATAGATCAGTCTTTTACATAATTGGATCAACTGTTAACAGGAAGAGAATTTACGGCATCTAAACAGGACCTCCAGTTTCTTAAAGGTCTTAGATATCTCGTATTGAGATGTCCAAGATGAGATAAATATTAGAGTTATATCACGAATGTCTCTTGTCTTGAGATTGGAATCACAAAGCCATGAAAAGATATGGGAGTACTGTAAGGGGTATTTTAAAAAGAGAAATTAGGAAAAAATGTGCATATAGGCATTAAAAGTAAATAAATTACATCTATTACACTGGGATATCATGTCTAAATCTGGGTTTATGAGGAAAGGTGTGTCGGGACGAGATTCAGATCAAGTAGTAGAGGGTGGATCAGAAAGTGGAGGAAAGATGTCTTGAGTGACCGTCAGCCTGTGAGTGCATATGGTTGTCTGTCGAAGATAGGAAGTCACTGATAGAATGGAGGATGAGTGTAGGACACAGGCGAGAACCTCCAGGAACAAAGTTAACGAGAGGTAAAATATGAAAGGAGGATCCATCAGCAGCTACGAATGTATAGATATGCGAGACCAAAGCGAGGTAGGAAAGCCCAAATAAGGGGAACTTGGAGATGAGAGCCTGATGCTATACCCTGTCAAAAGCTTTTGATATTTAGAAGGCTGCTGTATGAGACTCTCTGAAGTCCCTTCAGAGTCGATAACCAAACATTAGTAAGAATAAAAAGGCCATAACTGGTGGGCCTTATCCTACGTAAGCCATATTGGTGATCAGACAGAAAGTGTGTTAGGTTAATGATGAAAAATTTCACAAACGAATATCATTTTTACCTTCTCCATACTTTCGTTCGTCACATTAATTATTCGGCAACATTTATAGGCCATGATTATTCTCTTTCTCTAAACCTAATGCAGTTGTCCAAGTATAAACACGTACGTGAGTTTCCCCCAACAATTGAGCTTCCTTTTCCACCAACATAACAGTGTATTGCCTCACCTTCCCCACACACTTTTCAGCAGAATTCCTCATATTTCCTCTGATAACCCAAATCCAACTCTTCTCTCCTCGAGGCATGCCCGTCAAAGTTCCTAACTTTCGGGTAAACACAAGTTCACTCTGTATCCTTCATCTTGCCTTTTGTTGGACGTCAGCTTGTCTTCCTGATTATATCTGTTTGCCGAGAGAGAGAGAGAGAGAGAGAGAGAGAGAGAGAGAGAGAGAGAGAGAGAGAGAGAGAGAGAGAGAGAGAGAGAGAGAGAGAGAGAGAGAGAGAGAGAGAGAGAGAGAGAGAGACAGACAGACAGACAGACAGACAGACAGACAGACAGAAAGAGGGGGGGGGATGGGAATAGGAAGAATTACTTCGACTTCGCACAAAACCCAGCCAAAAATAGAAATAGAAAAGCCAAACGTTGAGGATCTTATTTCAGTTCCTAACCAAAAAATACACCATAAAAATTGCATATATATATATATATATATATATATATATATATATATATACTTTATTTTATTATATTTCTATCATACTTTGTCGCTGTCTCCCGCGTTAGCCGAAGTAGCGCAAGAAAACAGACGAAAGAATGGCTCAACCCACCCACATACACATGTATGCAACGTCCACACATGCACATATACATACCTATACATTTCAACGTATACATATATACATATACAGACATATACATATATCCATATGTACATAATTCATACTTCCTGCCTTTAATCATTCCCTTCTCAACTCTACCATACATGAAATGACAACCCCTTACCCCCGCGCGCGCGCGAGATAGAGCTAGGAAAAGACAATAAAGGCCACATTCGTTCACACTCAATCTCTAGCTGCCATGTGTAATGCAACGAGACCACAGCTCCCTTTCCACATCCAGCTCCCACAAAACTTTCCATGGTTTACCCCATACGCTTCACGTGCTGTCATGCTTCACATGACAGCACGTCGACCCCGGTAAACCACATCTTTCCAATTCATTCCATTCCTTGCACACCTTTTACCCTTCTGCATGTTCAGGCCCCCATCGCTCAAAATCTTTTTTACTCTATCCTTTTACCTCCGATTCGGTCTCCCACTTTTCCTCGATCCCTCCACGTCTGACATATATATCCTCTTTGTCAATCTTTCCTCACTCATTCTCATCATGTCACTAAACCTTTTCAATGCATCCTCTTCTCCTCTCTCAAACACAATCTTTTTATTACCACACATCTCTCTTACCCTTTCATTACTTACAGGATTAAACCACCTCGATTACTCGATTAAACCACATATTGTCCTCAAACATCTCATTTCCAACACATCCACCCTCCTACGCACAACCCTATCTATAGCCCACGCCTCGCAACCATATAACATTGCTGTAACAACTATTCCTTCAAACATACCCATTTTTGCTTTCCGAGATAATGTTTTCCCCTTCCACACATTCTTTAACGCTCCCAGAACTTTCGCCCCCTCCCCCACCCTGTGATTCACTTCCGCTTCCATAGTTGAGGACAATATATGGTGTGATGTAGCTTGATCGAGTAAGTAATGAAAGAGTAAGAGAGATGTGTGGTAATAGAAAGAGTCTGGTTGAGAGCAGAAGAGGGTGTTTCTGGAGAAAATGAGTGAGGAAAAATTGACAAAGAGGAAATATGTGTTAGAGGTGGAGTGAACTAGAAGTGGGAGACCAAATTGGAGGTGGAAGGATGGAGTGAAAAAGGTTTTGAGTGATCGGGGCCTGAGCATGCAGGAGGGTGGAAGGAGTGCAAGGAATAGAGTGAATTGAAACGTTATGGTATACCGGGGTCGACGTGCTGTTACTGAATTGAACCAGGGCATGTGAAGCGTCTGGGGTAAAACATGGAAAGTTTTTTGGGGCCTGGATGCAGAAAGGGAGCTGTGGTTTAGGTGTATTATACATGACAGCTAGAGCTTGATTGTGAACGAATTCGGCCTTTGTTGTCTTTTCCTAGAGCTACTTCGCAAGCATGCGGGGTGGAGGGGTTGTCATATCATGTGTGGCGGGGTGGCGACGAGAATGAATAAAGGGAGCAAATATGAATTTCATACATTTGTATATACGTATATGTATGTGTATGTACATATATGCATGCGTTGAAATTTATGTGTATGTATAAGTGCGTGTGTGGACGTTTATGTATATACATTTGTACGTGGGTGGGTTGGGACATTCTTTCGTCTGTTTCCTTGCGCTACCTAGCTAAAACGGGAGACAGCGACAAAGTATAATAAATAGAATGAATATAAATACAAAAAAAATATATGCATATATACATATATATATATATATATATATATATATATATATATATGTATATATATATATATATATATATATATATATATATATATATATATATATATATATATATATATATATATATATATATATATATATATATATATATATATATATATATATATATATATATATATATATATATATATATATATATATATATATATATATATATACAGCAGAGAGATGCGGATAAGATAGCATGAGAAAACCCTACATATCATCAATGATGAATGTCTTTGTTCAGCACTGGGTATACGACCCTCTCAGATAAATTATGAAAGAGATAATAATCAACCTTCAGGCCACAATGATAGCGAAGGAAGCCTCGTCACGCTGGGCATGTGGCGTGTGTTGGGAGAGTGTGTTTGGGCTGCCGAATTATTCATTGTTCCACATATCATCCACACGGATTTAACTCTCCAAGTGTTTACCAGCTTGTATTCGGACGTATTCTAAAGCAGAGTCGCAAGTATGTATTACAGCGAAATTACATGTTTTCTCCCAAAAGTTACATGCATTTGAATGTAACAGCAAATGTTAACGCTTATTCAATCCTTTCATTGTATTGTAGTTAGCTGTGAACTTTGTCTTTCATTTCATTCATCTTAGAAGGGGGCCAGGTGAGGATATTCCCTCAAAGGCCCAGTCCTCTGTTCTTAACGCTACCTCGCTATCGCGGGAAATGGCGAATAGTATAAAAAAAATATACATATATATATATATATATATATATATATATATATATATATATATATATATATATATATATATATATATATATATATATATATATATATATGCTTGGTTCGCTTTTTACTACGTTAGCGAGAAAGCGCCTGGAACAGAAGAAACGGTCACTTAATTCCTGACGTCAACCATCTAGATATCATGTACAAAGCACCGAAACCAGAACTCCCCTATCTACAGATAAGCCCCACAGATATATCCCCGTACAGCCTCCTCTTACTACATTGTAACAGTTCTCTGTATCCCGTGCATGCCTTGCACCCCTCTGCACGTCCAGTCTAGCGATCTTGTCTTCGGCCTAACACCTCCTCCTTGTTTCCCCTTCTTCCAACGTATTCATTCTTTTAGTCAGTCTTTCCCCATACATCTTCTACATATATGTAAACCATTTAAACAGACTGACCAGGTCCCTGCAATATACTCTCATACAGTGTCATTCTTCTCATCAACCCTCCTCACGCCACGTATTGTCCTCAGGCATTTTATTTCCAGCACATCCACCCAATTCCGTCCTTTCACATTTAGGGTCAAAGACTCGTCCATAAAAAGCACCGTCGGAACTACTATACCATCAAACATACCTACAATTGTTCTCACAGGAAGTGAACTCACTTCCTGTACACTACTCACCACACCCAGGATTTTCGCCTCCTCACCCACCTTATGATTCAGATCAGCTGCCCTAGGTCTATGCCACTTTGCTCAAGATGGTCATAGAATCCCGTTCTCTGTTGATAATGATATACCACACTGATGATAAGATTAACCTGCCAGGAGATGTCATAGCAATAAAATGATGAATATCTAACATGAATCTTGTTTTCGTATTTTGATATTCACATGATTCTTCTGTTTCAACAAATCAGACTATTGTCCTGCATTTTTCTGAGATATAAAGGTTTGTGATGAGCAAAATCAAAGGAAGCAAAGAAAATGAACAAAAACTGGTTATCAGGCAGGACAGGCTGAAAATGATAGTTTGTAGTGTTCTCTCGCATACAGAGAGTCAAGACTTGGTATCAATCCTTTCTTCTAGCCTCTCTCTCTCTCTCTCTCTCTCTCTCTCTCTCTCTCTCTCTCTCTCTCTCTCTCTCTCTCTCTCTCTCTCTCTCTCTCTCTCTCTCTCTCTCTCTAATCAAATGTCTGTTTTCATCATTCACTCTGCTTGGAACTACTACTGCTACTATCATCTCCTCTTGTCGTATTTCATCTGCTCGATCAATACTGAAGAACCTTGTTTCGCTTTTCAACATCATCCAGAAGAATTTTTCTTATTTCTTCCTCTAACTCCACTCCAACTTTCCTTCTCGAGCATGTCTGTCAAAATTCTTAACTTTCAGGCACCTTGTATTTCATTAGATTCGTTTTCCTGATTATTTCTTCCCGATATACACAGAGACAGGCGTACAGACAGACAGACACGGACAGACTCAGACAAACACAGAGACAGACAGAATGAGACATACAGAAAGACAGAGACATACAGAGAGACAGTTACATGCATACAGATAGAGACAGACAGAGACAGACAGACAGACCAGACACACCTGACAGACAGACAGACAAGACAGATAATGAGACCAAAAAGACAAACAGACAGAGAGACAGAGATAAAAGATAACTTATTAAATAAGAACTGTTGAGCTGTCAGGTCTCACGCAATCTATTATCCCTCCCCAGGTCTTAGTCCAGCACAAATACCTATAAATACAGGAGACAGTGAGGGATGGATGGCATGAGAATGCGCCACATAACTCTGGTGATAAATGTCTTTGTTTAGCGCCAGGGATAGGCCGGACACAGACCAATTCCCTCGTGTGGAAAGAAGGGGCAAAGGATTTTGTCATCATACATCTTACGTTAATGTCACGCCTTCTCAGGAAATAGGGAGTGTATATATATATGTGTGGTTGTGTGATATGTGTTTGTGGTTGTGCGTGTGTAAAGCTCTGTGGTTGTGGTTGTGCGTGTGTATAGCTCTTTGGATGTGGTTATGTATTTGTATTTCTTGACCCCTGTATCACTACGCCTGTTTCCATACTTGTCTGTCAGTCTATTCATAATTCTGTCCATCTGTTTTTCTTTTACACAATGACAGTACTTCAACCATTATATACACCAATCTAATGAGCACATCTCAATCACTAAATCGTTTTGAATTCTCATTTCATCTTTAGTACAAGAACTCCCCACGCATACGAATCACTGGTGTTAATGCATCATCTAAGATTTACTTGCTTTAATGTAACCTCTGACAGCATGGATGTTTATCAGAACGCCACTCATGAGCACGAACGGCACTAATTTTTGAGCATGACGGTACGGCTTTTCGGTGTGATCTGTTACGTGACTATTAAGACAGGTCAGGTCATAAGACCCAGGAATCTCGGCGATGTGTTCAGGGATCTTACAGTCGTTGTCAAAGGCCTTATGGTTGTGCTCAAGGGCCTTACAGTCGTGCTTAAGGGCTTTACGGTCGTGCTTAAGGCCTTACTATCATACTCAAGGGCCTTAATGTTGTGCTCAATGGCCTTCCGGTCGTGCTGAAGGCCCTTATTGTTGTGCTCAAGTGCCTCCCGTCGTTCTCAGGGGCCGAACATTTTATGTTTCTGGTGTCAAAAGTGTAGTGCGGAAACCAAAGTGTCTAAATGAACCTTCCTGGAGATCATAATATGTAATACTGACCAAATAAATTGTTTAATTTAGCTCCAGAATCTTTAAAGGAACGAATGATGCAGTTCTCGTCCTGTATCAGAATCTCTGGCCTTGTGGTGATAAGATTTGACCTCGACGATACAAAGCTCCATGAACGAGAGTGCTTGGAGGGCCACTGGGATAAAGAAGAAGGAGAGGTGGGAAATCGAGAGGGGCAACAGAACATGAGGGTGGAAGAAACAGACAGATGGGCAAATAATCAGACTGATAGAGAACAGAGAGGCAGACAGACAAGGAAACAAAACTGATAAAAGTACGGACTCACACGCACATACTGTAGCCTCTCGTGGGAGTATAATGAATTCCTTTGCCTTACGAAGCTACAAGATATATTGAGGTAGATGTCACTAGAAGTACGAAAGGTTATAATGCATCTTGCTACAAGCACCATCAGAAGACATATGGTTGTAGAATAATCTTAAAAACGGACATAATTTCATGCGGACGTTCTCGCTAAATTTGGGGATATCAGTGTTTCACTTAAATGGCTTGTGGCATTGAATCCTTGCAGTTGTGTGTAATCCTTTGCAACATATCGAATTTCCACGTCATCCGCGAATCGGTCTTTATCACAACTGCTACTTCAGAATATTCATTATCAAAAGTCAGTTGTTCCTCTCGACCTTGCAAGCATCAATCGCCTAAGTATGCTCCCGCACAATGACCAACTAACCATCTAAGGCTGGAAGCTTGAGAGAGAAACAGTCTTGCTTATTATTCATCAAATGTCTTCAGTGAAGTAAGTTCTTGCGATGCATTGTTACATCTTTTTATTTTTTTACTTTGTCCTTCAATGAATATAGTTCTGTGCCATCCAGCTAGCTGATATGATTATGTGTGCAAATGTCGATAAATAGTTTACCTTTAAAAAAGGTTTGATTATCTGCTACCTGTTCCATAGATTAGATAACAGCAGGTGGAATTCGTCGTCAACATTATCTGTCATTTATCTAATTTTTCCAGCATTATCTCTCATTTATCAAATACTCTTCCCAGCATTGTCATTTACTGAATAGTATTTTCGGCATTATCTGCCATTTATTGAATGATTTTGCCATCATTATCTGTCGTTTTTTAATAATCTTTAATCAAGATTGTCATTTATCGAATACTATTTTTTCCTCTAATTAGCTATTAGATTTCTATTCCTGGATGTTGCTCAACCCTCTGAGTACGATGGTACGACCCCAAAGCACGACTCCACGAACCATGAGCACGATGACCTTGTTTTGGACCTGACCTAAGCTTATGGATCAGGTCAAAGGTCACACGATCATCATACCTGTTGGTCATGCTGTCAAGGATCATGTCGTCATGGTTAAAGGTCGCAATCTTCATGCTCAGAGGTCTTGTGATCCAAACTATAACCTTCGTCTTCCAGGATCGTTATCCAGGCTATAACCTTCGTCCTTAAGGGTCATAATCCAGGCTATAACCTTCGTCCTCAAGGGTCATAATCCAGGCTATAACCCTCGTCTTCAAGGGTCGTGATCCAGGCTATAACCTTCGTCCTCAAGGGTCATAATCCAGGCTATAACCTTCGTCCTTAAGGGTCATAATCCAGGCTATAACCTTCGTCCTCAAGGGTCATAATCCAGGCTATAACCTTCGTCCTCAAGGGTCGTGATCCAGGCTATAACCTCTGTGCACAAGGGTCGTGATCCAGGCTATAACCTCTGTGCACAAGGGTCGTGATCCAGGCTATAACCCTCGTGCACAAGGGTCGTGAACCAGGCTATAACCTCTGTGCACAAGGGTCGTGATCCAGGCTATAACCCTCGTGCACAAGGGTCGTGAACCAGGCTATAACCTCTGTGCACAAGGGTCTGAACCAGGCTATAACCTCTGTGCACAAGGGTCTGATCCAGGCTATAACCTCTGTGCACAAGGGTCGTGATCCAGGCTATAACCTCTGTGCTCAAGGGTCTGATCCAGGCTATAACCCCTGTGCACAAGGGTCGTGATCCAGGCTATAACCTCTGTGCACAAGGGTCGTGATCCAGGCTATAACCTCTGTGCACAAGGGTCGTGATCCAGGCTATAACCTCTGTGCACAAGGGTCGTGATCCAGGCTATAACCTCTGTGCACAAGGGTCTGATCCAGGCTATAACCTCTGTGCACAAGGGTCGTGATCCAGGCTATAACCTCTGTGCACAAGGGTCGTGATCCAGGCTATAACCTCTGTGCTCAAGGGTCTGATCCAGGCTATAACCTCTGTGCACAAGGGTCGTGATCCAGGCTATAACCTCTGTGCACAAGGGTCGTGATCCAGGCTATAACCCTCATGCTCAAGGGTCGTGATCAAGGATATACCCTTCGTCCTCAAGGGTCGTGATCCAGGCTATAACCTTCATGCTAGGGGTCGTGATCAAGGATATACCCTTCGTGTTCAAAGGTCGTGACTCTTAGGCTCAAGGGTCCTAACACTGTGTTCAAGAGGTTAGATTCACCGCATGTTGCGGTATCAGGTAACAGGCTAGGAACAAACATACAAACACACATACATACACACAAACACACACACACACACACACACACACACACACACACACACACACACACACACACACACACACACACACACACACATACACACACCAGTGGGTCGGGAAGGGAGGCCAACTTGAGTCAGCACACACAGGCATATCTCCTCATTACCATCCGTCACCCTGACACGTTTCGCCTCGCTCTGCCTTGCTCAGCCACTGGGAAGGCGAATATGAGGATTCTGGGGGAGGGGAGGAAGGAGGGACGGGCAAGGACCAGGGAAGGAGAGAGAGGGGGAGAGAGTGAGAGAGAGATAGGTAAAGTTTCGTAACAGTGGGAGTGAAAGAGAAGGCACGAGAAGAAGAGAGACGAAAGGGAAGGGAATAGAAGAATAAATGAGGTAAGAAAAGCGGACGAGACAAAGTAAGAGAAGAGAAGATATAACTTGGGAACCTATGATAGTAAAAGACTGCAGGAGGAAGACACCACCATCATCTTACTTTCAGGTTGACAACACCAGTTATATATATTTTTTTTTTCACTAATCGCCATTTCCCGCATTAGCGAGGTAGAGTTAAGAACAGTGGATGAGGACTGGGCCTTTGAGGGAATATCCTCACCTGGCCCCCTTCTCTGTTTCTTCTTTTGAAAAAAAAAAAAAAAAAGTGAGAGGGGAGGATTTCCAGCCTCCCGCTCCCTTCTCTTTTAGTCGCCTTCTACGACACGCAGGGAATACGTGGGAAGTATTCTTTCTCCCCTATCCCCAGGGATATATATATATATATATATATATATATATATATATATATATATATATATATATATATATATATATATATATATATATATATATATATATATATTAATTATTATACTTTGCCGCTGTCTCCCGCGTTAGCAAGGTAGCGCAAGGAAACAAACGAAAGAATGGCCCAACCCACAAACATACACATATATTTACATACACGTCCACACACGCACATATACATACCTAGACATCTCAATGTATACATATATATACACACACAGACATACACATATATACACGTGTACATAATTCATTCTGTCCTACCTTATTCATTTCCGTCGCCACCCCGCCACACATGAAATGACAACCCCCTCCCCTCACATATGCAAGAGGTAGCACTAGGAAAAGACAACAAAAGCCACATTCGTTCACACTCAGCCTCTAGCTGTCATGTATAATGCACCGAAACAACAGCTCCCTTTCCACATCCAGGTCCCAAAAAACTTTCCATGGTTTACCCCAGACGCTTCACATGCCCTGGTTCAATCCATTGACAGCACGTCGACCGCGGTATACCACATAGTTCAAATTCACTCTATTCCTTGCACGCCTTTCACCCTCCTGCATGTTCAGGCCCCGAGCACTCAAAATCTTTTTCACTCCATCTCTCAACTTCCAATTTGGTCTCCCACTTGTCCGCGTTCCCTCCACCTCTGACACATAATCTCTCCTCACTCATCCTCTCCATGTTATAAAACCATTTCAATACAACTTCTTCCGCTCTCTCAAACACACTCTTTTTATTACCACACATCTCTCTTCCCCTTTCATTACTTACTCGATCAAACCACCTCACACCACATATTGTCCTCAAACATCTCATTTCCAGCACATCCACCGTCCTCCGCACAACTCCATCTATAGCCCACGCCACGATACCATATAACGTTGTTGGAACCACTATTCCTTCAAACCTGGCGACGAGAATGGATGAGGGCAGCAAGTATGAATATTTACATGTCTGTACGTGTATACGTATGTATACGTTGAAATGATTAGGTATGCAGATGTACGTATGTGGGGGTGTATGTATATACATGTGTATGTGGGTGGGTTGGGCCATTCTTTCGCTTGCTTACTTGCGCTACCTCGTTAACGCGGGAGACAGCGACAGAGTATATATATATATATATATATATATATATATATATATATATATATATATATATATATATATATATATATATATATATATATATCTCCCGGGATATTCTGCCCACCATCTGTTCGTCCCCATCGCGAGTATTTGGCATGTTCAACCCGCCAAAGTTCATAAATCCCGTAAAAAATTATTGAAGTATGACTTAGCAAACTTTATAACTTCTCATAAAAGTAGTTTCTGGTGTCAGCAACACGAATTTAAAAGTTTATGCTACTTTTGCCAAGCTTCAAACTTTGGCAGGTCGGAGACATCTGCACGGGACGTGGAAGGCTTGTGATATACTCAATTTCCATGAAGGTGGAGATGGCCAAGGAATAATTAACCCATTGTGAGGGCTTAAGGAGGGCCATTGAACTATCGTAGAGCTGATATGATCACCTTCTCAGCCCTGTGTCCATTCGCAAAGTACCGAAATACAATATATCCCCTTAGAAAATCATATATACCTAACTGGAATGGATGAAAAGCCACGACGAAGTCTATACCAAGACATGGTTCACATTCTTCAAGTCAAGTCACTCATCAGATCATTGCCTGTATTACTGTAGCTGTAGCATCAAGTAATTTCATCATACAGTAACTGTATTATGTACCAGAGGTTCCATACCCCCTTGAGTCTGGCTTTTAGAATTTAAGGTCTGCATTAGACTTATTTCAACATACTGAGATTATGATGCACAAGTAGTCATGATATATTGCCTTGAAATGATAATAGATATAGTTAAAAAGGGTAGAAAAAAAAAAATATATATATATATATATATATATATATATATATATATATATATATATATATATATATATATATATATATATATATATATATATATATATATATATATATATATATATATATATATATATATATATATATATATTCATTTATCTGTTTCAAAGTCTGTTTTTTGGAACTGATAAAACTGTGTATGAAAGACTATGTATTCCAGTTCAATGGAGATTGCTATGCTCAAAAATTTGGTATGGCAATGGGCAACCCTCTTTCACCTGTACTAAGTAATCTTTGTATGGAATTTTTTGAAACAAGATTACTAAAGGATATTTTACCTTCTAATGCAATTTGGTTTAGATATGTAGATGATGTTCTTTCTGTTTGGCCAACAAATGAAAATTTACAAATATTTTCTCCTTACTTAACAATTTAGTACCGTCCATCAAATTTACCTTAAAAATGAAAATAATGGTATGTTATCATTTTAGATTGCATGATCCGTAGGCAAGGAAACACGTTTAAGTTTAACATATACAGAAAACCCACCAATATATGCTCATATATCCATTATTACTCATCTCAACATGACAGAGTTGAATTATCATCATTTCAATCTAGGTTCCTTAAGGCATTACGCATTTGCAGTCCCCAGTATATTGATCTTGAGTTTGAGATGATATATTCTATTGGATCTAAGTTAAAGTACCCTATATCTTTCATTGATAAATCGCTTAAGATAGCAAAGCAATCATTTTATAAAGTCAAGCCTAAACCTCCCACTTGCACCAAGAATCTTTAAGTTCTCCCTTTTAATAAAATCTTACTTTCCTTCCCATGTTGCTTAAATCCTTTAAATCCTTTAAGTATCAAATGCCTTGTTTACTCACGTTAAAAACCATGATCATTATAGTGACTGGAGTAATACCATCTCAGTTATTAACTTTAACTGCATTATCACGAAAAATATCAGTGAATTTTATATTATCAAATAAACAAAGAATTATAGTCTTAATATTAGTGATGATCTATATAAACTGTATAACATTATTGTTGATAAGATGTCTAAAACGATAAGTTTGTGAACGCTTATTGTCTGCCTTGGACAATCGCTTGTTTACCAAATGGCGTCCGAGCTTCGTCTCTTCGATGTATATCAACTGACTGTGATTTTTCTCTCTTGTGTCTCCCCTGATGATGGGATTATTACACGAAAGTGCACTTAGGAACTTACCGTGTTTTATTTTACCCGTGGATTCTTAGGAATATATATATATATATATATATATATATATATATATATATATATATATATATATATATATACGAGCAAGGTGCATATGAACGCGCACCTTCATAGAAAATGCAAACTTCCAACAGCCAGGATCGAGCCTTGGACCCCTGTGCAACAGGCGGGAGCGCTACCGCTGGGTTATGATCCTTTTAGCGCTCCCGCCTGTTGCACAGGGGTCCCGGGCTCGATCCTGGCTGTTGGAGGTTTGTATGTTTTGTGAAGGTGCGCATTCATATGAAATTTGTTCGTATTCGTATACCTTCACGTTGTACAGTTAGGCTCGGTAAAATGCTATCTGTTGGCTGTGTGAGTCTGATGGGAAATGACCGGTGTAGACTTCGTTGCTCACCAAAGTGAGACGAAGGGTATTCGAGTAGTCATTTCCCTTTAAGGGGCGATCATAGCTTAGCGGTAGCGCTCCCGCCTGTTGCACGGGGCTCCCTGGTTCGATCCTGGATGTTAAAAGTTTGTATGATATATATACATATATATATATATATATATATATATATATATATATATATATATATATATATATATACAATTGGTTAAATGCGAAAGAATCATCTACAGATTGTACGAACTAGTAGCCTACCTTCTGAATTTCTCACTGAGCTTCTGAGAAAATACCAGCTTTACATGTCCCCCAAAAGTTTTATTCTTACAGATATCATCTGAGTAATGGGGCAAGAAGTTTGTTATTTGTGGTTGTTCGATGATGTGATAGCTCTGCCTGTCGCATTCCTATGTATGTGGACCACAACGAACTTTTTTGCTTTTTGAAGGTATCGTCTAGACCAGACCTGCCACGATTTCATTGTTCGGTATCGTACGCTTTCGCCTTTGACGAAAACTTTCTTTAGGTTTTAGTATGATTAACACGAAGTATTCTAAGAAAATGACACACACACACACACACACACACACACACACACACACACAAACACACACAAACATACACACCCACACACATACACACACTTGTAATATTAGTTTATACATTTATTCAATATCTTATTCGCATTTATTGAACGTAAAATGCTTTAAGGCTAGGTGATTTTATGTGTTACTTTATTATAGTTACCTCGATACCAATTTCTCTAAAAGAGTTCTGGTGTTACTCAGGACTTTTCTAAGGGCTCCTTGAGCCAAAGGCTGCGTTACTTCCAGTAGCAGGGTGAAGTAGGCTCCTTTGGAGTGAGAGCTTCTTGGACGAGCCTGTACTCCCATTGGTAGAGCTTCGCCAAAGGGAAACTTTTCACCAGCGGCGTTACCAGCAATAATATTTTATAGTACTTATCCACTGTGTGTAGCACATTAAGCTGTACATAATTCTTTTCAAGCCAACTAGCTAACTACAGTAAGAGCACAACTCATAACACGTGCACCTGTCATTACTTGTAGTCATTATTTCCAGGTACGCTTCCAGACACATTCTAACCAGTGTTATCAGACAAGAGAAAGCATTCCGTTGCCACTGATACAAAGTGTACAAATGGGCTCAACTGTGAGTAACGAAAAAAATAATCTTCATATCCTAAAGGAGGAATCAAATGATATAGCTGAAATACCATTTCGTGTTACCCCTGCTAGTGTTACCCCTAGGGGCCTTGCCTAGGAAAAAAAAAAATCCAACTATATATATTGCGGATGGAAGGATAGATTGAAAAAAATTTTGAGCGATCGGGGCCTGAATGTGCAGGAGGGTGAAAGGCATGCACGGGATAAAGCGAACTGGAACGATCTGGTATACAGGCGTCGACATGCTTTCAATGGACTAAAACAGGGCATGTAAAGCAACCGGGGTTAATCTAGGAAAGATGTATGGGGTCTTAATATGAACAGGGAGATGTGGCTTTGGTGCATTACACATATCAGCCAGAGAATGATTTGAGCGGATATGACCTTTCTTCCTTTTTCCCGGTGCTACCTTGCTAACGCTGGAAACAGCGATCAAGTGTGAAAAAAATATATAAAGTAGGAAGAGTTGACAAGCAATAAAGGAATTTGAAAGACTAGTCCAGAGCATCAACACACCCTCCTCCTCACTTCCCATTCCCCTTTTCATTCTCCTTCGCCAGTTCACTTGCACTATCCCATCTGTCTTCTCTCATTTAGCTTCATTCTTTTTTATATACTTATTTCCCTTCTTTATTGTCTATCTTCGTCTCTCCCTTCAATCCTGCCATGTCTTGCCTCCGTTCTCACAACTGTGTTTGATAGCATCGACCTTTGACCTGCTCATTCAAAGCCAGAACATGGGTCATAGATTATGTCTTAAGACTGTAATCGCCAATGTGTTCGGTGGTCCCGCTTCCGTGCTCAAGGGTAACACCGTCGTGTTCAAGGGTAACACCGTCGTGTTCAAGGGTTCCACCCTCGTGATCAAGGGTCCTATCGTCTCACCTTGGGAGGGTGGCAGAGCCAGCAGTGGTTTGCTAATTCTCCACTTAAGGTATGATAATGCTTTGTCCATCCTGTAGGGAGATGTGCCAGAAGTAATCTGAAACCACACTGCTCTTCCCCAATCTGACGCTCTGTACATGCCTTCACCCTCTCAATCAATTACCTCCTATATAATTTCCCAGGAATACTCAACAAACTTATACATCTGTAATTTGAGCACTTACTCTTAACCTCTTTGCCTTTGTACAAGGGCACTATGCAAGCATTACGCCAGTCCTCAGGCACCTCACCATAAGTCACACATACATTAGATAACCTTACCAACCAGTCAACAATACAGTCACCCCCATTTTTTAACACATTCCACTGCAATACCATCCCTACCCGCTGCCTTGCCAGCTTTCAATCTTCTGCAAAGCTTTCATTACCTCTTCTCTGTTTACCAAATCATTCTCCCGAACCTCTCACTTTGCACACCACCTCGACCAAAACACCCCATACCTGCCACTCTATCATCAAATACATTTAA